>NW_027411866.1:36075301-36677801 GCF_047663935.1 Musca autumnalis | reverse complement strand
GATCTCCTACGAATTAGTGATTAAAACAATGACACATGGATTCGAACAATTTAACCAAAACAAATACACCAAAATGTAACGACGACAAAAACTCCGCAACGTCCACGGACAACGAAATGGTAAAAACCAGGACTTGGGGAACCTAGCCTATGGTAGATGGGACGGTTGTTTCGAGTGGGGGCGGACAAAATGTACCCGGTATAGATGTTGTAAAGGATAGTCTGGTTGAACAAAACCGGCAACTCCTAGCCCTATTTTAACGGACGCTGGTCCAAAGTTTCAGCCAGGTTAGTGCTTCTGAAGGGCCCGAGCACAGCATATCGGATGACTAAATGGCAGCGCGTTTTTTCGTACCGGATTGACCCGAAACCATAGTGTTTCGGCCAGCGGCTGCCAACCCAGCATCAAACCTATGCTTCTACGTAGGTTTTTAGGCGGCTACAACAACAACGAAATGGACACCACAGCCATTCCAGCGACTGTAGTCGACGATAATTTGACCTTGGTCTCAGGTCTCCTTGAAGCCAGGACCTCAGGAAGTTTATCGGCATAGAACGCTCGACCATCTCGATGAGGGAAAGCAAAATTATTTAGGATTCACCTCAGGGTGGTAAGCATGTTTGAAAGAAAACATCCTGACTTTCCCAAGAGAAATCTTGAATTTAATAAGATTTCACTCATCCCGATGACCTAGGAGGCCATGCTGGGTTCAACGCCAACATCGACCCCTATAGCCACCAAAGGTCAAATTTGAAGCGATAGTGACTTGACTCAAAGCCTTGCGAAGGATTCACCTCTCTTAACTTCAACTGCCTCTCCAAAGGGAGATTCTGCTCAAACAGACTTCCTCTCAAAGTCGAGGGAGCTGAAGACAAAAGAAACCCAGGACGCAGAGGGTTGTTAAGTCTGATTCGGAATCGGCCTCTGTATCTGGGCGTGTGGCTTCTACCACAACCAACTTCTTCATCGAAAAGTACGACAAAGTGGGTCAGATCAATGGAAGAACCAAACCCCAAGGCCAAGTGACCCACCCTAAGCCAGGACTCCAAGCCTTCTCTACGTACTCTGCCGACTATAAGAAGGAGAGCAGGAAAGAAATCACAGCTAAGTCAGCCTCACAAGTTAACTCGAGCCAAAAGGTGTCTGCCAGATGAACTTCGAGTAGTTGATGGCAAAATCAGCGACAATCGATGGGGAACCACCCAAATGCGCGAAGTTCGGTAGCACCTCCCCCTACTGAGGAATCAAGGTTATCTGCTGAAAAACAGCTTCCTTTTTGACTTCCTTTGCAACACAATAGATAGATGACCTTGGAGAACTCTGGGAAGTGTGCAGTCGACTGTTAGTTTACAGGAGATCCCCTATAGAAGTGTATTGTCAGCATGGATGTCACCACCCCCTGTGGACCCCGCATACTGACAATACTCAGTGGACAAAATCCCAATGTACTTCCACGACGCCTTTTTCGGGATGAACATAATGGACCAAAAGGTTTTGGAGTGAAGTAGCTGTCTACTACAACAGCTGGGCGTCCTCTAATCTAACCTAATAGCATCCGACTGTTTTTATTTAGCCGCGCCTGGTTCTTCTTTGAGCCCCTGACAGCTGTTTTATTTGTGAGTTTTGCGATGCATTTTTTTGGGAAACTCGAAGGTTTTCAGAGACTGCTGAGCATATAACTTTACTTCAAAGCAGGTCATATCATAAGTGATTTTCCTGGTTCAGATCAGAGTAGTATGACCATCCTTCTATCGGGTGTTTTTTAGTGGTATAGAACTTCGAATTGAAATAAAACACAAAAAATCGTTTTAATGTCCATCATTTTGGCTTTATTGGAAGGATAATTTCATGCCATTAATGTTTTAATATGATTTCGGGCATGTGGCCTCCGCGGCTGGCTCGAATAAAGCCAATTCTAGAGGTCCAATTTTCAACCACATTTTCGAGCATATGGGGCCGTATGTCGGCAATAACGCCACGAATGTTGGCTTCCAATTCCCCTAACGTTTCTGGTTTGTTGGCGTAGACGACCGACTTCACATATCCCCAAAGAAAATAATCCAATGGTGTCAAATCACACGATCTTGGTGGCCAATTGACAGGTCCATTCCGCGAAATTATGCGCACATCGAATGTTTCCTTCAATAAATCGATTGTGACGTGCGCTGTGTGGCATGTAGCGCCGCCTTGTTGGAACCACAACTCATCCACATTCATGCCATCCAATTCGGGAACAAAATAGTCGGTTATCATGGCTCTATACCTGTCTCCATTAACGGTAACTGCCTCTCCAGCATTATTTCGGAAGAAGTATAGCTCCACCAGCCCATAGAGCACACCAAACAGTCAGTTTTTGTGGATGTAATGGTGTCTCAAGGGTCTTATGTGGATTCTCTTCACTCCAAATGCGGCAATTTTGCTTGTTGACGTAGCCATTGAACCAAAAATGAGCCTTATCACTGAACAAAATGTTGCGATGAAAATCAGCATCGAGATCAATCTCATTTTCGGCCCATACACCAAAATCACGACGCATTGCATGGTCTCGCGGCTTTAATTCTTGCACAAGCTGGATCTTGTAAGGTCGCAAGCCAAGATCTTTGCGCAAAATCTTCCATAAAGTTGATGGACAAAGCTCCTATTGCTGTGCACGGTGGCGAATCGATTCATTCGGGTCCTCTTCAACACTTTGCTCTACAGCGGCAATTGTTTCTTCGGTGCGCACTGTTCGACGTCTCTGCGTATTATCATATAGAGTAAACGTAGTGCGAAAACGATCCATGGTTAACCGAATTAATTGCTCCGATGGACGATTATGTCGACCATAAAATGGACGGAGCTTGCGGTAAACTTCGCGAACTGAACCATTATTTTCGAAATTAATTTGCACGATTTGCAAGCGTTGTTCTTTTGTCAACCTGTTCATGGTAAAATGGCAAACCAAACTGAACATAAATGACATTAGAGTTTCCAGACTTGACCACAAAATGCCACTTATCTCTATTCGAAAAACAAACCTGTAAAAAAACACCCGTTACATCTAACCAGTGAACTCGCAAACACTCTCGTGATTGGATTTTCTAAATCCAACTCAATGTAAACGTGCTATTACCTCGTCAATGGCACCAGCTATGTTCTCAATAATAGGTGTGTTCGTTTACTCAATAATTTGTACAAATATGTACAAGTCCAGTAACTTCTTGTAAACGACTAAGGTCTTTTGCATTGTACTGAAGAGTAAGCGAACAGCATCCAGTAGCAATTTGTACAAATTGCGAGTAAACGAACACACATAATATATGCCATTTAAATTAGCATATTTTCTTCAGCATACCGACAACCTTCGAATTCGAATTGATTCAAATGCAATAATTTTGTAATGGGGAACTTTTAACTTAGTAATTCAAATGAAATAAAATACTCAAATTGAGGTATTTATACAAAGTGAATTAAAAGAAAACTTATGGTGTGTTCCAGAACTGCAAGAATCTACTAATTTTTACTATTTTCACCGATAACATAAAGGAAAAAATGTTATCGTAGTAAAAAATAGTAGCTTCTTGCAGGTTCTGGAACAGAGCATTATTTTGACTTAGAGTAAACAGAAACTAGGTCATATAAAATAAAGGATCAAGGCCACAAGTGAATAGATAAATTGTTTGAAAGACATTTCGTCTTCTCCCTTTTACTGCGTAAAATTTATTTATGAAAAGTACTTCATTCATTCATTCTTTCATGGCCATATGCCGCTAAGATGGTAATTCTTATCTTTTATTCTAAATCATTGTTATATTGTAATTAAAAAAAAAAAAAAGACAGAAGGTCACTTTGAATCCTTATGCAATTTTAATTCACAATTGTTTACTTTATGTAAGTGTGCGTGCGTGCCTATAACGTGTGTAATGCAATTGCGCTTCTATGTTTTCTCTACACAAACACCTGACAATATGAAAAAAGGGGGAGAGTTTTATGAGTGGTAGAGAGCATCTGTCAATGGTCTAAAACACTCATTGAAAATATACAGGTGCAGAGTAGTTTTAATGTGATTAAGGATAATCATCATTTGAAATGAATAAATGTTTGTGTGGAGTGTTGTTTTGGTCAATACCACAAATGGTGAAGATGATCAACTGTTTTGTTATTCTTTTGGTTTTATGTTTATTGAGATGTATGGTACGTTTACATTTACGAAATCCACTCGATTTCGACTGTCAATTCCATTGCTTAAACGTCAAATGAAATCCAATGGATTTCAGATGATATTTCATTTGACGTATACGCAAAGGAATTGACAGTTGAAATCCACACGATTTCGTAAATGTAAACATACTATAACCTCAAACGCATATATGGTCTGTTCCTTTACTTCTGAAAATGGTAAAACCGGCAAAAGTTGTAAACTGCTCCCATATGAATTGTATTGTGTCTGAAGTAAAGGAACGCTTTCGAGTAAAAATTGGTAAAACTTGAAGATTCTTGAACGCAAAGGAACAGAGCTAAAATAATATTGCATTTTATAAATGTAAATGTGTGGTTAAAGGAAGCCCGAATACTTATCATACATTGTAATATTAATGAACAATTAAAGAAGGTATAGCTCTGGGAAAAAATTAAATCTGCGCTTCTATCAGTTTGGTTAATTTAAGGATAAAAGAGCTTGTTCAACCACAACAGTCCTCAACTCATTTGTGGCAGCACTATCAGTGGCAGTTAAGGCCTGGGTACATAAGCTGCCTTGCCTGCTTACCTTGCTTACTTCTGATAAAAGAATAAAAAAGAAAAGGGCAACCCAGTTCGAAATTTCCTCGGCCTTCTTTATTCTTTTATTTTTATTACGTCAAAAATGAAGCAGGAAAGCAAGGCAATCAGGCAGGGCAGCTTATGTACGCAGGCCTTTAAGGCCAGAACAGAATCAATCGTTGCTTGCTTTGCTTGCTTCCCCAAATGTCAAATTATAAAGGAATGCCAGAGCCTCTTTGCAAATCCGCCTGCGTTCTCCTTTAGGAGGCTCTGGAATTCCTTTATAATTTGACATTTGGGAAGCAAGCAAAGCAAGCGACGATTGATTCTGCTCTGTCTTTAAGGTACTGAAGCTGCCTTGCCTGCTTGCTACTGATAAAAGAATAAAAAAGAAAAGGGCAACCCAGTTCGAAATTTGCTAGGCCGCCATCTACTTACGCCAAGGTGGCCAGGAAGAACTACAGTGACGAGAGGTGCTATGCAGTGATCGATACCAGTAGAGGGTCCGGCAGATTACCTAAAGAACATCAGCAGGCCATCGAAAATATGGTCAGCGATAAAATACTGGAACACATTCTAAAGAGTGGGCAAATAAAAATTGTCAGCAGCGAGCTCAAAGGGGACCTCTTAGTATACCACTTGGGACAGCACGCGAACCCGGCCGCTCTCGAGGAAGTGATCAAAAGTGTGACAACTCCTTGGGAAGGCGGCAAATTGAATCTGGTGAGAAAGGACGAGATACCACATCTGACTAAAGAGACGGTTTACGTCAAAAGGGTATGACTGCAAGTTCGAGACAGAACGCATGCTCGAGGTCTTTGGCAAGCAAAATGAGACCTTGGAAGTGAAGAGGTGGGAAGTCTTCCACAGGGAGGAGAAAGAGGATGGCACTCTCCTTGTGGTTGGAATTGACGACCTCTCACTATCCAGTCTTACAAAGGCAAAGGGCAAGGCGTATTACATCTGTAATGCAGTCACCTTTAAAGTTGGAAGGGCACGAGTCGGGGAAGAAGAAGAGGATGCCCACCAAACCAGCAAGGAGGACAAACCACCGAGCAATACCGAAGAGGGGGTCGAAGCCATCAGCGACTCCCAAGAAGCCCGCTTACTGGATGACTCATGATTGAGGTCATCCAGATAAACCTCCATCGGAGCGAAACGGCAACTCAAGCCAAGATGGATAAAATAAAGAAATGGTAAATGAAGTTGTATACTCTCGCAGTTTGCATCGACATCGAAGGAGCGTTCAACAACGTCAGCACCGAAACGCTAATCCACTCCTTAGACGAGTTTCAGGTAAACCGGGCCTTGAGGCACTGGATAGACCACATGCTAAGGAATAGATGGATAAGCTGCGCGCTGCAAGACGTAACAAAAAGATACAAAGTTGGTCAGGGGACGCCACAGGGAGGAATACTATCACCTCTCCTATGGGTTACCACCATAAATAGTCTACTAAGGATCTTAACCGACGAAGGATTTGAACTCATCTGCTATGGAGACGACGTTATAATACTTCTTAGGGGAAAGTATCCAAATATACTCTGTAGAAGGCCCGAAACGTCTCTAAAAATAGCATACAACTGGGCTAGACCGAGAGGTCTAAATGTCAAACCGGAAAAAACAGAATTATGTCTATTCACTAGGAAATCGAAAATAGTAGCTTACGAAGAACCCGTTTTCCTAGATAAGATGATAAACATTTCTCCAACAATTAAGTACCTGGGAGTAATTCTAGACAGGAAACTTAAATGGAGCGACCATATTCAGGAAAGGGCTAATAAAGCCCACAGTTGTTGGCCAACCTGCAGAAGAGCTATAAGCTCAAAATGGGGTTTCAATCCTAGGATGACACACCGGTTATACAGAAGCGTAATTAGACCGATTGTAACTTACGCTTCTGTGGTATGGTGGACAACTACGGACAAGAAATGCAACGTAAAAGTACTGCAAAAAGTCAAAAGAACGTTCTGCTTAAGTATTAGCGGGGCAATGAGGACTACACCAACTAGGGCTTTAGAGACAATTTTATTTGTCCAACCAATAGAAATTCAGGTAAGGTATGAGGCAGCCATCGCAGCTATAAGACTTAAGTCGATGGATCGTAAGAGACCACCAAACATACCACCAAGGCATATTACAGGTTACAACGGGTGAGTCAATAGATCATATTGTATCAGACCGTATACCTGAAACAATTGAATCCGCCTTGTGTGAAATTTTATTACCGGACAGGGACATGTGGATCGATGGAACCCTGGAACGGATGCCAACTGTAAGCTGTGGTTTCACAGATGGGGCCGTTCTAGGGGGGAGAACGGGTTTGGGTCTATATATCGAAGACCAGGAAACTAGAATCCCCCTTCGACTGCCGGATCATAATACGATTCTACAGGCCGAAATCCGAGCGATCACAGAGTGTCTGAACTGGGTTAAAGCTAACACCAGGTCAATCACTGTAAACATCCTAACGGACAGTAAAGCAGCAATTAAAGCAATAACAAGCAAGACGGTGAAATCAAAAACTGTCCTGCAGTGTAAAAAATCAATCAACGACCACTCCCACCATGGTTCTGTTAACATTATATGGGTACCAGGACATAAAAGGATTAGGGGTAAGGAGATAGCCAACTCCTTAGCAAGGCAAGCCAGAGAGCAAACTACGATAAGCCTAGATAAGCCTTTAAAAGCGGCGCGTCTAGATTTAAAAGCATGGACAGAAAACACCCATACATCCCTCTGGAATACTGAAGAGAAAGGGAAAAATACAAAAATCCTCTGGGGAAACTCAGACGAGGATAAAACAAAGGAACTCCTTCAAATGAGTAAAAAAGACATTAGCAGACAAGCTACAAGCACACCTGCACAAAATTTGTTGTGCAGAAAGCAGAGCATGCGGAGAGGACGACGAAACGTTGGAACACTATCTCTGTCATTGCCCAGCCTTCGCGACGCTAAGTAACCAATTTCTAGGAAATAACACCATACTAGAACTCCACCAAATTAGGGCAAGCTAGTTCAAAAACTTAAGAGATTATGTCAATGGCACAGAATTTCTTAACTGATAAATTTATTTTCTTTTTAATAAATTAAGCAATAAAGAAATGTATTCCCCTTAGGCTTCCGCAATTAGAGCGCACAACAGGCCTATACTGGTTTACGTGTATGTCCCATACGGGCATGTGGCGATTCTTATATTCGCCCCCCCTTTTCAACCTAACCTAACCTACTGTCATCGGTAAATGTAAACAAAACAAGGAAATATCAATAAATTATTTGATTAAATATTGTGAAAAACATGAATGAAAACTCGTTAGATTTTCAATTTGAATGTTGCCATATCATTCCACTAAATGCATAATTTCTCGCAGAAAGTAGAATTCTTGCAAAAATTGGTCTGTTCCAGCACTGCAAGAATCTACTAATTTTTACTATTTTTTCCGATAACATAAAGGAAAAAATTTTATCGTAGTAAAAATTAGTAGCTTCTTGCAGGTTCTGGAACAGAGCAAATGTTTGGGGTCGCTGGTAATTCATCGAAAAAGGAGAAGCTGCTTCCATCAAAATAGCACACGTTTATTAGGGCTTTATTTTTTTTTTTTTCAAGTTTAACAAAATACCACACATATAAACAAATTGTAACATTGTGCCGCCTCTATAAGCGGTGTTTTAGTTTGCGGCACGTCGTTCGGACTTGAAGGAGGTCACATGTCAATGATATGAAGAAGTATTTATGGAAAATAGTTCTTTTTCTGATGAATAAATTTTTTCTTAAAAAAATATATCCCTAATATACATCGAACATAGAAATAAATATATAAAATGTCGTATGGAATTTGACACTAACATTACAGCCAAGTTCAGTCAGCTGGGTATTGCTGTTACCTTTTCTTGTTCTACCATGAGCTGCAAATGTGACTCGGTTTTCCTGGGGCTCAATTCTTGTTCTATGAAAAATTGAAATGAAAGCTTTTATAAAGGAGAAAACTGTCAAATGAAAAAAATTATAAAGGCCTGCGTACGTAAGCTGCCTTGCCTGCTTACCTTGCTTACTTCTGATAAAAGAATAAAAAAGAAAAGGGCAACCCATTTCGAAATTTCCTCGGCCTTCTTTATTCTTTTATTTTTATTATGTCAAAAATGAAGCAGGAAAGCAAGGCAATCAGGCAGAGCAGCTTATGTACGCAGGCCTTTAAGGAATTATTTTTCATTTCAATTTTCATAGAACAAGAATCCAGCCCCTGCTGTGGGGATGTATGTCGCCTTTACCTTTTTACATAGACCGGGAAACTCAGACAGTATTTAACAGCGTATATCACAATGCGATGTTGGATGCTGTGAAATGAAAAGGAATTTGTGGGAAGTTGATATATAGTTTCGGGAACATAAAGTACCTTTTAGTTGTTATTACTTCATCTTTCTTAAATATACCGTTTATCATTTACATGGCATCGAAATTGTTATTTTTTATTTATTAAGTAATGAAAACTTTAAACCAAATTACATTTCTCCCACTCACTTATTTCTTATCTAAGATGTAAAGAGATTATTTTCAAGGTATTTCCTCAAGTCATGTCATTCTAATGTCAATTTTCATTTTCAATTTTGACGTTCTTACCAAGACAATCAGTAATCAAACAAAAACTCTTGTAAAGATGTGAATGGCAACATAAAGCATTTCCCAAACTATTGATCTGTGGGAATTTATTTAAAAAACAAGTCATTTGTCTTCTGGCACAAGAGTGACACAAAGACGCACGGACAGACAGACAGCCACTCACACACAAGAATGCTGTAATGAAAATAAAAATTAATTGTGTTTTAGAACCGTTTGAAACCGCTATAAAAGCTGTTGTGACTGGCTATTATGAATGGAGGAAGATTTGTTTGGCTCCATCCATCCATCCAACCAGGGGCTTTAAGTGTGGAATGTTAGATTTTTTATTTGAATTCTATGGTGTTGAAAGTGTTAAATAATTAATTTTGAACAAAAATTAGTTAGCTGTCGGAGGGGTAGCAGGGGTAACATGTAAACAACCTCTTAAATAGCAATAAAAATCAAACAAGTTTTGATTTTCATTTTCATCAAAACAAAACACGAACGACGGAATATAGGTATGTAATAAAAATGTTATTGTATAAATGGCGGAGATTCTTCTACTTGTTTAGCATTAAATAATTATCAATTTTTACTAATACAAACATCAAAAATTTGATGATATAGAAGATACAAACATATACATATTCATAGATATTTACATTAATTATTGAATATAAATATCAAAAGTTGAATGTTAGATTTCTTTTTTGAAGTTATTTAAAGGTGAAAATTATAAGGTAGCCAAGCGTGTTACAAGCCTCTCATTTTTTGAGTTACCGAGAAAAATTGGTAAAATTAAAACCCAAAATTATGAATGAAAAGTATCAATAAAAGCCGACAACACTGTTGATATCGGTAGGAGTTAGCCACAACTTTATTTTGGTTGTTAACTTACCGAAAATTTTTGTTAATTACCGAAATTACAAGCTTTTTGCTTTTACCGATAGTTGTAGGTAACTCGAAAAATGAGTTAAAGAATTCCACTACTGAAGCATAGGGTGTTAAGGCCTGGGTATATAAGCTGCCTCGCCTGGTTGCCTTGCTTTCCTGCTTCATTTCTGACATAATAAAAATAAAAGAATAAAGAAGGCCGAGCAAATTTCGAACTGGTAAGCAGGCAAGGCAGCCCTTTAGGTTATCGATAGATAAGAAGCATAGCATTTTTGCTTATACTAATTGTGGAAAACGAATAAATATCGGCCGAACCAAATTCAAACTAGGTTGCCCTTTGCCTTTTAGGCCTTCACCAGAAATATTTTAGGCGAGAAAGCCAGCCGCTTTTGAACCGTAGCCTTCATCCAGTTTATCACTAGACCGTCCATTATTTTTTTATACGAAATTACTTATGCTAAAATGTCATGCTTCGTATGTACCGAGTCCTTTAAACGTTGTTTTAAGCCCTAGCTACATAAGTTGCTTTGCCTGCTTGCCTTGCTTGCTTCTGATAAAAGAATAAAAATGAAAAGGGCAACCCAGTTCGAAATTTTCTCGGCCTTCTTTATTCTTTTATTTTTATTATGTCAGAAATGAAGCAGAAAAGCAAGGCAATCAGGCGCAGCAGCTTATGTACCTAGGCCTTTACACCTCCCAATGGAAGATGCCATATACCTATCATATAAAGTTTATCATAATATTTCCCAATCATAGTAATATTCAAATCAACGGAATTTTTTAAATGTCAGGTTGTTGGTTTTTTTATGAAAAAGAAATAATTTTTCTTGATCAGTGGCTTTGACAGGGGTATTAGTGGGTCATTAAATCTGGTTAAGTACAAACGAGGTATACGCCAATTGTGGTAAACGAATAAATAACGGCCGAGCCAAATTCGAGCTAGGTTGCTCTTTGCCTTTTAAGGGGTGAGTACGTAAGCTGCCTTGCCTGCTTACCTTGCTTACTTCTGATAAAAGAATAAAAAAGAAAAGGGCAACCCAGTTCGAAATTTGCTCGGCCTTCTTTATTCTTTTATTTTTATTATGTCAGAAATGTAGCACGAAAGCAAGGCAATCAAACAAGGCAGCTTATGTACGCATGCCTTTAGTCCTTCACCAAATATATTTTATCACTTGACCGTGCTTTATTCTTTTTTACGAAATGACTTGTGCTAAAATGCCATGCTTCTTATGTACCGAGACCTTTAAATGTTGTTTAACATCTCCCAATGGAAGATTCCATATACTTATCGTATAAAGTTTTTCATAATATTTCCCAATCATAGTAATATTCAAATCAACGGAATTTTTAAATGTCAGGTTGTTTTTTTTTACGAAAAGAAATAATTTCTCTGCGACATAGTGGCTTATCTGAGGCAATACAAATTCCTTTAATTGCTCAAGTGCCTTTGGTTGTGTTCCATCTTCCTCTTTTGGCTGGAAATGCAACAATGACTCCGTTCCAAATCACTTTGCAAAGTGAATCTTATATGTAGCTTAGCGTTATCGTTAATATGGGCCACAAAAGAATTCGCCAAACTTGTCTGATATAAACAACATTAAAGCTCTGTTCCTTTACGTGCAAGAATCTTCAAGTTTTACAACTTTTTACTCGAAAAGCGTTCCTTTACTTCAGACACCATACAATTCATATAGAAGCAGATTACAACTTTTGCTACTTTTGCCGGTTTTACCATTTTCAAAAGTAAAGGAACAGACCATAAGATTCAACAATGTTGTATTTTAAGCTACACTTTAAATTGAATGAAATGCCAGGCTTCGGCTTGGTATCTGAAAATATAAATATTTAATAAGAGTCATTAACATACATAATGTTTTTGTAATGAAAATTAAAAAAGCAATAACAATTCACTTACAACGAATATGCATAATGAAAATAAATATGATGATGATGCTGCTTCTTTTTTTCTAAAAGTATCCATACTTCTTGAGATACTTCTAAGCTTCTTTTACATCTTTTCTTCAACACAACGCCGTCACCACCCATTAACCGGAGTCCCCCTTCTTTTGTTGTTGTGCTTGTTTACTTAAATATTCATAGGTAGTTATGGAGTTCATAATATGGATCCAAAACTAAACCACTCAGCCTCCCTTTCTCTCGCTCTCTTATGATATGTAAACGTTGGTTCATTATAATTTTCTTTATTATTATTTTTTTCTTAAGTTTTTTGTTCTTATGAAATTTTCATTTTCATAAATATCATCGTCAGCGCGATAAAGTAACAGCAACAACAGCACCAACAAATACCAGTAAATAATGATAAGTAATAAGTAATAGCCAAAGGGGATTCTTACATTCTTCTCACAACCAAGAATAGCACACGAAAGAAAAAAATTCATGCTGTGCCGAAGAAGAAGAAGGTATGCGAAAAAAAACGAAACACGATTATTCACAAAGCAGGGATGGGAGTACGCGAATGTTAGTAGACTTTAAAATCAGCATGGACATGATGCAATACATAAGGTTAACCAGTAGCTACAACAACATGACTACAACAACTTTGCTCTCCATTCTCCTAATTTGAGCCAGCATTGAACAAAATCCCGGGGGGTTACTCTGTATTGCGATGCGAAAGTTAAATGCGTTAAGAGTACAATATGGTACTCTGTATCACAAACGCAAACGCTTTCGCAAAATAAACCTAAAATATGGCAACGCTGGCTGCACCATGTAAACAATAACGAAGAATGAGAAAAAGAAATGTCAAAAATTTTTAAATAAAAACATTTTAAAACAATTTTTGTTCGGTACGTGCGTTTTTAAAACTTGCTAATCGTTTATAACAAAAAGAAAATACAGTATTTTCTGTTTACCTGCACATTTAAAAATTGCACGACATCTTGTGCAGGAAAGCCCAAAATGCACGAAGCTTAAATTCGCTTATCTGCACAACGAAGCAGGTATCTATAATTTTACATACGTGCATATAATGGGCAGGTAAAAGTAATGTTGAAATAAAAATTTTATAGAGGAATTATTCAATGTTTTGCATATGTTATACGTTTATTTAAGTAATTTGATTATATTAAACAAAACAATTCAAAATAAAATAAATAATTCACTTTAAAAGTAATAAAAAATAATAATTCATTGATTTGTATAAATATTTGTACTTTCTCAGTAGGAATTAAAATCAAATAAGGAACATAATATTGTTTATATGTATCCAATAGGAATGAGATCATTTACATAGTATAGATATTTTCCAAAAAAGTCTGTTATAGTCTTTTGTTTTGCTATCTTTGCCGAACCTTTTATTATTTCTGTTTCTGCCTGATCAAAAGATACGTCAATATTTGATAAAAACTATATTGTTGTAATATATTTAGAGCTGACAATGCTTCGCTACGTGTTGGTGGCTCTATAGAATCCACATCCTCCTCATCTTCTAACTCTTCGTTTTCTGCATTTGATGAATTGTAAGTAACTGCTGCAACTATTTCACCCTCAGACAAATCCCCGTAACATGCAACATCATCATCGCAATGAATGTATGATGCGCTATCTTCGACCGTTGTTATGATGTCAAAATCCTGACATGTTACTTCATCAGTGACGATGTTGTTATTAAGCAAAAACCCAGCCTAAAATTTTGAAATTCTGAAAAAAAACGAAATCAAGTTCTCACGTTCTTAAAACAGTTCGAAATGCACGAAGGTTGAACCAACCACCAAGCTCTTTTAATAAAATATAAGGCGTCAAGGCATGTAATTGACTTGTAAAAATCTTTAATGGTCATATTTCGTTCCGATAATATGTTTTGAAGCAAGATATAATTCCTTGATCCAAGGGTTGAATTATCGCCGTAGTATTTGGTGGTAAGAATTCAAGTTTTATGTTGCTTAGATGTTTAGATTTATGACAGCTAGCATTGTCAACAAATAGAATAATTTTTCTATTTTCCTTTCGCATTTCTTCATTTAACGATTGTAAAATTTCTTGCCACAGAGTAGTAGTCATCCATGCCTTCTTATTAGAAAAGTATGGAATTGGTGGTTTTACATTCTTCAAACAACGAGGATTTTTTGCTTTCCCAATAACGTAAACTTTTTTGAAGGATCCTGTTGAATTACTTATTAAGAGTAAAGTAAACCTAACTTTTTGGCTTTTATGACCGACCGGTGGAACATTTGGTCTATAATATGTACTTGTAGGTAAAGCTTGTAATACAGAGCGGTTTCGTCAGCGTTCATAATATCCTGTGGATCGTATTCCTTTATAAGATCAGGGAGGATGTTAGAAATATAGACACTGGCACCTTCTTTATTGTTTTCTGTATTCTCCCCATGGAGTTTACCAACTTTAATATTTTGACGTTTTCTCCATCTGAATAACCAACTGGCATCTGGTTCAAAGCTTTCACCAAAATGCATAGAAAACTCTTTAGCTTTATTCAATAAGACAAGGCTACTAACTACAGCATTTTTTGTCTTTGCTGATCAAACCAAGTTGCAAGTGCCTTTTCGGTATTATCGTACAACCCTTTTCGTTTGCGTTTCAGTTTTAAATTAGAGCATCTTGCGGCATCTCTCTTTATTTCAGTTTTGTTCTTTAATATACGGTTAACCGTGCTAATACAACACTTACCCAGCAAAATGTTCGATGCCAAAGAAGCTATTCAAGAATGGGTACAAGTGATATGGAATGTCATTTTTTTAGCATCTTCATTCATTCTTTTTACAAGAGCGTGACCCCCAAAAGATGCAATTCCTTTTCAGATCCTAAGCATGTCATCTTCACTAACCCCGTGGAATGGCATTTTAACCAATTCTTTGGCATGACATCTTAACCAATTCCTTGAATAGCATTTTCACAAACGCTTTGGCATGTCATCTTTACCAACCCTTTGGCATGACATCTTAACCAATTAACAGATTTTGCATATATTTATGTACTTGAAATAGGATTCAAGCAAACATTTGCAAGAAATGCATAAGGATATACTACTAATTAAAACCTTTTATGAAATATACTTATGTATTTACAAATAAGATCCTAGCACAGACAAGGAAACTCTTTTAGTATCAACGAGTGCAGTTCGATTCTATTTTTGGCTCCATATTGGGGACTTCCTATAAATAACACTGTGAACAGAAATTTTGGGGCATGGACGATTCTCTTTGGGGATGATAGCCCTTGGTAAGTATATTAAGAGCCCCGAAGGACATATCCGCCATAAGTCGAACTTCCGCATTATGGCGTGAGGAAGTTTTTGCTAGAGACGCTGTAATACATCAGGAACTAGCGTTATATCTTTGTTCACTGTTGTTTTAGCTTATTTTTGAGATAGGTCGAATCTAACTCGCTTCCTTCAATGTCCTTTTTGTCCTTTATTTTAAGAGCTAAAACATCAGTGAACAAAGATACAACGCTAATTCCTGATGCCCTACAGGGCCTCTAGCAAAAAATTCATCACGCCACAACGCGTAAGTTCGACTCACGGCGGATCTGTCCTTCGGGGTTCTTAATATACTCATCAAGGCCTTTCTTCCCCAAGAGGAATTTTCCGTGCCCCAGATTTTCACATCCATTTTGTTGCACAGTGTAATAAATAAAAGAAAATATACCTAAAAATAAACTTCATCTCAATTGGATCCATGGAATGGTTTCAAATACCGATGAAAATATCGGATCTTCCACGACTTCCTTTGAATGGGTTTAAATGTTGAAGAAAAGATCGGATCTTTCACGAGTTGATTTATCATTCGTGGAATTCGTTCAAATGCTGAGGAAAAGATCGGATCTATCACGACTTCATTTGAACCAATGCAAAAGATCCAGTGAAATCATGGCATCTCATGGCACCACTTCCATAAAATTTTGCTGGGTATATTTCAAGCATATGTCTTTCTTATTTACATTTTTAATTTCTATATATATATTGTCTAGGAGATATGTGTTATATTGTTGTGTTCTTAGATTTGTTTTCGATGAGTGTGCGAGAGAATGCGAGAATGTTTTCTACTTTGAATTCTCTTATCCAGGGATGCCAACTCTACTGAGATCATAGGTCGGTAGCGATTTTTACCCAAAACAAGGCGCATCCTTGCTTAAATAGTGGTTTTTGTACATCAAAAACACCACAAGTGGTGGCAAAACCACCAACTTGGCTTCCCTGCTCTTTTCATGTGCAAAAACATACCAAAAAAAGAGAGTGGTTGAACGTTATTTTTATTTTAGGTTCGCAAAAAAATTGTTGTGCAGATAAATAGAAATTGTACAAGCAAATTTAAATAAAACGACCAAATTTTCGATGCAGCTATGCCTAATGCGCAGCTATGTATTACGCACTAAAATGCAATTTATATAGAGGAATAAAGAAAATAGTAGCTTAAAAAATGTTTGTTGGTCAGCAAAATCCAAAACGCAGGTAAGAATGATGCAGGTAAATAGAAATTACTGTAATTATGGATTCGGTGGCGGAACGGATTACAAGGAGAAAAAATTTGTTCATCTCAATAAAGATGCGGTTATGTACATTTAGACAACTAATGTATTGCAAAAACCAAAATTTGAAAATGTTAATTTTAATTATTCGTTTATAGCAACAAATTCTTGTGCAAATCTCTTGCTATTGGTCATCCAAACAATTGGTGTGTCTTTTTACTTACTAAATGTTGCTGAAACAATTTTTTCAGCAACTTTTGCTTTATACTACTGTCAAAATCTGCAACATTAGTAATAATTATTACAAATTATCACGTAAAAAGACACAGCTAATATTCCATTTAACTATACAAAGTGTTTTTACGAATTATAAAAAAAACAGTGAAACATAAGCATTGCCTACTACTTTGGGTGACAAATAAAGAATTTGGAACAAGTGTCGTTTAGAAGCACCCCTCGTATGGGTCTATACTTCCCGAGATATGGGTCTTAACTTTTTTTACTTGTATTATCATTATTACTAAAACCTATGAAATATGAGACGAAGAGTACTTTCCAAAGCCGCAAGTAATTAATAATTGTAGGTAATTTGATTTTTTTAATAATAATTTATTAAATTATTAAACAACATTTCCCTAAAGCGGGGTACACACGATCAGTTTTGACTGTCGATTTTTCGGAAATATCGATAACTGCCAAACTGTCCAGCAACCACAAAATATTTTGTGGTTGCCTGATGACTGACAAAAATAAACGGTCACACTGGCAAGCAAACGATTTTTTGAGGAAAACTGACAGTCAAAAATGATCGTGTGTACCCCCACTTAAAAGAATAAACAATTGTGGTATAAATACAAGCATTTAATTGTGCTAACTTACATGATTTGTTTCCTTTGCGTTTGATATTTTGTTAACGCAAGATATTTGCGCTTATCGCACGAGTTTGACATACGCTTTCGTATTATGGAGTGCTGTGATACCAGATTTGCGAAAATTAGATGCGAAAACGCATTAGAGAGTACCAATTACTTGATTCGGTACAATTTTTCTTACGCATCGCAATACAGAGTATCCCCCCGGTCCTGGTATCAGAATTTGTCCAGTGTGTAGCATACACATTAAGGGAAATTCCATTTCAATGTTTGTAATAACTGGTGCCACTTAATGAGCTGTTTGGCTGCTTGCTCAGTAGTAGTACCCATGGCAAAATTACCCAGGTAGTGGCATCGTAAAATTTTGAACATGTTATGTCAAAATGTTCTTTATGTTGTTGGGGAAATTACAACAAAATTATTTTTTTATAAAGGGATTTGACATTTCATATTCGAACAGCAAACAAAATATGTGTTGAAAACAAAAGAACATGAGCAAAAACAAAATTTGTGAACGGAAAACAAAAAGAAATCGATGGTTTTCATTCATAAATTTTACAACTGTTTTTGCAGTTGTCGGGACGCCTACATCACACAGGCAAGTATTGGGATTTTGACAATCAATACATGAACTCAACTGTCCTGTCACGTGTAAACGCAGGGTTAGACTTCTATCAAAAATAACGTAATCAAGAAAGCCAGTCGATTATGTACCGAGTCATTTGAAAATGTTGGTTTTTCCACTGAGCTTCCTTATCGATTGATACATTTCTTGCTGTACGTGTCTGACACTTTTTCTTATCGAACTTATTGAAGGCAAGTTTTGGCGATCTTCTGGCCGTATTTAGGTGTGACTTAATTATTTTCCGCTGTTGGATGAGCATCAACGTATCGTTGTCTGATATCCTGCATTTTCTGGGTACTTTCCTAACAGTCAAATATTCCACGGCTGTTTCAAAAATTGTAGCCTTATTCCTGGCATACACTATGGGCATGCAGGACAGCAACCCATGAACCCTTGTGTAAGTGTGTGATTGAATAGTGTGTGGCATTCCTTCAATCCATATTGCAAAAATGATGAATTTTCCTCCAGAACTCGATTTTGGGTTGAAGTTTTCCAAAATTCTAATTCCTCACAAATAATATTTGTTCTTTTTAAAAATTATTTGTTGGTTACTTGGAAAACAAACAAAATTCATCGGATTTAAAGGGGTTCATTTACAAAATCAAAACTATTTTGATTTCAATCCTGCCAAAACTACTCCCAAATACATTGACAAAAACTTCAAAATTTACTAATACTATTACAAATGCTGTCCTACATGCCCATAGTGTATGCCCGGCATTATGACCTACGTACATAAGCTGCCTTGCCTGGTTGCCTTGCTTGCTTCTGATAAAAGAATAAAAAAGAAATGGGCAACCCAGTTCGAAATTTTGCTCGGCCTTCTTTATTCTTTTATTTTTATTATGTCAAAAATGAAGCATGAAAGCAAGGCAACCAGGCAAAGCAGCTATGTACCCAGGCCTTTAAGGGGTGAGTACATAAGCTGCCTTGCCTGCTTACCTTGCTTGCTTCTGATAAAAGAATAAAAAAGAAAAGGGCAACCCAGTTCGAAATTTGCTCGGCCTTCTTTATTCTTTTATTTTTATTATGTCAAAAATGAAGTAGGAAAGCAAGGCAACCAGGCGAGGCAGCTTATGTACGCAGGCCTTTAGCCTTTTTCCAGTATTCATCTACATACGTCCGAAATTCTGATGGTTTATAATTCGGCATAGTTTACTGCAAGGTTCTTCAATTATCTGTTACTCACGGCTTCTTGTAGTTTGGCAACTTCATACCATGATCCTTACCACAGGCTACTCGACATATTTCTGCAGGTAAAAAATGATAGAACTGATTTTTCGACTTTTGTTTGACGATTATTTCACAATGAAGAAAAAATGGGCGAAAAACAGAAGAAAAAATCGAACGCTGACAAAACTAAATAAAAAACTGTGAAATAAAAGACGAATATTGATTTTGTATGATTCTTTTTGGCATTGCTACCAGATCTACCATTTTTCCGTTCCTTTACTTTTCTCAGAGAGCAATTTTGAGTACTTCCAGTACTGCAAGAATCTACTATTTTTTACTATTTTTACCGATAACATAAAGGAAAAAAATTTATCGCAGTAAAAAATAGTAGCTTCTTGCAGGTTCTGGAACAGAGCAATTAGTTTTATAAATTCCAAAAATTTATAGTCATTTCCTTGTTTTGTTTACATGTACCGGTGACAGTAACGTTACAAACAAAAACAAATTCCTTTGTGGTTCTTGTTGAGTTGTATTTGTTGTAGTATTTACTTTACCTTCTTTGTTCTACCATGATATTATGCATTGTTTTGAAAGTCTCTATATTATGCCTGGGCGCCACTTTGGTACTCTGGTTAGTATATCCGCCTTGCACTACACATTTGATTAATCTTTGACAGCCAGTTTCCAAAATTGGGGTCTTAGCATTTTCAATTATACATCTAATATTTGTTTTACATTTACGAAATCCACTCGATTTCAACTGTCAATTCCTTTGCGTATACGTCAAATGAAAACTCATCTGAAATCCATTGGATTTGATTTGACGTTTAAACAATGGAATTGACAGTTAAAATCGAGTGGATTACGTAAATGTAAACTTACTATAAGTTAGTAATTCATTTGGAGTGTAATTCGTCATATTTTGCAGCGAGGAGCCACGAGTAACTGTTGCGAACGGTTTCTTCTAGTAGGTTGACAACTTCGTAGCTCGATCATCGTTTTTTTCTCTCTCTCCTCTCACTGTTCCTATCAAAAGATCAGCATTTTTTACACATACATACATCTAACAGTGACCCTCGCCAAGTCTATCTGGTTTTTCCTTATAAAATCCAGAGAAACCCACGTGGCTTTGTGAATTTTCTTGTGAGACAATAGTGTACCTATTATCACAAGCGCGATGCTGACGCAGGTTTCTACCACCGTTCGTTCATTGTCCATAAGGCCATGTTTATATTATAGCCTTTTGCAGGGTTAATACCCCGTTTATATATAACCGGATTTAACAAACCGACTGGGTTTTAAATGTCAACTCCATTGCTTATATTTCAAACAAATCCTCTCAAAGAAGGTTAACCCTGCAAAAAGCTCTAATATAAACAGCATATAACCTTTTTATGAGGATTTATTTGAAATATAAGCAATGCAATTGACATTCGGTTTGTTAAATCCGGTTATATATAAACGTACTATAAGCCGTGTTTGCCTATTATAGATTCAAAGTTTGTGATCTGACTATAAATATCTCTTGTCAGTATCTTCGGCGGTCACAGTTGGGGTTCCCTCAACTTTTGATTCCGCTAGAACATTTTGTAAGCAACATTTCTCACCTCCCAACCCTGGTGAATGTTGTACATTCAACATCCAGCCCAGCTTTAATAACAACGACCTCTCCTCGCAGTCACAGCATCATTGTGTGTCTGTGATTGGTGGCTTATTGCAGAATAATCGGAACCACACTGACCGCATCAATGGCATGTAGACATGTTAGAGAGGAGATACTTTGGAGACCACCAAACATAAGAAATCTTTTGTTATTGTTGTTATATTCTGGGATGGTGGATAATAACACAAGTTGCCGTCATCATCGTGATCTTCGTCATCATCACAAAATATGCCGCAAACGGCAAAGTTTTACGCGAAACAACAATCCAATGAATTGAAATTGGAATGATGATGGTGAATGAGGATGGAAGGTGAGACAAGACAGACATGAAGGCAGGTAGGAAGGACAAGCCGGGTCGTGCGGGTAAGTTAAAATATAATTGAAATTCCAATCTGCTGGTTTTTCAGGTTGTTGGTCGTTTGCTCTCGTGCTGCTGCTGTTTATAGGCGTCTATGTGTTGGGTTTGATGGTAGCTAGCCGACAGGGTTGATTTGCAACGCCAGCAGTTTTCCTTCTCCAAACCTACCTACTTCGAACATGTTTGAAAAGAACTTTGTGAATTTTTTGAAAACAAAAATGTCAGTTATCTTTTGTTGTGTTTTTATTACGTTTTGCGAATTGTTGTTGTGGTTGTTGTTGTCAAAAGAACCTCAATAACTTTGTGAAAGAAATGAAACAAGGTTTTTTTTATGGGAGAAAAGGTGGAAGAAGAAACTTAATTTTTCAATGAATGTTGATTTGCGCGCGTTTTTTTTTTTCTTGCCATAACGTCTGTCTTGAATTTCTTTCGTTCATTCATTCCTTCCACCCCTTGGGCAAGTTGTTTGTTTTACGACGACGTTATAGGTATTTGAATAACATCTGTATTATTATGAACAACAACAAAAACAATAATAACAGCTTTGGACTCAACAGCAAATAGTTTTTGGTGGTAAGGAAGGTGTACAACTTCGTGTTATTACTTGGCTGGTTTGTATACTTATTTGATGGTTTCCCCTCATTTTTGCGGTTCTTCCTTCCACATTTGTTGTTATTACTGTTTTTTTGCATAATTTTTTACAGCGGGTGGGAAAATAAATTCACCTTGCACTTTACTATGTTGAGTGCACCTTGTGTTTTTTACATTCTATGTCACTTACTGCTTCTCTCTCTCCCTCTCTCTTTCTATCAATCTTCTTCCACTTCATTCATTTTAACATAGATAAAGCAGCGTCTATTTTGTTGAAAGTACCGGTTTTAATTTTCAAAAACATTGTTGCAAACCATCTGACATTTGGTATTCAAAGCTGTGATGAAGAAGAAGAAAGAAAAGTTTGCAACTGAAATTAAGTTAATGGAATAATTTTCTTTCTTAATAAAGCATTATATCACGATTTAGCATTCGGCATATTTCCCACGAGCATACCAAGAGGGACGCGGGGGAACTTCGCTCATATCAAAGAGTGATGACCGATAATTACACTGATGAGTAGAATGGGGGCAGAAGAAATTGATGTTTAAGACTAAGGTTATTCCAATAATTTTCAGTGTGCAAGGCGGGCCTGCTGACCATAGTACCCAAGTGGCGCCCAACCATCATAACATCGAGACTTTCAAAACCATGGAGATAAGGAAAAGTCTTTTAGAAGTAAACCCATCGCAGAAGGTATTGATGTTCTTGTTTGAGGTTATTCCAATAATCTACAGTGTGGAAGGCGGGCCTGCTAACCATGATGCCAAAGTGGCGCCCAACCAACCTATAGAGACTTTCCATTTAAGGTAGCGAAAATAAAAACAGACAGGACAAAGAATCATACATAGATCAAGGTATGAAGTTTCCAAACTACTAGAGAAAGCCGTGCGCTGCAGAAACTCGAGGGACATCACTGTAAAATAAACCGAATTACAAACCATCATAATTACTAACGTAGATTAATACTGGAAAAAGGCTAAGACCACTATTTCAAAAAAAAATCAGAAAATTTATTACCGGAGAAAATAGTACCCAGAAAATGTCGGATATCAGACGACGATAGGTGAATGTTAATCCAACAGTCGAAAAACATAAAATCACAACTACATACATATATCCAACTAGAAAAAGATCGACCAAACTTGCCTAAAACAGACAGTACATGGAGCGGGATAAGAAAGTTAAAAAAATGCCACAAACGATGTTGGACCGATGATATTGCAGGACAAGCGAAGAATGCAGCAACACCCAACAAACTAAAGAAATGTCACAATCGAAAAGGAATCTCAGTGGAAGGAAAAAATACAACATTTTCAAAGGGTAAGCCGCCTTTAGGTACATCATTAGAATTAATTTATCTGCAGGTGCAAACATCACGAAACTAGGACGACATAAGCACAGCACCTCCTTCCTTACACGAAATATGCCATGCCATATCATCCTTAAATAACAAAAAATCAGCATGAATTGATGAAATCGTGCCAGAAATGCTTTCATTCAGTCATCAACAAAGGGCCAAAAAACCCATGGTAATGAGGCTAGTTCACGGTCGATCTCAGTCCCTCCACTAGCGACTGCCCCAATATATCTGTGCTCAGTTTGTCACATCCGCATCTTCACCCACATCCAACCTTCGGTGAAATGCAATAGATGTCAGGAGTGGGTGCATCTAAGGGGTTGCTCTGGACTCGTCCACGTGAGGGACTACGACAGGGACTAGTTGCTGCATGCTGCGTGAACACAGTCCCCAGTGAGTCGTCGTCGGATTACGAGACTCCCTCGTCGTCTGAGTACGAAACTCCCCCGCAGTTCCCTCGACAACAACCGCACGCAGCCTTTCACACCAGCCGTTGTTGTCCCAATCCCCGAAAATGCAGCCTTTTTGCAATTGAATTGCGATGGACTCCAAAGTAAGATCGAGGAGATAGTAGATTTTATGAGTCGGAAGAACATCAAGGTCGCTGCGGTGCAGGAAACCAAGCTGAACAACAACCACAGCTTAGAGCATTGTGATGGTTACAATGTTTTGAGGAAAGATCGCACCAGAAGTGGAGGTGGGGGATTGGTTTTCCTATTGCACCAGTCTGTCCAATACAGACCTATCTCGCTTGAGCCTGTCTCTAATGACCCGTACATGGAATGTATGGGGGTAGCAGTCAGGTGTGGAGCTGCCGAGATAGAGTTGCTGAATGTATACATCCCGCCGAGAAATAGCTGTATCCCTGATTATAGGCCTGACATTAGCCCGCTCTTGCAAGGTCATAATCGTCTGGTCCTGGGGGATTTTAATGCGCATCATGAGATGTGGCATTCGGCCCTCGGAAAAGACCAGAGGGGTACAGCGCTGGCTGAGCAGATTGATAGCTCTACGTTTTGCACGGTCAATGAGGACGCCCTACCAGAATTAGAGGAGAGTGTCACAGTTCGCCTGGCAACACGTCATTTCCCTTGGATCAGATCATCTCCCCATAATTGTCTCCATTAGCAGACCACCCGACTTCATCACCTCTGAATGCCGCACGTTCGTCAATCATAAAAAAGCTGATTCGCCGTGTTTCTGAGAGTTCACCAATCACCGCTTCAGAGAATTGCCCAATCCTTCTGATGTTCGGGTAGCGGAAAGGACGTTCCGGGACATCATCATTGCAGCAGCCGCTCGCCATATCCCTGCTGGTCGAATACCCGAAGTAAGACCAAATTTCCCAGCAGAGGCGACGGGATTAGCAAATGAACGTGATGAGCTTCGTCGTATTAACCCCAATGACCCCAGAGTCAGGGAGCTGACACTGGAAGTTAACAGGCTGGTCGGCGAGCATAAGCGGAACAAATGGTTAAATCATCTGAAGAGCTGCAACATTGGAGCCGGTATAGGTGAATTGTGGGCAACGGTTAAGTCACTTTCGAACCCTGGAAGAAGGGAAGATAGGACCTCAGTCACGTTTGGCGACGTTACGTTGACTGACCCGAAGAGGTGCGCAAGTAATTTCAATCGACAGTTTGTCGAGCATCCCGAGAGTGACAGGGCGAAGAGAAGAGTATTACGTCACATCAGATCTCTTTCTGCCGAGGATGAACCACCACATTTTACAATGGATGATGTTGCCAATGCCATCACGAACGCTAAATAATCCAAAGCGTTGGGCCCTGATGGAATCTCAATGGTAATGTTGAAGCAGCTGGATGAGCCGGGAGTCGAGTATCTCACCAAAGTCTTCAACTTGTCGCTAGCCACCCTCGTTGTTCCCGAAGTCTGGAAAATGGACAGGGTGGTCCCACTACGGAAGCCAGGCAAGGATGCCAGCAAAAGTGAATCGTACAGACCGATTTCGCTTTTGTCGCCCGTAGCAAAGATACTTGAGGCCTTGCTCCTCCCCAGTATCAGAAATAGCTATCAAGTAGCCGATCATCAGTATGGATTCCGTAAGCAGCACAGCACAACAACAGCGCTGCACGCCATTACCACATATATCTGTAAAGAACACAACCAGAGACGGCCGTGCGATAGAACAGTGATGGTGGCGCTTGACTTATCAAAAGCCTTTGATACAGTCAGGCACTCCACGCTGTTTGAGGACATTGAGCAGACAACCCTCCGGCCAAGCTTGAAACGTTGGATAGTCAACTATATGTGTGGAGGCCAGTCGTACGTGGAATTCAGGAATAAGAAGTCCAAACCCCGTATAGTGAAACGGAGAGTTCCCCAAGGTGGGGTGATATCTCCGGAACTGTTTAACCTCTACCTCTCCTGTATTCCACCCCCTCCAGACGGCATTGAGATCGTGACGTACGCGGATGATTGCACGATCCTGACGTCGGGTACCTACCCGAGAGACTGAACAACGATTTAACCGATCTTACCACCTTTTTCCATTCGAGGAATATGCAGGTTTCCGCCACAAAATCTACAGCCACTCTGTTCACCACATGGACAGCGCAGTTTGGACGTGAGTTGAATGTCGACGGTAGCAGAATTCCGACCACAAACTGCCCTAAAATGTTAGGGGTCACATTCGACACTACATTCACGACGTGCACACACGCCACAGCTATCTGCGACAAGTTGAAAAGTAGGAGCAAGGTCCTCAAGTCCCTTGCCGGCAGCACTTGGGGTGCAGATAAAGAAACCTTGTTGGCCACGTATAACGCGATAGTCTGGTCTGGTCCCCGAGATTGTGTGATACAAACTGGAAAAAGATTCAAACTTGCCAGAATGCCGCCTTGAGAACAGCGACAGGGTGCCTCCTCAAATCTTCAGTGGACCATCTACATGAGGAGGCAAAAATTCTTCCTGTAAAGCAACACAATGAGATGCTTTCGTTGCAGTACCTGCTTGGATGTTATCGTGTGAGCCATCCCAATCACCATCTTGTGGGTAGGCCCGGCCCATTCAGGGAGATCAGGAAGGACAAGCATATCAAGCAGGATTGAATAGCATTCACACGGACGCAGTTGCCAAGGCCTTAAGAAATTATAGTATGAATAAAGTACTCGTAGTACATCGTCCATCTATCGCAGCTGAGGAGCGTCAGCTGCCACGACAAACCAGAGTAGTTTTGGCTCAACTACGCTCGGGATATTGCAGTCGCCTAAATTCGTAATGGGCGGAAATCGATCGCGCCGTGCAAGACATATGCCCAGTATGCGGCATGATCCCGCACGACACACAACACCTTTTTAACTGCCACGCCAAACCTACCCATCTAACTCCAGTGGATCTGTGGCTACATCCCATCGAAGCAGCCATTTTTCTGGAACTGGAGATAGACCCAGAGCCAGATTGAACAGAGGAACGAACATATAAACATAATAAAAACACTGCTACAACAACAACAACGGCCTGAATTCGCCTTTTGGATCACCTTCTTAAATTCGCCTTGGTTGTATGTAACCGTTGTCCTACCCATCCTAACCTACTGGGGACTTGTTTGGTGGCATGCCCTGGGGAACAAAGCATTATACCCTAGACAGACGGCAACGTTAATTTGCATTAACTGCTTTAATTCAAAGTAATTCGTGCATTATCCACATTCTTAATGCACAAAATCGAAGTGAATTTAAACTGAATTTAGGCATTTCAATATGGCAATACTGTAGGAGAGAGCCCATATTTATGTAAGGGAGAGAGCATATTCATGCTCTGAGACACAATTTTCAAAGCAAACAACAACAAAACAGTTGATTACCAGTAATCAGCTGTTTCGTAAATGCAGAAACTGCCGTCTGTCACGGTAAAATTAAACGCAGTTCTTAATGCAAATTAACGCTGCCGTCTGTCTCTGGACATCCTAATCCAACCGGTGACTTTATACGTCTATAGTCAAGCGGCCATCAAGGCTCTCGCGTCACGGACCATCAACTCTCGAGCTATCCTTGATTGCAGGAAAGCTCAGCATGCCATACGCAATATCATTAAACTATGTTGGGTTTCGGCATATGGACTTGTTCGAGGTGGCTCAGAGTCTATTGACCTACCAGTTTATGGAACAGTCCGGTCACCAATGTGCTACTACATCGGGAAACTTCGTGAGATCTACAGAGACAAGGCACCTCAAAGATGGCTCTTGAAACCAAACAAGAGATTTTTGCTGTCAGGAAAGCAGAAGAATTGGTGAAAGGTCAAGCGGCCGTCAAGGGTCCACGTCATGGACCATTAACTCTCGAACTATCCTTGATAGCAATAAAGCTCTACATGCCATCATACGCAATATCGTTAAACTTTGTTGGATTTCGGCACTAGCTCGAGGCGGCTCAGAGTCTATTGATCTACCAGTTTATGAAACAGTCCTGCCACCAATGTACCCACCTCGGCAAACTTCGTGAGATCTACAGGGAGAAGGCACGTCAAAGATGGCTCTTGGAACCTGATTGCAGGACATATAAATCAATCTCAATCTCTCTGTGGTCTCTCGTCATAGAACGATCTCCCTCCTCTCACTCGCGTTTTTTAGACAGAGATTCTTGTTATCAGAAAAGCAGTAGCATTTGTGAAAGGGCTTGCAGGTATTTCTACAGAACCGGTGACTATATAAGTCGATAGGCAAGCGGCTCTCACGTCACGGACCATTAACTCTCGAAGTATCCTTGATTGCTGCCCCTAAGTAGTCATTTATTTGACAGATGTTGTATGAAATTGACAACTTAAATGATGTATGTTTTATAAGAAATTTTAAATGTAAAATGCGTTTAACTTTGAAAATATATTTCAATAGTATTTTCATTCGCTCATTGAAGGTACATAGTCCTTTCCTTCCCAAGGAGTGGTTAATAATAAGACAATAGCCAATTCTCTTCAAATGCAAAATAGAACAACATGCATGTGCATATAGAAATATGTAACTAACAAATCAAGATAATTTTGGTTAATACAACATCAGCTCAAGGACTAGTATTTTAAAAGAGTTCCCTTTTTATCTCTCATTCCCTTATCTTAATCAGGTACTAAAGCAGGTAATCAATTGTATACTTCATTTAATACAAAAACAAGGATCCATTTCTTATTAAATAAATAAATTACAACAACAGCAGAAAAAACTATTCCTTTGTAACTCCGAAGCTGCAAAACAGACGAGAGACACATTAATCTTGAGATTAACAAAAACGAACCTTTGGTATTATTCAGCAGAATATTCACATCTTTTTTATTCTGCATTCACCCATTTGGTTGAATTTGAAAGTGCAGCATCATCATCATCACACAGTGCAGCACAACAACACATCACATTGTGGCCACTTCCATTCATCATTTATTGTGGCATTATCAAACTACTGCTACCTTGTAGTTTTTGTTGTAGTTATGCTGCGCTTTTTTTAAAGCAATCTCTTACAACATCCCGTAATGTTGGATTAAACAGTGATTTAGCATCAATAACACCTGACTTCCCAATTCCCACACACACACACACGCAAACAAAGAGACAGGGAAATGTAAAGAAACAGCTTATCCATTGATGAATGAAGATGAACACAACCTGCGGTGAGGTTGTTTCGGAAGAAAAACAACAAGTGCATGATGGGAAGCAGTTCACGCTGGATATACATGCATAGTTATTTGTTTATAAGTGAAAGTTTTCATTTTAATTAGTTGATAATTAATTTGATTAGAAGTTAGGTAAATACATGCAACAAACACATTGTGATGTGGCCATAGGAGGTCTGGACAGTTTGAACGGAAGATGGCAAGCATTGTTTTTATTAAAGGCATTTCATGCAATAGACACAACGTGTGTGGTCAAATAGCATTCACACAAAAAAATAGAAATGGCCTTTAGGTAGAAGGGAGCTTCTATAGAATAAAAGTCTTTATGGGTCTTATAGTTGGTTTGCATTCATGTTCCGAAATCCACTGGATTTAACCAAATCCTGAAAAACACCCAGTTGTTTACACTTATTTTTTGTTGATTTCAAACATATCACAATAGTCAGGGTAGATGCATATGTGCGGCTGATCGAACATAAATGTTTAAAACAAGTTGCGGTAAATTTAATTTGTCGTTAAAAATTTACGACTTCTATAGGGGACTTCTATAGAATAGAAGTCGCCCTTATTGGACTTCTAGAGAATAGAAGTCGCCTTTAGGGGACTTCTATAGAATAGAAGTCGCCTTTAGGGGGCTTCTATAGAATAGAAGTCGCCTTTAGGGGGCTTCTATAGAATAGATGTCGCCTTTAGGGGACTTCTATAGAATAGAAGTCGCCTTTAGGGGACTTCTATAGAATAGATGTCGCCTTTAGGGGACTTCTATAGAATAGAAGTCGCCTTTAGGGGACTTCTATAGAATAGAAGTCGCCTTTAGGGGACTTCTATAGAATAGAAGTCGCCTTTAGGGGACTTCTATAGAATAGAAGTCGCCTTTAGGGGACTTCTATAGAATAGAAGTCGCCTTTAGGGGACTTCTATAGAATAGAAGTCGCCTTTAGGGGACTTCTATAGAATAGAAGTCGCCTTTAGGGGACTTCTATAGAATAGAAGTCGCCTTTAGGGGACTTCTATAGAATAGAAGTCGCCTTTAGGGGACTTCTATAGAATAGAAGTCGCCTTTAGGGGACTTCTATAGAATAGAAGTAGCCTTTAGTTCGTGCGAAACCGATCTTCCTCTCTCTCATACAATCCATCCTCCTTCCCCAATCACATTCTTTATACAACATAAGCCATGACCACATCATGTAAATGCGCTATTAGTATATTGCAGGTTTTAAACGTCTTTATACTCCGTTTGCACTTAACCGGATCAAATGTCAATTCCATAGCGCCAACGTCAATAAATCCTCATAAAGAAGGTTAACCCGGCAAAAAACTCTAATGCCAACGCCGTTTAAGTGCAAACGGTGTATAAGCCAGCAGCAACAAGTTCTAATGCAAGCGCCATTTCACACTGACATCAAAGTCCAGGTTTGTTGAAGGCAATTTTCTTTGTGTCAGTTTTGTGAGTTTTTCGGTGAGTGATTTTTGTAATAGGTCAAGGGTTCCCATATGCCTCACCCCCCTCTCTCTCCAACAAACTGACAATTGTTGGAAAGAAAATTTCCTAAAGTAAATGCTGGTAAAAGACTGAAAGATAATGGGCAACCTGGTTCGAATTTGATTCTGTCATTCTTAATTCTTTTACCAGAAATGATTTAAGTCAAAAATACATCCAACGTTTCATTAAAGTTGGGCGTCATTTCAGATAAAAGAATACATAGAAATACGATCTATATTGCATTTGCTCTTTTATTCTTTTATCAGATATAACCCCCCAACTTTACTGAAACGTTGATTGTGTTTTCGGCTTTAGTCAAGAAAGCAAAGCGGATGAAATAAGCAAAAAGATCCATTGAGTTTTGCCCTTTAGAATTATGAGTATGAAGCTGAATAAGATTTCGAATCTTTGTAACTTTGTACCAAAATTTCTCTCCTTTGTCTCTTCATGATTGACATGACACAAATACTTCTAACAACTAAATGAATGCGTGAAATTCATTTTGACATGTCAAAAACACACACAACACATTTTCACACCTACTTTACAAGTTACAATTGTACTTTATGCATTCCATACCATACCGGAAACATATGACAACAGATTCCACACATTTTCACGCTGAAGTTCAAGTTCATATAAATTAGTTACGCCTGACTGACTGTGGAATATCAAAAAACACGCACAAAACCAGAGACGTGATATAGGATGCACTTGTTTGATCATAACCGAGCCGCCGCCGCCGCCGTAACCGGTAGATCATTGTAACCACTGTTTGATGTTATTGATGGTGTTGTTGTTAAGTCATATCTGGTTTCGCCACACATTTGAATTACCTGTTGAATTGCAACAATGCCATAGAAGGGAACAAAAACAATCTCTCACTCTCCCAACAAATCCAACTAAACAACTACAAAAAGGGAAACAAGATTGCTGTTGTTGCAAAAAAAAATGGTTTAATGGAAAAACTGGAAAATTACCAGGAAAAATCAAATGAAAGTCAATGGAGAGGAGGAGACAGTAACAACATTCTCATTGAACGATGAAGAAACAGATTTTTACCAAGAAAAAAAGAAAATGATGCTAAGGCAAGTGATTGTAGTTGTTGTATTCGTCGTCGTCGTCGTCTTCGTTGCAAATAAAGAGTAGCGGAAGAAAATTACAATTGTAACGTTAAATAGTTAATTAAAAACATTAAATCAAAGTGTAACACAACAACGACACTTTAGGGTGTGTAATAGGGTGGAGTACGGAGTTGTTTTTTTCCTCTTTTTTCTCCCATCGGACGCCTTGGTGGATAGGGGAATGCTCATCAGATATGGCGGGTACCCCAGAAATAAAATATGCGAAGTGGACCAAAAAAAAAAAAAAAAAGAAAAAATGCAGCGTCTGTCCAAGTTTTGGCGGCTGCAAACATCGTCTGTACTTCATAGGAGCGGCTGAACGAAAGAAGGAAAACTATAAACCCTTTAAAAGGCCACGGGAAACCACTAAAGTAACATCCCTAGAAAAATCATACAAATGCAATGAATACAATAGATAATATACGGCCCTCATACTATGTTTACATTTACGAAACCCTCCACTCGATTTCAACTGTCAATTCCATTGCTCAAATGTCAAATGAAATCCAATCGATTTCAGATGAGTTTTCATTTGACGTATACACAAAGGAATTGACAGATGAAATCGAGTGGATTTCGTAAATGTAAACATAGTATCAGTCTCCGGCAAAACGAGGGTGCTAAGAATCCCCGGAGGAAAAAATAAAACAAATATAAATATCGGAACATGGAATGTAAGTAGTCTATACGAACCTGGAAAACTAAACAACAGCATAGATGAAATGAAAACACTGAATATAGATATACTAGGAATCAGTGAAACATGGCGGACCGAATTTAGGTCACAGCATACTAAAATATATCACTCGGGAAACTACGATGACGTTCACGGGAGAGGTGTTGCAATCATTGTGGAAAATAAGATAGCAGACTGCATAAATGGATATATCCCATTATCCGATAGAGTGATGATGATAAAAATATGTGCAAAACCACTTAATATGAATATTATCCAAGTCTATGCACAAACGTGTGCTTCAAATACCGAGGAAATAGAAAAATTTTACAGCGATGTTGAACAACTCATGAAAATGACAAAACCTCACGAAATCAGGATTGTTCAAGGCGATTTCAACGCTAAGGTAGGAAATATAGAAACAGCGGATATGACGGGAAAATTTGGACTAGGCAGCAGAAATGAAAGAGGGGACAGGCTCATACAATTTGCCAAGAACACAACATGAAAATAGTAAATACTCTATTTTGCCATCACCCTAGAACGCAACAAGATAGTACAGAAAATCCAGTTAGAAATCAAATTGACTATATACTAATAAATCGACGCTACTGTTCTTGTGTTGTAACATGCTCCACATATCCCGGAGCGGACGTCCCTTCCGACCATAATCTTTTATTATGCAAAATGCGAAAAAGACTTGGAATGCCAAGAAAAAAGACTCCAAAAACTAAACTTAATCTAGAAAAACTAGAGGACCCATCCACAAAAGAAAGGGTAAAAGAATTTATAAACGCCAAACTTACCCTGCGTTTACAAATGACAGGACAGTTGACTTCATGTATTTTTTTCCGAATTAAATTAAGAGATAATTCTCCTTGGCCTACTCCCTAGTTGTGCGGGAGTTTAAAGCCATCACCAATTATGTAGACCTTGTCTACTTTTCTTTGTTAATCCGATCGGATTTTATTTCTTTACGAATTTTCGTTGTTTTATATAATAGTTAAGTGAATTTTGTAAAAGTCGGCTTTATAGCACTTGGAAGCTACGAAGTCTTCTTCTGCGAAGAAATCGTATATTTAGGAATAAATCCTTGATAATTAAAACACGTGGGGTGCCAAGCGAGAACTTAACACCGGCATTTTGTCAATTTTTTATGCCCGTAGGCGTGAATTCAATAGAAATTTATGTCTGTGCTGTGAGCCGTCCGAAGACAAACTCGACTTCATGTATTGATTGTCAAAATCCCACAACTTGCCTGTGTGACGTAGGCGTCCCGACATCTGCAAAAATAGTTGTAAAATTTTGAATGAAAATGTTTTCCATTTACATATTTTGTTTTTGTTCATGTTCTTTTGTTTTCAACCCATTTCAATTATTATCTCACTTATTTTTACAAAAATGTCAAAAATTTGTCTTCCTTACTGTCTGTGAAAAAATGATGGACAGCTGGGAGAAAAACGACAAATGTATGTATGTGTTAGTACATCAGAGTTGTATTTGAAGACAAACTGTCTGGTGTAAACGCCTAGTTAATAACGCCAACAGACAATGCACTGAGCAGTTGTGGAATGAAATGAAAACTGTCTTTAAAACAACTTCAACTATATTAGGGACAAAAACCACCCGAAAAGAAGAACCTTGGATAACAACAGAAATCCTCGAAATTCGCCAAAAGCGAAAAATACACAAAAATACCAACTATGAAATTTGCTGGGAAATAAACCAAGAGCTTAGAAACGCCACACGAGCTGCAAAGAACGCTCAACTTAACAAACAATGTGAAGAAATCGAAAGGCTACACCGACTACACGACGATTTCAACCTACACAAGAAATTAAAAGAAGCTTCCGGAATATGCCGCAAAACTCATCCGGCTCTACTTGTCGACGAAAACAGTAAAGCTGTCTTCGAGACCAAAGAAATAAAAAGTGTTTGGCACAAATATATCAAAACAACATTCACTGATGATGAAAGGCCAGAAAATAACACAAATACTGAATCAGACATAACAGGAAACCCGATCACGGAAGATGAAGTCAAATCGGCAATTCAGTCAATGAAAGATAAGAAGAACGTCGGCCCTGATGAAATACCCGCAGAGATTTTGAAATTAATAGAAGGAAACAATATACAACTACTGTTGAAACTCTTCAATCACGTTTACGATACAGGACAATACCCCGACGACTGGTTAAAATCTACATTTATAGCTATACCAAAAAATGCACATGCCAGAAAATGCGGTGATTATAGACTAATTAGACTAATGTGTCTTGCCCCAAAAAATATTCATTAAAATACTACATAAAAGAATCTACCCTAAGTGTGAGCCAAATATGGGGAGAACACAATTCGGTTTCAAAGAAGGCATGGGAACGCGAGACGCACTACTAAGTATTCAAGTCCTTATTCAAAAATGTAGAGATGTTCAAAAAGATATATTCTTATGTTTCGTCGACTACGAAAAAGCTTTCGATACGGTCAGACATGAAAAAATTATGGATATCTTGATGGATACCGGAATAACAGAAAAGGAAATAAGATGCATAAAAAACCTTTATTGGCAACAAACTGCAAGCATTCAAGTAGATGGAGAACTCACTGACAATATCCCAATATCCAAAGGCGTTAGACAAGGGTGTATCCTATCACCTCTGTTATTTAATTTATACTCCAACAAAATATTTCAAGAAGCTGTTGAAAACGAGCAAATTGGCGTAAGGGTGAATTACTCTGAATTAATAAACAATATACGATACGCCGACGACACAACATTAATTGCCACTAGCCTATACGGTCTACAGATACTGGTTAACTCACTCAAAAAAGCGAATTATACGGTCTTAAGATTAACATTAAGAAAACGAAATATATGGTAATAAGTAGAAAAAATTACGAAAACAACACATCATTGAAAATAACAAATGACGAAATAGAACGGGTAAGGAGTTTTAAATATCTTGGGGTCGTTATAAATGACCATGGGATGCCTTGAGAGAGATAAAATGCCGTATAGAAGTAGCTAGGCAATCCTTTTTTAACCATCGCAAAATATTAACAAGTCATGACGTCAACATTACAACAAAAATGCGCTTCATAAATTGTTATATATGGTCCACTCTACTATATGCTGCCGTGACATGGACAATAAAATCAATAGACGAACAAAAATTGAACGCATTTGAAATGTGGATTTATCGCAGAACTCTGAAAATTCCTTCGGCCGACCGAGTACCAAATGAAGAAGTCCTGAGAAGAATGAACACTAAACGACAACTTCTTGATGTCATAAAAAGTAGGAACATATCCTATATGGGGCACATAATGAGAAACGAAAAGTATTATGTCATCAAATCAAATCATCAAATTGAAGCCAAGAGGAAGAAGAGAAATATCCTGGATTAAAAACATTTTGGAGTGGACAAATCAACCAGATGAAAGAAGCCTTATCAACGATGCGAGGAATAGAGAGATCACCATTGCTGAATAATTTATCACAACATATTCATAAACATATATATATACAGCTAAAAATACTTAATTTGTTATTGTATGATCGCCAAAATCCGAATGCGGATCGGCAAATAAAGAAGAAGAAGAATAGGGTGGAGGCAAAGTCTTTTTTATTTATAACATAAGTTACGCTATTAAAACAATCTGTAAATCTGAAAACACATCCAACGTTTCAGTGAAGTTGGGCGTCATTTCTGAAAAAAGAATAAAAGAGCAAGACTACATCAAAGTAGTAGTTGTAATGAAACGCATTATTTAAGTTCTCAATTTCATTGAATATGTATCTGTTAAATAAATTACTGATAAGGCAAAAACAGTCATTTAGGTTTTATAGCATTTTTCTTTTTTTGCACTGAATTGACCAAATTTGTTGTGTAAAAGTTTTCTAGAGTGAATTTCATTAAAAACTTTCATGGTGTGGACCGGAACTAAGAGTACTGGATTTCCGATGAGATTTTATTTGACGTATATGCAATGGGTTTGACATTTGAAATCCTACTTACTTACTTAGCTGACCCATTACAGAACATTTGTTCCATAGACCGAACTAAGAAAAGATCTCCAATTCTCTCTGGTTTTCGCTTCGCTTTCTGGAATACCGCGCCTTTTCATTTCTTCATCCACTTGTATGCTCCATGGAAGCTTAGGCCTGCCGATTCTGCGTGCACCGCCATGTGGCATGTATTCATACGCCTTTTTAGCGGGTTCATCATCGCTCATTCTTATGATATGGCCTAGTCTTTAACTACCTCAAAATTATAGGTACCAACTTTCACAGTTGGTCCGAACTCTATGGACGCTTTGCGCGTCGACACCATCAATTTGGTCTTTTCGCCGTTTACCGCCAGACCCACTTTCGCAGATTCTGCTTCGACCTTCCTAAAGGTATCAGTTACTTCCTTTACTGATCGTCCCATGATGTCTATGTCATCAGCATAGGCAAGTAACATGTGGCTATTGGTGTAAATTGTGCCATTTCTTTTGACATTTGCATCTCGAATTTACCTTTTCCAGCAAAATGTTGAATAGGTCACACGAAAGGCTCCTTGTTTGAAACCTCTTTTGGTACTGAACTGTTCGGAGAGGTTCTTTCCAATTTTAACTGAGGACCTAGTATCAGTTTAAGTCATCTTACAAAGCCGGATGAGCTTTGCGGTGATACCAAATTCAGACATTGCATGGAATACCTTTGATCGGAGGGAACTGTCGAATGCTGCTTTATAATCGATTGGGTCTTCTCCAGGATTTGCCGCAGGGTAAATATCTGGTCAATGGTGGACTTGCCAGGTGTAAAGCCACATTGGTATGGTCCAATTATTTCGTTGATCATTGGCTTTAGTCGTTCGCACAATATCCCTGACACTATCTTGTAGGCGATAGGGAGAAGACTTATGCCCCTATAGTTGGAGCATAAAGTCTTATCTCCTTTCTTATGGACGGGACACAGGATACTCAGGTTCCAATCGTCGGGTACTCGTTCTTCCTGCCAGATGGATCTAACTAGCAAATGCATGCACCTTATCAGCGTGTCGCCTCCGGTTTTAAACAGCTCGGCTGGTAGGCCATCAGCTCCTGCTGCCTTATTATTATTCAACCGGTTTATTGCTGTCTTTACACGTAGAGAAAAAATATTTTTAGCTTTTGTTGGAACAAAAATATCTGTTTTGGTTCCAAAAATGTATTTGTTTTGTTCAAACATTGTAATCCAAATCCAAAAATATCATCTTTTGTTCCAAACATAGAAAACAAAAACAACTTTCGAATTTGCGCAATATTGTAAAAATCGTTAACAATACCGATTGTAGGAACTATCATAATCTAATTTTGTTTACAAAAACTATTGTCAACCCAGAAAACCAGCCCAGAAATTTTTGATTTGAGTGTATATACTTCTCATATACACTTTTCACATAACTTGGATATAAATGTCGCGTATAATATTGCAATTATTGATGAACACAATACATAGTTTGCTGCATTGGCTGACAACAAAGACAAACAAAAAGCCACAAGCACCCACCACAACATAAGGAATAATTAAACACCATAACAAACTCCGGTATAACACCAAACCTCAAAGCTCAATGAAGATAGAAGAATGAAACAAAGCAGAAACAAATAAAAACAAGAGTCTCCTTGTTGATATATATCAGTGTTCACCAGCAACAACAAATTCAACCGCTGCGTTTGTGTTGGGCACACACACGAGATTATATTTCCCTCTATAGATAAACATCGTGTGCGTTAATTCATTGCTAAAACAAAGAAGATGATCGCTGGGGAGAGTAGCGTTCAAACTCACCACAATTGAGATTGTATGTGTTCACACAGACACGGCTCGCGAGCCCAGTGGTGATTAACACTGATATATATACACACAAAAACAAAGATAAAGGCATCATGTTATACAAACAAAACTCACCACAATTGTTTTTTTCAACACGGCATCGAATAGCGAGAGAAGAGAAAAAAATTTTCGAAGAAAAGAGAGAACTATTGTCCAGTTGACAAAAACAATTTTTGGATTTAACAAAACCCAATTGTTGGAATCACAATACTACATTTGGAATTTAACAATATCTTTACAATACATATTTTACTCTTCGAATATTGTTGGATCAATCATATTTTTTTCTCTGCGTGTACCTCAACTTGGCCGGGTGGTATACATTCTATACCATCTTCTGGGATTGGATCTGTGGTATCATCGTCTTCGCTACTATTGGATACCAGCAGATAGGAGAAATGTTCCTTTCATATCCTGAGCACGCTATCAGCATCTGTTACCAGATTACCTTGCTGGTTTCTACAGGAGGATGTGACTGTACCAAAGCCATCAGTTTGATGCTTGACTCTTTGGTAGAATTTTCGGACTTCAGGCTCATGTACATCTCGATTTTTTCACACTCCCGCTTTTCCATTTCTCTCTTTTTCTTGCCGAAAAGACGTTTCTCTTCTGTCCTTTTCTCCCGATATCTCTCTCGAGCGCTACGTGTTGCTACTGATTGTAAAGTAGCGCTATATGCCGTACCATTCATTCATGTCACACCATGAATTCCTTTGTGGAGATCTCTGGTATCCAAGTATGGATTTTGCGGCTGTTTGCATGGAGTGGGCAATATTTTGCCATGGTGTTATGTTATCGGGACAAGGAGTGCTCTCATTAAGCAATTGGGCTAGTTGAGTGGAATATGCTGTGGCTATCTGTTGTGTTTGCAGCATATCGATGTCCAACTTCCGCGTTTTGTCTGTTCGTACTTTGTTTGCTACGTTTAAGCGGGTGCGTACCTTTGCTGCAACAAGGTAGTGGTCCGAATCAATGTTTGCGCCTCGGAACGATCGTACATCCAACGCGCTCGATGAATGTCTTCTATCTATCACAACAAGATCAATTTGATTTCTCGTTTTCTGATCTGGAGAATGAATGCCAGCCAGGTGCCCTTTTGAATATCGAGATGAATAAATCTGGTACTGCTAACTGCCATGTTTTTTGCAGCTGTAAAGTCAGCCTCATACCATTGTCAGATGTTTCACTGTGGAGACTGAATTTCCCGACTGTTGGGCCAAAGATATTCTCCTTTCCAATTTTGGCATTAAAATCGCCTAGAATGATTTTAATGCCGTGAGCAGGGCAACGGTCATATGTTGCTTCTAAGCGCTCGTAAAATATATCTTTGGTCTGTTCGTCCTTTTCTTCAGTGGGAGCATGAGCGCAAATAAAGCTGATGTTGAAGAATTTAGCTTTTATTCGAATTGCAGCAAGTCTTTCATACACTGGGGTGAATCTGGATACCAGATGTTTAAGTCTCCGACTAACTACGAATCCGCAACCAAACTCATGCTTTACGTCATGGCAGCTTTAATACAGTGCGTCACCTTTAGGTGTTGTTTTGACGCCTTTCCGGTGTTGTTTTCACGCCTTTCCCAATCCATCGTATTTCCTGTATGGCAGTAATATCGGCCTTGTACTCTTCAAGTACGTCTGCCAATGCGAAGACTGCACCTTCTCTATAAAGAGTGCGAAAATTCCAGGTGCAGATTCGTAGATCATGGTCCTTAAAACGTTTGCGGGGTTCGTCAACATTAGAGGGGTATGTTTTTCCTTTCTTTAGTTTTTTCATAGTAGGCTGTTTTTTCTAGGGGAGGGTTACTAAACCGAAAAAAAAGTAAACCCAAGTTTTTAACGTTCTTATGGGCGAATGCGCGGCACATTTTAGCTCACTACCTTTATCGGGTGTTTAAGGCATTTCCCCAGGTGACACCACCGGTAGGTCAGTGTCCACTTGAGATGAAAGGGGGACCATGATAAATCCTGGGCTTTACCATGTTAAAACCGCTCAGGACCGTTCCTTGGTATATTCCATCCCCTACGTCACCCCATTTGAAATCCAGTGTGTTTATTAAATCCTGTTATATGTAAACGTGGTATAAAGACCTATAATCTCATAATATACAAAGACATAAAGTAATAAAGACCTGACAAAATGCATGCAACAAAAAAATGTTTACGAAACTTTGTATAGAAACATTACCCTTAACAGGTTGCAGTTAATTCAAAATCGCAACCAAGGAGGCACATTTCATGTAATGGTATCAGAAACGAAATTTATGAATTCAAGGATCTATTCAAGAATAATTCCATGTCAATTGGATCGGTAAATTCGGTTAAATACGTAAAAATGTATAAAAGAAAAAAATGTTATATCACCATATCGTAACATAACATTATGTTAAATTCAAAAGCCATTCACTGAAGAATGATAGCAAAAGAAATGTCTTATCTTGTTGTATTTATGTCTTTGTAATATACTATGTTTTTCACAATGAACTCCAGCATAAAGCTGCGTACCCATTGTCAGTTTTGAATGACGATATTTCGAAATTATCGATAACTGACAAACCGTCCAGCAACCACAAAACATTTTGCGGTTGCATGATGAATGACAAAAATGAACGGCCACACTAGCAAGCAACAACAAAGCTGTCATTCAAAACTCATAATGAGTACCCAGCTTAAATAAAAATTCCATGCGAAATTTTGTCCCTTTCCCCAATTTCAAAACTTTTTATTTCCATATTTATGTCCAAAAAGGGAATATTTTTAACAAATTCCGAGGGAAGTATTCGTGATTGCCCGGATAATCTCATTTCACCCTAATATCATACTAACTTACAAAAAGCCTTGCCAAAAATCTAATCTCAAGCCTATGGCAATATAAGATAAAGAAAAAATAGAAACTGCAACAAAACGGTAGCATGTTGCATAGAAGGCAATATAGCCAGCCGACGACTTTAATTGTTGCCATTTTAGCTATGGTTGTCGTGCACAGCGCAAATTGTAGTCTGTCCTTACAAAGAGTTTACATGCCAAAAGTGGAGAATGATGAAAGAAAATACAATTACATACGAGATTTAAGGCAGATGGTTTAATAACTAGATTTATATTTACACTATCCAAAATTTCCTAAAATCTTTGTTTGTCGGTCTGCTCCGTAGATGTAAATTAATAGGTTTTGTATGCAAAATTAAGTAATTAATACATGATTTTGGCAAGAACAACGAATAGAGAGCGAATTACCGTCAGTATGAACAAGGCATTAGGCTCTAGAATTTCCATTGAGACTAGATTGAGCAAATCGATGAATTCCTTAACGCTGCGTTTACACATGACAGGACAGTTGAGTTCATATATTGATTGTCAAAAAACCAAAACTTGCCTGTGTGACTTAGCCATCCCGAAAACTGCAAAAACAGTTGTAAAATTATGAATGAAAATCATCGATTTCTTTTTGTTTTCCATTCACATATTTTATTGTTGTTCATGTTCTTTTGTTTTCAATACATTTAAATTATTATCTCACTAATTTTTACAAAAATGTCAAAATTTTGTTAACCCTACTTTCTGTGCAAAAATGATGGACATCTGGGAGACAAACGGCAAATGTATGTACAGTTAGACAACAAATGTTTTTCAAAGGCCAAAATTGCAAAAAATTTCATATTCATTGTTCGATTATGGCAACAAATTATGTAAAAATTATACGGTTGTTTGTGCAAATCTCTTGCTATTGGTCCCCAAAACAATATTCCGTCAAAATATGCAAATATACTTAAATTACGCAAAAGGAGTTCCAAAACCAACCTATAATAACACTCGATACAGGTTTATATTGCAAATAAAAGTTGCTGGAAATCGCTGGAAATTCATTGAAAAAGGAGAATCTGTTTCAATCATTTACCTATAAGTTACCTAGAAGAGGCTTAAATAGTACTCTCCAAAGGGTTTCGTTAAAATTACTGAACACACCCAATGTTGTAATGAAACGATCTCTGGAACAAAGATGTGTGTATTGACACTACAATGGTACTCCAGTGGGTCTTTATATTCCAAAGAACGTTTCTTCCAATATTAGCGATAACTCAATGTTCAACGTCACTACCGTGTTCAATAACAATGTTATTTGTAGTGTTATTAGTAATATTACTGAACATACCCCAGCACAAAAGTAAATATTTGTAAGAATTTTTACATAAGAGCTCTATAAGTCTTTTGAAATTTCCTAGACGAAGCTTAGAAAAGGTCCCCCAAAGTGTTTCCCTAATATTACTGATCTAATGAACGTCTTGGCGTCTAATCAAAAGAAGTAATATCACTGAACATACCCTTTTAATAAAATATATGTATTACGTTTACATTTTACTGCATTTTGAAAATCCAGTGGGTTTAAATTCTCAATTACATTGCATATACATTAAATAGATCCCAAAAAATGAAGAATACGTTTACATTTACGAAATCCTGTGGATTTCAGTTGAGTTCTTATTTGACATACACTCAATGGAATTGTCATATAAAATTCATTGACAAAAATATCTTATGTAAACATGTTAAGGATATCAAGGAATTTCTACTTTGTTTTATATTTCTTACTTAAACTATATTCCTTACTCACATTCTCCCCCTCCAACCAATCTTTTTGTCTTACAGATCGTTCACCATTCTCACAATGTAAAAAAGAAATAAGAAAACAACCATTCCAGATTGCATTCTCTCCCGTCTGTGCTCATTCTAAATGCTGAAACATACTTCAAATGCTGGCGGCGGCGGCGGACCTGCTAATGGTCAAGTGCGTAACGGTAACAATGGATCAACGGGACCGGCACGTAGTATACACTTAAGGCCACAACAGCCTTTAAACATTTCAACCCTTAGCTCGGCAAGTTTACAGACATCTGCCAAAACGGGGACACCAACAAATACCACCAATGCAAATGGGGGACCAAGGTTATCGACGTTATTGAATATTGCCTCACTGCCACCGTTACCTCCACCACCTACATCTGCATCGGTGGTAGCAACTACAAATAATGGTGGTATACAACAAACAACATCTGCATCTGGTGCTGCTGCTGGTCAGCAGCAACCACCATTACCACCCCTGCTACCACCACCTACAATTACCGGAAATGGTAATGGCAATACCACTGCACCAACACCTGTAACCCCCATCAATAGTCATTTGACACCACCAAATGGTCTCAGCGGTATTGGTAACAATTTACACACCTATACAAATCAACATATTGCCTTGGCTCATGTTGCTGCCAGCAACAATAACAACAATAATGGTAGCGGTGGTGGGGGTGTTTCGGCCGCAGCTACTGCAACTTGCAGTGCTAATGGCTTGGCCAACCACACAAATCTCCACAATACCACTCAACACACAAACTACACCAATTATACAAATCCTAATGTAACAACCATGCACAATAAGTCAAAACATGGTCCTGGTCCGAGGGAGGCATTAACAAGTTTGGGTCTTTTGTGTTTGGGTAAGTGGATTTGAGTTTATGTTAAGTTTTAAGAAACTAATTTATTTCTAATATTTGCAGTTTCATTGCTTTTGGCTTTGTTGTCCTTAATTTTCCTGCTTAAAATTTCTCCAAATGCCAGAGAAGATGCCCTAACACGAAGCTCTCCAGAGGATTTTATTATTGTCTACGATGTAACGCTGGCCCTGTGTGCCCTATCGCTTTCTTTGAACTTGTGTTGCCTGTTGGTGTGTGCAATACAATTTTTGTTTGCTGTTAAGTTGGTGAGATCACCGATGTTTGATGGAAGGTAAGGAAATGAAGTTAGATTTTTTAAATAAACAACACCTAACCCCGATCTTTATTTTATTTCTTCTTTATTAGGGACAATCGTTATTTGGAAAAGTCTAGTACAAGTCGCACTTGTGCGGTGGGTGGTTTCTTTATATCCATACCCATTTTCTTAACTGGTAAGTGCGGCAAAATTTAAATATAAACTTAAAAACTTAACCTCAAATTTTCTTTCCTTTCCCTTCCCTTACAGGCATAATTTTGTACACCTTCAATCATTTCCACTCAACACCAGCCATAATAACCAGTATCTTAATTGGTATTGGCATCATATTTTGCGGTGCTGCCATGGTCCATAATGTATTCGTTTGGCAGAAGGAGAAAACCATTAGCTATCGCAGTCCAGCCGCAATGCAGCACATGTCATTGATATCACAAATTGGTCCCCTAACACCACCAGTTCAATTCCTAAATCATCATCCGCAGCACTTGAATTTTAATCAATCGGCTATAAGCAATCTCTTGCATCCCACATCGATTACCCCAGTCTCACCCAATCATTCGCATGGTAGTTTTAATCCCCTGACGGCCTTAAGTTCCTCGTTTATGATGCGTCCTTCTACGGCCACACCGCCCACTCCTAAACCCATTGCCAATGGCAATTGTTTGTCACCAATGGGTGCGGCGGCGGCGGCACGAGAAGCCAGTGGCTCCGTTAGTCCTGGCCTACCACCCACACTGGATATGAGCAATATCACGAGCATATCATTGCATGAATTGTCTACATTAGTTTAGAGATAAGTATCTCGCTTATTGTTACTTGTAATTGTTGTCTATAGTTTTAGAGATATAGGACCACCAACCATATTAAGCATGAAAACTTCTCTTGCCTGATCCAGTGAAAGTGTACTTATATAGTTTTAGAAAAAATTGTAAATATTTGATATACAGTATGCAAAGTTCATATTCGTACAAACTTCAAAAATGAATAAAATCGTTATTAATTCCATATTTTATATGCAAATATGATGCAATTGATAGGGACTACTATAACAAAGAAAGATTTAAAAATAACAAAACAAATTTTTAATTTATTCCATCATTTACGTATAGATGGCGCCTGTGTGGGTGGCAAAGTTCGTATTCGTACACCTAGAAGCTCTATATATTTGTGGTATTTAAGGATTTTTGAGGCAAAATGCCAACAATTTTTGTTGTTTTCTTCATATAAGGTGCCTTTGCTGTAGAAAAATGTAAAAATAACGATAATTTAATTAAATATTTTGCATGAATAAAAAGTCGGACGAAAATCCAAAATACTTAGAAAAAATGTGATAGATGCGATTAACTATGGTATTTTATTCTCTAATTTTGAACGAAAACAGCTAATAGCAGTCCTTCTGCAACAATATTTGAGGTCTCCTAGGAAAATAAATGTTGTCAGCGTTCGGAAATGCAACGAAACGTAATCCCGGCTAAGGCAATGTAATGACATTTTTGGTGTATATGTCCTACAAATCGCAAGTTCTGTTTTATATTTGGCATAAAATGTATTGTAGTATAAGAATAGGGTTTCGAAAATCTTGTTATGTCAAGACATATCGGAAATTACGAGAAAAAATAGATAATTAAGAGCAAAATTTTCACCGAAAATAATGCATTTCTTCAATAGGTTACACCACGTTCTTTCTTGGCAAATTTACTTAATTCTTTTGACATTTATGCATTCATGTAGGACCGTTTGGTAAAAAAATATAATTTTCTACAAATAAAAGTCATTGTTTTTGCAATTTTATCAATCGTAACCCTCGTGATAGTAAGCGTAAAACTTCAGTCGCACGGAGACAGTATAAAGACTTCTACAGTTTGATTGTTCCTCATAATTTTCTACAGTTTTCGATATAAAATGATTTTTGAAACCCTATTCTAATACTTCAATACATTTTGTGCCAGATATAAGACAGAAATTGCGATTTTTACGACGTAGAAACCAAAACATGTCTTTACGTTGCCTTAACCCGGATTACGTTTCGTTGCATTTCCGAACGCTGACAACATTTATTTTCATATAAGACCTTGAATATTATTGCAGAAGGACTGCTATTAGCTATTTCCGTTCAAAATTCGAGAAAAATTTGCCATACTTAATCGTTTCTTTGACATTTTTCTTAAGTATTTCGGATGTTCGTCCGACTTTTTATTCATGCAAAATGTTTAATTAAATTATCGCTATTTTTACATTTTTCTACAGCTGAGGCAGTCTAAAAGAAGAAAACAACAAAAATTGGTGGTATTTTGCTTTAAAAATCCTTAAATACGACAAATATATAGTGCATCTAGGTGTACGAATACGAACTTTGCCACCCACACAGGCGCCATCTATACCTAAATGACGGAATAAATTAAAACTTTATTTTCTTATTTTTAAATCTTTCTTCGTTATAGTAATCCCCATAAATTGTGTCATATTTGCATATAAAATATGGAATTAATAACGAATTTATTCATTTTTGAAGTTTGTACGAATATGAACTTTGCATACTGTATGTATGTATACAATACTTTGTTTATTTTATGCTAAGGACTAAAAATAATGTATACAGTAAGATTTTTTAGAAATAAAAGAAGCTATTTAATGAACATAACCTCAAAACAGACTTTTTAATAAGATAATCTATAAATGTTTTCTTCGAACAGTGGGTCTTTCTATTCCAAAGAGCAATATCCGCAATAAACCTCAAGATGTCTCTTCCGAGAAATGTTTTCTTCGAACAGTGGGTCTTTCTATTCCAAAGAGCAATATCCGCAATAAACCTCAAGATGTCTCTTCCGATTTTTTACTGAAATGTTATGCAATGTTATATGTAGGGTTTATAGTAATATAGCTGAACATACCCTATACCATGAAAGTAAATATTTGCAAGAAAGCTTAAGCTGGCTACACACGATCAGTTTTGACTGTCTAAAATAATAAAAAATTTTAAAACGATCCGAGAGATACTCTAAAACTACACTTTTTTCACTACACTTTCATTCCATTTGCGTTGCATTTTTTTGTGGAATAATGTTCGTCCCATTTATTCAATTGCATTTATTGGATTATTGTACATATTTTATTGTTGCACAGAACATACGTATTTATATAAAAACAAACCTACCTTTATTTTAATTTGTTTTTTATGTTTATTTTATTTGTATGTGATTTTCAAAAAAAAAAAAAAATGAAAACAGAAAATTCAAGCAATGCTTGTTTGTATTAAAAAAAATGAAAACTGAAAATTCTTTGTTGTATTGTTTTATTTGTATGTGATTTTCAGGAAAACGAATACTGAAAATTCAATTATTGTTTTGCTTGTATTGCTTTGTCACAAACAAATAATTTTTTATATACCGATTTACTCATTTTTAGAATAAAAAATGAATATCACAGTGATATTATTCAAGATTTTTTAAACTGTTGGCGCAAGGAAGACGCCAACAAGGATGTGCGGTGAAAAGACATGAACTACTTTTGACTGCCCACTGTCGTAGCAGGGATTTCCCTACATTTATGAAGGACTGTATCATCCTTGACGCACCAAATTCAATTTTAAAGCCTTTAATGTATGTAATTCATATATGAAGACGAATGCAGTATCGATATACATAGATTAATATATTGATATTGCAAAAGCATTGCATATGCTACAGTTCACAGCGCACGTGACCAGTGAATATTTCACTTGTCCCGCTTGTCCTTCTGTGGTGCCAAGTCAGCATCTTGGAGATCCACCTTCATTGAAAAATCAGCATGGAGATCCGCCGCCTTCATTAGAAAATCAGTATGGAGATCCACCGCCTTCATTGAAAAATAATGATCAGCAGAATTATACAGATGAATTGAATGATAATATTGAAGATGATGATAGCATTCAAAATTTACTATTTGCTGTATTCAATGAAGATAGTGGTCAAAATGCTGATAGCGAAGATGACGATGGTCAAGATGATGCTGAGTGCGGTGATGATGGTGGTGGTCAAGGTCAAGGTGGTGAGCGCGAGCTTAATTTGGACAATTATGATTATGATGATGCGGAAGATAGAGAGAAAAGATTACAAAAACGATGGAGGCAGTTATGGATGGAGGTTTTAATATAACCTTTGCCGCTAGATATTTTAAAGTGTCAAGAAGCACTCTCGGACGCAGGATTAAAGCAACACGTGAAAGCCAGATTGAAGAATATGAAGAAAATGCTTCTGATGAAGAAATGGCTGCAGAATACAGGAGAAGAAAAAGAATAAGAATTCAAAATTTGATTATAAGAAAAGGACGTGATTATACACCTGAAGAAATGGTTAAGGCAATATTTTTATGTAATAGTCCAGATTTGGGTATGAGCGTACCGTACTATGCAGCTATGTACAATATCCAAGAACGTAGTTTACGAGAAAAACTATACGGAACATAGACCTGACAGAAACACCAATAAGAAAATATGAAAATTTGTAATTTGTAACATTGAATCTCTTGCTCCAAATGTGCTGATCCAAATGCTACAAAATGTAAACAAATCCACGACTTGTCTTTGTAACATTAGGTGTGTTCGTTTACTCAATAATTTGTACAAATTTGTAAAAGTCCAGTAACTTCTTGTAATCGACAAATGTCTTTTGCATAGCACTGGAGAGTAAAAGAACAACATCCAGTAACAATTTGTACAAATTTTGAGTAAATGAAAACACATATTGAATCTCTTGCTCCAAATGTGCTAATCCTAATGCTAGAAAATGTAAACAACAAATCCACGCCTTGACTTTGTAACATTGAATCTCTTGCTCCAAATTTGCTGATCCAAACGCTAGAAAAGTTAAACAACAAATCCACGCCTTGACTTTGTAACATTGAATCTCTTGCTCCAAATGTGCTAATTCTAATGCTAGAAAATGCAAACAACAAATCCACGCCTTGACTTTGTAAAATTGTACACAATGAACCTCTTTGCTCGAAACTTGCTGATCCAAACGCTAGAAAAGTTAAACAACAAATCCACGCCTTGTCTTTGGCGGCTCCAAAATTTAAAGAACAAATCCACGTCTTGAAAACCAGTGAAGAAATAACAGCCATTTCATTGTGTACCACCCTAGAGCAAACCCGTTCGTTGGTATTGATATGGTTACGAAGTTTTTCGGCAAATCACACACACGCGACCCGAACACAAAGTAAGAGAGCAAATGTTTTGATTTTTTTACTTCAGTTTTGTACTGAATGTCATGCAAGCAGGTTGATGCCGCTTTATTTGTTTTTCTTTTTTTTTTGGTACACTGAAAAGATTTTGCAGTTGTACAGCAAATACATATGTGGAGGGAAGAATTTGAAAATGATTTTTTGTTTTGTATTAATATTTCTAATGACGCAGAATGCCTCATCTGCAATGCAACAATAAAAAATGTATAGTGAGTGTCAAAAATATTCGGTATTCAATTTCACCAATAATAACAACTCAGTATTTTAGAAGCCCATGCCCAATATCAAAAAAACCAAATACTTAAAAAAATGTTGGTCCTGTGGCAATTAAAAAGTGTATGTAACATGGATCCATGGCAACCCTATAAGCGAGAATAACAAGGAAAACTTTGTTAACCCTGTTTTCTATGCGTCAAAAATATTCGGTTTTCGTAACTTTTGTTAAATATTTTGCCAAAAAACAGGTCATTATCGAACTTTTTCTGCAATATTAGTATACATTTTAATAGTTGCAAACAGTATCTTTGTTCCTGTGTGCAAAAATATTATATTTTATAGCAAATTATTAAAATTTAGCGCTAAGGAAAAACACAATCCCAGAAAAGAGAAAACTGGCAATATTTCATTATAAAAACAGCAGAAATAAACGGAAATTTTGCTTATTTTTTAATATTTAGTCGAATATAGTTGAAATAATGTGCAAAAACTGGGAGGGAAGGTAGAGGAACCTCCGGAAAAATTGCGGCTAAACAGCCTTAATTTTCTTGAAATTGGTCACTGAGTCCTAAATGACTTTCAGAAGATAGAAAATATGCACTTACATTACAAAAAAATCGTAAGGATAAAGCCATTCATGGCCTTGTAACAAATCACAAACCATCGGCTTAAAGTCCATTTAGACTACGCTGGATTTAGCAATTATCTGGTTTTATTTGACATATGTGGTATGAAAATGACAACTTAAATCCACTGGATTTGCTAAATCCAGCATAGTCTAAATCAGCCATAATTTACGAAACCAAATATCTAGTTCAAGTTTCGCCTTGATGTACCTTCAAAACTTGATGTACATCAGAAACTTGGTGACATGGAGCTAGTTTTGAATGCCTAAGCAGGAAAATCAGTATACCACCAAGTTTCCGGCCTTTCTGTGTACTCCAACACAAAAAGTACAAAGGAGCTTCTAGGAGACATGTATTTATCAATGACTTACGATGTGTTACAAGGCCATGAAAGGCTTTATTCTTGCGATTTTTTTGGAATGTAAGTGCATATTTTGTATCTTCTGAAAGTCATTTAGGACTCAGTGACCAATTTCAAGAAAATTAACGGCGGTTTAGCCGTAATTTATCAGGAGATTCCTCTACCTTCCCTCCAAGATATTGGTTTTGCCTAGCTTATGTGTTTCACGAAATCGAATATTTCTATATTTTCGTGACTTTTGCACATTATTTCAACTTTATTCGACTAAATATTCAAAAATAAGCAACATTTCCTTTTATTTCTGCGGTTTTTATAATGAAATATGACCAGTTTTCTCTTTTCTGGGATAGCGTTTTTCCTTAGCGCTAAATTTTAATAATTTTCTATAAAATATAAAATTTTTGCGCACAGGAACAAAGATTCTGTTCGCAATTATTAAAATGTATACTAATATTGCAGAAAAAGTTCGATAACTACATGTTTTTTGGCAAAATATTTAACAAAAGTTACAAAAACCCATGGTATAAGTAAAGAGGTAGATTTAAATGGAAAAATCTATAGAACCCTTGTTTTTCCTGAATTCCTAAAACATCAAAATTAGTAAACAAAAAAGCAACAAGTGGGTTTGTTTATATCACTTTATTTTGAGCATTTTATAAAAAACGCGAAAAATGAATGAAGTGTCAAGGTTTCTCCACATAATCGAATTGTGGATATTATGAAATGATTGTTTCAATGCAAAGCTGAAGAATTTCTTCCATACAAATATTCTAAAAACAATTTTAAAAATCATTGAATTCGATTGTTTTTAAAATTGTTTGGCATATTTTTCAAACAATACACACACATACACAGATTGTGTACTTTGTTTTGACATTTTAGGAATACTCGAATGAAAAAAATTAAATTGACTGAAAGCTTTAGCTAACCTTTCTTATTAAACCATGCAAAAACCGAATATTTTTGACGCATAGAAAACAGGGTTAACAACGTTTTCTTTGTTATTCTCGCTTATAGGGTTGCCATGGATCCATGTTACACACACTTTTTAATTGCCACAGGAGCAACATTTTTTTAAGTATTTGGTTTTTTGGATATTGGGCATGGGCTTCTAAAATACTGAGGTGTTATTATTGGTGAAATTTAAAACCTAATATTTTTGACACTCACTGTATATCCATCTTACATTAGGCGTCATTATAATACGCATACAAAATATCTTTTAATGACAGGAAATGTGCGAAAAAAAATAATATGAGTGGATAATTTTCACTGTGAGGTAGAAATCGATGTTATTTAACAATTTTTATTTTTTTATCTAAATTTACCCGAATTTCGTTAATTTTATTTTATTATATTTATGTAAGTTAAGACCCTAATGTACAAATATAAAAAAGAACGAAATCGCTATCATTAATCAACTCTTAGCAATCGCAGTTTTAATAAAAGAAACTGAAGTGGATACTTTTGACTGTGATTCACTGTATATTATTTTAAATTTTAGTCATACAACGCGAACGCGCCAACAATATGTATTTTTTCTATTTGAAAATTTTGCCTTTTTAGGCGAAGATCATTTTTAGTATTATTTTTTTAACTTATTAATCGAGCTTTATATATATATAATGCAAATGAAAAAGGAAAGCCAACGATGTTTGACTCTGAACGCTAACACGTCGTGACAACTTTTTTCCTGTGTTTTTTATTTCATACTCAATTTACTGTTTATATAACCTGGTACCTTTTTCGTACATCTGGAAACCCTCCTGATTTAATTATTCTGAAGGTAATTTTTTTTATAGTTGATGACAATCCGTCCTAGCGAACTAAAGAAACTCATTAAACGTCTTAGTTTTCAAATATCCCCGGTTTAAAACCTACAGGACCCTGTTTACATGTAATATGAACTGGTACTCCCTTGGTCCATATGGTAACCTTCCTAGTACGGATATTCGATGACTAATATTGTTGATACTTGTTAGTAGTTACTCCCTGTTAAAAATAAAATTTATAAATTGTCCTGATTTTCAGGTATTTACTGAAAATATGGGGTATATTGGAACCTCCATTACATTTCGAAAACATTTATTTGACAACTTGCATTACATGTAGTTATTGCTTTCCGTTATTTTTGTTGGACCACGTGGGTTAATTTTTTATTTATACATCCAATCTTGTCTTAAATAAGTCGTCCAACTAATTTTTGCAAAAAACCCGACATTTTTATCACAATTATTAGTAATTTTTTCATTAATTAATACAGAAAAAATTTAGTTTTCTTGGTTCGAAAACAATTACTTGACAAACTGTATTTTTTCTATTTGAAAATTTTGCCTTTTTAGGCGAAAATCATTTTTAGTATTATTTTTTTTTTTAATTTATTAATCGAGCTTTTTTATGATCTATAATGCAAATGAAAAAGGAAAGCCAACGATGTTTGGCTCTGAACGCTAACACGTCGTGACAACTTTTTTCCTGTGTTTTTTATTTCATACTCAATATGAAAATCATCACCCTTTTCTGTTCTGTCAGTGTAATTTTACCCACACATAAACAATTTAAGCGCTCGCTCTTCTTGGTCGGCTATGCCCTAGAGGCAAGGCTTTTTACCATTGACCATACCAACAGCCATCATCATTGTTCTTCCATCAATTACTGACTCTTTCCGAGGCTGAGGATTCAACTCTTATGAAATTGGATTGTTACAAGAATGTTAGTGACCACGGCGCATAAGTGCTTTGAGGGCAGGAAATGTACGCTAATCGGACGCAATCATCATTAAAAATGTAAACACATAGAATAGCAAGTATGAGACCTTTGTTCACCTAATTCTGTTTTTACACGATTGTTGGTTGTTATAACACGGGCCGATGTAAAGAATTTCTATAGAAAGAAGACCATGTGTTGATATTTTTTAAGTAGAAAATCTTCAACCGAGTTATTTTATGGATTGATGATCTTCAACAATACTAATATTTTATTAAAATATCGCCAGATGGCATTTGGAAGACTGTTTTTCCAAAAATCACATTGAGGAGTCTTTTTAGAGTCCTATTGGTGATCAAAAATTGATTAAGTCGCTTGTATGACCAGAAAGGGACTCGAAAGTGACTCCCTGTAATGATTAAAAAGAGTTTAATTAAAAATACAACAACAAATGTGTAGGAATCACAAATAATTTATTGAGGTGTTTAAAATGTGATCATTTTTTTGTTATTTATGGTCACATTTTGATCATCTCGAAGATTGAAAAATGCTTAATCAAAAAAGGGTCATGCAGGTGTTTAAAAAGTGATTATAATTCTGATTAAAACTGAAAACTTTGGAGTAAATGTCAAAGAGTTTGATTTTTGTTCATTTATAAAAGTTTCGGGAAGGAGTGAACATAATTTTATTTAAAAGTGAAATATAACCAGTAGGAAAAGACCAAAGTCGGGCGGGGCCGACTATGTAATACCCTACACCAGTCGAAATATGTAAAAATGGAATAATTAGTATACATTCCAATACGCAAATTGGAGCCATATTTGGAGAAAATCGTTAAAATACCTAAAATCGGGAGGTACCGTTATATGGGGGCTACAAAAAAACATGGACCTATCTTAACAATTTTAAGTGGCGAAATTTCGTGGCCACTGGGAACCACATATGTATGTAAAATTTCAGCTAGTTCAAGCAAAAAATGTGGCTAAGATCCCTAAAATACCTTAAATCGGGAGGTATCGTTATATGGGGACTATACCGAACCGTGGACCTACCTTGACAATTTTTAGTGGAGCAATTTCGCGGCCATTGAGAACCTCAAATGTAAAATTTCAGCTAGTTTGGGCAAAAAATGTGGCTAAGATCCATAAAATACCTTAAATCGGGAGATATTGTTATCTTCACAATTTTTAGTGGAGCAATTTCGCGGCCGTTGGGAACCTTAAATGTAAAATTTCAGCTGGTTTGGGCAACAAATGCGGTTAAGACCCTTAAAATACCTTAAATCGGGAGGTACCGTTATATGGGGGCTATACCAAAACTTGGACCGATATAGCCCATCTTCGAACTTGATCTTCCGACGGCTAAAAAAATGGTATTCCCCAATTTTCAGCGAAATCGGTCAACAAATGCGACCTGTATGTTGCGAACGGACGGACGGACGGACATGCATAAATCGACTCAGAAAGTGATTCTATGTATATCCCTAGAAGGAACTATGGGTCTATCTCGCTTCCTTTTGTATGTTACATACAAATGCACTAACACATAATACCCCTTACCACATAGTGGTGTAGGGTATAAAAATAAAAGAATATATATTCTACAAGATTTAAGATTTATTTTACAATCTTCCCAAAAAGGGTAAGCAAATATATTTTCTTTTTTATTTGCTTATAAAATATATTTACTTTTTTATTTTGCCTTACTTTTAGTAAAAAGGATAATGTCAGCTAAACAAATAAGAACGGAAAAAGCCCAAATAAAAAGATTGGCAAAAAAGAGGCCGAAAATTTAATTTCGCCAAAAATATACAAATTGGATAAATTTGCAGATCATAGTGAAGAAAATGTTCAAGAAGCTGATGAGCCAATACAAAATTTGAATGAACACGGTGTTGAACGTGACTATTTTTACGAATCAAGTGAAGGGAGTGGAAGTGATGCAAATGAATTTAATTTATGTGAAGGACTAGCAAACTGGGCAATTCAATTCCAAGTGAGCTTTGTTGCAATCAATAGCTCTGTTCCTTTACGTTCAAGAATCTTCAAGTTTTACAACTTTTTACTCGAAACGCGTTCCTTTACTTCAGACACAATTCAATTCATATGAGAGCAGTTTTCAACTTTTACTACTTTTGCCGGTTTTACCATTTTCAAGAGTAAAGGAACAGACCAAATGCATTGTTGAATAAGACTTGTTTTCATTTCATTTATTTCAAATAATATTACAAATTTTTGGATACAATTCATAAGGATTTAGAGTTCAAGAATACATCTTTTTCTTCTATGATATTAATAAAAAAAATTAAAATATGTATACGTATTTAAGCATGACTTTTTGGAAGGAAAAATTGGAAAAACATATTTGAAGACTAATAAGACTTGTTATTCCTCTTATTATTATTATGTTCTCTTACTATTATTATACTTATAATCTTTTTTACTTTTATTATTAAACTTTTAATCCTTTGATCTAGTCAAGTACACATCTCAATTTCCATGAAATGAATTATAATTTGAAGTACAAGTTATGTTATTTTTATTATATTTCAAAACGAAGATTAATTATTTTTATTTCGAATAAAAATCATGTAAATATAATAACTTGTTGTTTTTATAATACATGTCTATAGGGACACCCGTATGTTTACAAATCTCATACGTGATTTATAAAATCCTAATCAGGCATACATTACTGATAAATGTCTCAAATTCTACACATAAATGAGTTAAAAGAGACTCGTAAATGAATATATAAATGAGTGATGTATGACAATAACTAGACTCATAAATGACTCCCCCAAAGACTCATAAACGATTATAAACATTACTAAAAAAGGCTCGAAAAAGAGTCCGAAATTAATCTACAAATCACCAATAAATGCTTGAAATACGACTCGAAAAAGACTTTATATACCATCAGAAAATGAACAAGAATGACTCGAAACTAATGCAGAGGAAGACTCATTTGTGATTTGCTTAGACGAGTCGCCTGAGGTTATGTTTTTCTACCGACAAAGGAGTCATTTATGATCAGAAAATGAGCTCATATTCCAGCTTTTTAATCGTGCAGCCGGATCAAAAAAGACTCGACTTTGATTAGAATTTTAAAAAAATGCTGGCTGTGTCCCCAGTATTAAAAAAAATTGAAGATATTTTAAAAAAAAATTCCTAAAAAATTCAAGCTATTTAAAAAATCCACGAAACACACCGAAATAAATCGAGAAACTGAAAATGGAGATAATGCGGAAAATGTTTACAAAGCAATAACATATGTACCTGGCCTCTCTGAAAGATTCTGCAATTCCAATATTTACAATAAGGACCGTTACCAATTAGCATTAAGAACTAACAATAATGTCAATAATTTATTTAGCAAAACGAAATGTAGGATAAAAAAGGAAAACAAGTGCAATGTAGTATACAAAATTAAATGTAAAGGCCTGCGCACATAAGCTGCCTTGCCTGCTTACTTCTGATAAAAGAATAAAAAAGAAAAGGGCAACCCAGTTCGAAATTTCCTCGGCCTTCTTAATTCTTTTATTTTCATTATGTCAAAAAATGAAGCAGGAAAGCAAGGCAATCAGGCAGAGCAGCTTATGTACGCAGGCCTTAAGGGGGACGGAGCCAACATATGCCAAAAGGTATATGTTGGTACAACAAAAACAAAATTAAAAACTAGCCTTTCCGGACATAAGTCGGGTCAAAAAACGGACAAGCCCATGGAGCAAAATACGGCCTTAGCAGCACATTGCACTTTGACGGGACATAAGCCAAATTTTAATGAAGTTGACATATTGGCACAAAAAACAACTACAAACGACGATTTACATTAGAAATGCTACATATAATTAAATTACCAAATGACATTAGAATGAACTATAAAAGCGATACAGACCACTGCGCACACCTGTACAGAAACTTAGTACAAAAGCACACACGTCATAAAAGTTACAGGGTGTTTTTGTAAAAATGCTTGCCTGTCACACGAACCGTTCGTACTAAAACGTATACGTTCAAAATTTGGTTCTTGTAAAATTTTACGAACCATTCGTTTTTATCTGAAAGCTTTCGTCTATTTTATAAAAGCTTTTATATTTCAGGGTTTCCATGATACTTATTTTGTGAATTTTGCATAGGCATCTGCACGTAAAATGTGTTACTTGATGGCAACCCCGATACACAGATGTCAAACAAAAAATAAGAAAAAAATGTAATCAAATTTGTCCAAAAATAATAGTGATAATATGAAGAAACAGATGTACATATACGCGTGTGCTTCTATGGAAATAAATAAAACTGCATTCCCTTCCAGTTTTCGTGTGTTTTGTGCCATTAATTACTCAAATTATTTAATTTTCTTTCAAAACGATGGGTCTTTTCCATTCGTTTATTTTTGACGTATTCGTTCGTCTGATTTTACGAAAACCAAAAAATTACGAAAATAAAAAGCTTTCATTTGTTTGTCACACGAATACAAACGTCAACCGCTATGAAAACCAAATTGTATCCTCGTTCATGAAATCGACGAACGAATGGGCAAAAACTTTTTACAAAAACACGCTGTTAGTTTAGCAATATCGGAATAAATAAAGAAAATCATTAAATGAATGTTTCAGTTTTTTCGACCTTTTTATTGTTAATAAAAGAAGAGTTTTTTCGAGCTTGAGGCCTTTGTTGTTTTATTTATTTATTTAATTTCCAATATTTCGAAATTCTGTGAATTTCATCTTCAGGGAAATGTTGTGTAAATACTAAAAATAATAAAAACTTAAAAACTACTGTAGTGTTCCTACTCCGTCAAGTTGAGTGCAATAATAGAACTTGACGGAGTAGGAACACTACAGTAGTTTTTAAGTTTTAATTATTTTTAGTATTTACACAACATTTCCCTGAAGATGAAATTCACAGAATTTCGAAATATTGGAAATTAAATAAATAAATAAAACAACAAAGGCCTCAAGATCGAAAAAACTCTTCCTTTATTGAAAATCATTAAAAATAAACAACGCTTTTTACTGACCTTAAGCCGAAAAATATCATCATATAAAAAAACCACGATATTTAAAAAATATTGTTAATAAATTCCAAGGCATTTTAACAAATCCTTGGTCTGTTCCAGAACTGCAAGAATCTATGTACTAATTTTAACTAATTTTTCCGATAACATAAAGGAAAAAATGTTATCGTAGTAAAAAATAGTAGCTTCTTGCAGGTTCTGGAACAGAGCACCTATTAAAATAGTACATAATATTTTAAAAAATATTTTAAGAAAAATCCACGACATTAAGAATGTTTTAAAAAAAAATCTCGCCATTGTGGTGAAGGTGGACCCTCTCAAATAGGTTTGTTCCGTGTCATTCCCGCAGTACTGCGTTCTATCCTTCGGATGCTGTCAGTTGTGAATATTCCGTAGAATTGTCCGATTTATTCTTGATCCCTTCACGCTTTAGATGTTGATTTGATTGCGAAGGTTGTCGCAATTGTGATTATCAAAAGTAGGTAATTTATAATTGCTCTGTTCCAGAACCTGCAAGAATATACTAATTTTTACTACGATAATTTTTTTTTCCTTTATGTTATCGAAAAAAAGTAAAAATTAGTAGATTCTTGTAGACTGGAACATACTTTAACTTTCCCATATTCCCGCCTTTTTTAAGTTGAGCAGAGATACTACAACACTTACAACACTACAACTCTCAATGCGAATATCCGAATATCTATGCGTCGCAATGGACCACCTATGCCTCAAATTCCGCCCACGATTCCCCCACGCATGATATCGCCGACACCCTTTATTATTGCTGGCGGAAAAATTAAGAAGAATAAATTGAGTCCCAACAAAAAGATTATCAAGGAAAGGGCCGTACCGTTAAAACACTAAAAAATTTAATAAATCAATATCCAATCGACAAGCCCTGGATGACCAATGAAATACGCAAAGAACATGATAAGAAAGCTGATATTGTAAATCGTCTGAAAGGTAATAAGGACGATGAATTGTTTGCACAATTACAAGTTTAGCGTGACAAATTTGTGGCCATGTATGAGGCTGCCAGAGAGGAATATTTGAAAAAGGAAGCTGCATCGGTAAAGACTAAGGTAAATTTATTTGATAACACCTGAACAATATTATATGTAGATTTTATGCTTTTGTGTCATCGTACAAGGAAACTTAAATACATACATATGTAATTAAGCAGCGGAAATTGCAAAGAAATGCATTTGTAGAGAAATTACAGTATAGTCAACATTATCGAATAAGCCATGTGAAATAATATGGGATAGCTATAAAATGTAGTAGGTAATGAGGAAAACAAAGTAATCAATTTTTGATGACAAGAAGCATATAAGCGGAACAAGCCGAACTTCAACCAGCATGAATTTATACATATACACTTTTAGTGAGGAAAAAGAGAAATAACCCTCAAGGTGACTGTGGCTGACGACCCAAAGCATCGTTTTAGTTACGAAATCTTTGTCAATAGTATTCATATTCCTCGAGCTTAATCAATTTCTCAATTGGCAAATAAAAATTCAAAGATCGAAAAACTCCAAATAAAACACAATCAAGTGGTATAGTTAGACATGATTTTCGAGCTTGGGAAGTACACATTCAATCATTTCCACTCTAAACCAGCCATAATAACCAGTATCTTAATTGGTATTGGCATCATATTTTGCGGTGCTGCCATGGTCTATAATGTATTCGTTTGGCAGAAGGAGAAAACCATTAGCTATCGCAGTCCAGCCGCAATGCAGCACATTTCATTGATATCACAAATTGGTCCCCTTACACCACCAGTTCAATTCCTAAATCATCATCCGCAGCACTTGAATTTTAATCAATCGGCTATAAGCAATCTCTTGCATCCCACGTCGATTACCCCAGTCTCACCCAATCATTCGCATGGTAGTTTTAATCCCCTGACGGCCTTAAGTTCCTCGTTTATAATGCGTCCTTCTACGGCCACACCGCCCACTCCTAAACCCATTGCCAATGGTAATTGTTTGTCACCAATGGGTGCGGCGGCTGCGGCACGAGAAGCTAGTGACTCTGTTAGTCCTGGCCTACCACCCACACTGGATATGAGCAATATCACGAGCATATCATTGCATGAATTGTCTACATTAGTTTAGAGATAAGTATCTCGCTTATTGTTACTTGTAATTGCCGTCTATAGTTTTAGAGATATAGGACCCCCAACAATATTAAGCATGGAAACTTCTCTTGCCTGATCCAGTGAAAGTGTACTTATATAGTTTTAGAAACAATTGTAAATATTTGATATATTTTTATTTGTATGTATACAATACTTTGTTTATTTTATGCTAAGGACTAAAAATAATGTAAGATTTTTTAGAAATAAAAGAAGCTATTTAATGAACATAACCTCAAAACAGACTTTTTAATAACATAACCTATAAATGTTTTCTTCGAACTAACAACAGTGAATCTTTCTATTCCAAAGAGCAATATCCGCAATAAACCTCATGATGTCTCTTCCGATTTTTTACTGAAATGTAATTCAATGTTATTTGTAGTGTTTATAGTATTATAGATGAACATACCCTATAACATGAAAGTAAATATTTGCAAGAAATCTTAAGCGGTCTACACACGATCAGTTTTGACTGTCTATTTTTCGGAAATATCGATTACTATTAAACTATCCAACAATATCAAAACATTCTGTGGTTGCCTGATGACTGGCAAAAATGAACGGACACACCGACAAGCAACCGATTATTTGAGCAAAACTGATCGTCTGTACCCCTTTTACGTAAGCGCGCTTTATAAAAATGAGAAATCGAGTGTATCCATTTTTTTCAAAATCTCTTCTGAGATGAGAAGAAGCTTAAAAAAAGGTCCCCAATTTATTTCTGCATTATATATACATACTCAATGCTATAATGTAACGATCTCAGAAACGTCTTAATTACAAAGGTGTGTGCAATGACACTACAATGATACTTCAGTGGGTCTTTATATTCCAAAGAGAGTTTCTTCTTATATTAGCAATATGATCTCAAGGAATCTCTACCCATTTTCACTGAAAGCGCTACAACATCACAACAATGGCTCTTGAATGGATATTTGTATTACAAAAAGTATGTCTATATTCTATTGGGTGTAGTAAATACAGTGGATATAAATTTTCAATTCCATTGCGTATTTACATAAAAGAGGATAACCCAGCAAAAAAGGTCTAATGTAAACCATTGGTATGTTCCAGAACTACAAGAATCGACAAAACTGTTAAAGTAACTACACCATGTGATAGGTATTTCCATAAGCTTTCATACCATACCCATTTTGTAGTAATCGGTTCAGCAGAACTGGGTCTAACCCGGTTTTGAATCTGGACTTTCGGGTCAAATAACCGGTTAACCGAATCCGCCCCGTGGAAACTATACATTAACTCAATAAGCCCAATTGCTGCAAATATCAAAGAATATATTGTTTGTACTGCTGTTTAGTTTTGAAATAATGTGGGTTACGGGTGGGTCTTCCGGCATTTATGGTAACGATATATAAAAGAGCTTAGTGATAAGTGAGTGAGTGAGTGACATGTATATCATCGCCCAGACGATTTTGCTAGTATATTATAAAAATAGCTAATTTTTTTTTAAATAATATTTTCCAGATTTCAATCCAAATGGCAGTCTAACAAATGTAAATGTAGTACACATGCTTCCACCGCAAATTCATCCACCCAAACCGAGAATGCTTCCACCGCAGATGCTTCCACTCAAACCGACTTGGTATGGGTGAAAGCACCACCAGCAACATCATCCCGTCGTGCACTACCACAACCTCAAATGGCATCAAAAGCCGCCCGTACATCACCACCATCACCATTTCTATCATCAACCTGTCTTACCACCACACCATCAACAACACCCCGTCACCGTCCTACACTACTACCGACGCCAACAACCGCCCGTACACTACCACCATCACCATTTCTCACAACCCATCTTAGCACACCATCAACAACACCCCGTCACCGTCCTACACTACTACCGACGCCAACAACCTCCCGTACCGCCCGTACACTACCACCATCACCACCATTTCTCACAACCCGTCTTACCACCACACCATCAACAACACCCCGTCACCGTCCTACACTACTATCGACGCCAACAACCTCCCGTACCGCCCGTACACTACCACCATCACCATTTCTCACAACCCGTCTTACCACACCATCAACAACACCCCGTCACCGACCTACACTACTACCAATAATGACGCCAACAACCTCCCGTACACCACCACCATCACCATTTCTCTCATCAACAACCCCCCGTACACGACCACCTTTTCGCTGTATAATGAGCCGTATATGTACACCAAATCCCCCCCCCCACTAAGTACCCCCACCACTAAGACACCAACACCACCCACCCCAACCACCACAGCAACTAAACCCTCAGCCCTTGCAAAACCACCCCCTCTCACCTCACCTGATGACACTGATGAAGACAATAAGTATCTGAAATCTATATAAATATTGTTCAAGATATTCAAAGGATGGAAGGGCCTGAAGGGGAAGGGGCTGAAGGGATGGAACGGCCTGAAGGGGAAGGGGCTGAAGGGATGGAAGATGCTGAAGGGATGGAAGGGGCTGAAGGGGGGATAGACAGGGCATTACCAATGCTGCTTGCCTCTATTGATGCCAATAAACAAAGATGCCAAGAACGGCAGAACGCACGTGCAACGTGCACTGTGGTAAGTTTCAAGTTTTACATTATTAAATATATTATTACATGTATTTGTATTTTCTTTTAGTGTAACAAAGAATTATCTGTCTTTAGTATGAGGAGACACATGGTGACCCATTCCACTGAGAAGCCATACACATGCAAGGAATGTGGGAAAGGTTTTGTGCGATCCCTCCAATTAGAAAACCATATGAAAACGCATACGAAACCTTACAGATGCACGATTTGTCAATCGGAATTCCTAGCGTACTACGAGTAAGTTATCAAAGTCTACTTTTATTTACTTTTACTTACTTTTTAATTTTTTTATTGTTAAATTCTCTTTTTCAGGCTTAGGGATCACGTGAAAAATGTACATCCTCAAAATTAGATGCAAAATTTTAAATGAAAAACATCCATTTCCTTTTGTTTTCAGGTCGCATATTTTATTATACTTAATTTTCATTTATCTCACTTCTTTTAAAAAAATGTAAAAAATATATAATAATTTAAATATTTGTATTTAAAGACAATTTGTCATTTGTACATAAGTACTATGTATTTTTATATTAAACCCGGCAATCGTTTGTAAATTTGCAATTTGGCAATTTGTTTGTAAAAGTGTACAATTTGTATATTACATATGTATGTATGTATACATACTACATTCGTTAAACTTATATCTATTGAATATATGGAAAGTAGTATTACATAGGTATAAACTTATGTATATTGTACATGGAGAAGGCAACATTGGAATGACTTTGTCTTTTATATATTTTTCAATAAAAATAAAATTAAACAAAAACGATTTTACAGAATTACATACAAACTCATAAACTGCAAAACATACATACATACGTTTTTCTTTTCGACGAAATAATGCATATATGCCCGAAATACTTCTATAAAAGTTCATCGTACCCGATTGATGAACCAATTCAACCGTTGATAAGATAGGGTATCATTGCTTTTCGGGTCATTTGTTTGTTTAGGCACAATTCAGCGATTTAGTTTTAAAGTTTAAACAAATAAAAATATTAATAATAAATACAAATAAATAGAAAATATGTTTTGTATAAATAAATACTTTTGTTTCATTCAATAGCACCTCTCTCTGGTCCTTAATGCGTGTGGTGGGTTGTTTTTGTACAGATTCCTGCTTAACATCTGTCGAAAAACTACTACTGGACGATACTCTACTCTGAAGATTTCCCGTTTCCACATTGCTACCGGCTGAGGGTGGAGGTCTTAGATTATTTGGTATGGAATTCTGTTTGTTGGCATGACGTTTAAGTCGCTGCTCTGATTTATGTACAACCCAGAAGATTTTGGTATAACATGCAATAATAATCAGGCATGGTGTGTGGTTTTACTGCTGTGACCATGGTCGTCTTCACGAATCGAACAAGTGCCCAGTTTCGGATCATACCCAAATGTACCCCAAGCTCCAACTAGAGTGGGTAACTGCATGCCATAGGAGAATACCCAGCAAAATACAATCATTGCAGCAATCCAGTGCCGTTTATAAATTTTTCCATAGGAGTTGTGATGGGCAATCATAACATATCTGCAAAGAGGTGCGAGAATGGTTTTGGAATGATATATGAATAAAATCAAATAAGGATATTTATGTTCCACGTTAGCAAAATAATGTCGACTTACCTATTGATCGTTATCATAGCTATACACAGAAGCGATACACCAATATTGCCGTACTGAATGAAGGGAATCATTTTACATAGGACGTCTCTTGGCTCCCAGGTTCCCTCTATGAAGCGATAGGCGCTGAATGGTAATACCAGAGCACAAAATAATAAATCGGCTATACATAAGCTGGAATGACAAAAAGGGGGAAACAAAACATTTTTTAAAAATATTATTCTTTCAATGCAAACAGAAAATTGTAACACGTATGTAACAATGGTGTACTAGGCGCGTCTTTCCGGGTGGCGGATGGGAAGGGGGTCTCTGCGATGTGTGGGGTCGGATCGGGTAATTCCCTTAAAAAATTAACTAAGATGTGAAAAAAGAATATGGTCAGCAGCAACCACCATTACCACCCCTGCTACCACCACCTACAATTACCGGAAATGGTAATGGCAATACCACTGCACCAACACCTGTAACCCCCATCAATAGTCATTTGACACCACCAAATGGTCTCAGCGGTATTGGGAACAATTTACACACCTATACAAATCAACATATTGCCTTGGCTCAAGTGGCTGCGAACAGCAACAACAACAACAATAATGATGGTAGCGGTGGTGGGGGTGTTTCGGTCGCAGCTACTGCAACTTGCAGTGGTAATGGCTTGGCCAACCACACAAATCTCCACAACACCACTCAACACACAAACTACACCAATTATACAAATCCTAATGTAACAACCATGCACAATAAGTCAAAACATGATCCTGGTCCGAGGGAGGCATTAACAAGTTTGGGTCTTTTGTGTTTGGGTAAGTGGATTTGAGTTTATGTTAAGTTTTAAGAAACTTTAACTTATTTTTAATCTTTGCAGTTTCCTTGCTCCTGGCTTTGTTGTCCTTAATTTTCCTGCTTAAAATTTCTCCAAATGCCAGAGAAGATGCCCTAACACGAAGCTCTCCAGAGGATTTTATTATTGTCTACGATGTAACGCTGGCCCTGTGTGCCCTATCGCTTTCTTTGAACTTGTGTTGCCTGTTGGTGTGTGCAATACAATTTTTGTTTGCTGTTAAGTTGGTGAGATCACCGATGTTTGATGGAAGGTAAGGAAATGAGGTTAGATTTTTTAAATAAACAACACCTAACTCCACTTTTTATTTTATTTCTTTTTTTAGGGACAATCGTTATTTGGAAAAGTCTAGTACAAGGCGCACCTGTGCGGTGGGTGGTTTCTTTATATCCATACCCATTTTCTTAACTGGTAAGTGCGGCAAAATTTAAATATAAACTTAAAAACTTAACCTCAAATTTTCTTTCTTTTCCCTTCCCTTACAGGCATAATTTTGTACACCTTCAATCATTTCCACTCAACACCAGCCATAATAACCAGTATCTTAATTGGTATTGGCATCATATTTTGCGGTGCTGCCATGGTCCATAATGTATTCGTTTGGCAGAAGGAGAAAACCATTAGCTATCGCAGTCCAGCCGCAATGCAGCACATGTCATTGATATCCCAAATTGGTCCCCTAACACCACCAGTTCAATTCCTAAATCATCATCCGCAGCACTTGAATTTTAATCAATCGGCTATAAGCAATATCTTGCATCCCACATCGATTACCCCAGTCTCACCCAATCATTCGCATGGTAGTTTTAATCCCCTGACGGCCTTAAGTTCCTCGTTTATGATGCGTCCTTCTACGGCCACACCGCCCACTCCTAAACCCATTGCCAATGGTAATTGTTTGTCACCAATGGGTGCGGCGGCGGCGGCACGAGAAGCCAGTGGCTCTGTTAGTCCTGGCCTACCACCCACACTGGATATGAGCAATGTCACGAGCATATCATTGCATGAATTGTCTACATTAGTTTAGAGATAAGTATCTCGCTTATTGTTACTTGTAATTGTTGTCTATAGTTTTAGAGATATAGGATCCCCAACAATATTAAGCATGGAAACTTCTCTTGCCTGACTGTCTATTTTTCGGACTGTCTATTTTTCGGAAATATCGATTACTATTAAACTATCCAACAATATCAAAACATTCTGTGGTTGCCTGATGACTGGCAAAAATGAACGGACACACCGACAAGCAACCGATTATTTGAGCAAAACTGATCGTCTGTACCCCTTTTACGTAAGCGCGCTTTATAAAAATGAGAAATCGAGTGTATCCATTTTTTTCAAAATCTCTTCTGAGATTTCTGAGAAGAAGCTTAAAAAAAGGTCCCCAATTTATTTATATTCAATGTAACGATCTCAGAAACGTCTTAATTACAAAGGTGTGTGCAATGACACTACAATGATACTTCAGTGGGTCTTTATATTCCAAAGAGAGTTTCTTCTTATATTAGCAATATGATCTCAAGGAATCTCTACCCATTTTCACTGAAAGCGCTACAACATCACAACAATGGCTCTTGAATGGATATTTGTATTACAAAAAGTATGTCTATATTCTATTGGGTGTAGTAAATACAGTGGATATAAATTTTCAATTCCATTGCGTATTTACATAAAAGAGGATAACCCAGCAAAAAAGGTCTAATGTAAACCATTGGTATGTTCCAGAACTACAAGAATCTACAAATTTTTACTATTTTTTTCGATAACATAAAGGGAAAATTGCTATCGTAGTAAAAATTAGTAGCTTCTTGCAGGTTCTGGAACAGAGCACATATTTGTGGGTAAAATTACACTGACAGAACAGGGTGATGATTTTCGTATTGAGTGTGCAATGAAAAAATATACAGGGCAATCATGAATATTTCCCTCGGAATTTTCCGCACGGAGAATAATTTTAAAAAGTTAAATTCTTTTAATATCAAATATCTTAAGACGTTGAAAACTACTTGAGTCATTCAACTATGAAATATTCTCGGACAATCAACAAAAAAAAATTCAGTTTTTAAGCATAAATATGGAATTAAAAAATTGCGAAATTGGGGAAAGGGAACAAATTCCGCACGGAATATTTATTCATGATTGCCCTCATATTGTTGGCGCGTTCGCTTTGTATGACTTAAATTAAAAATAATATACAACCCAATCATGAACATCATTTCACCGCCTCCTCTCGCCTCCTTCCTTATTATAACCATCATAAGGGAGAACAAAATTCACGTTCGTGAGAAAAGTAGCTATCATAAATGTAAAAAAGTGAGAATGTGAGGCATTTTTCTCCCACTACAGAAATCAAGGTGAGTTGAACAAAAAAATGTAAATATGAACATTTTTTACAGAAAAAAATCGACGAAAACAAATATTTTGCATTTGTAATGATAATTAATTGCATTTATATATGTATTTGTGTTTTACGTTGAATGGAACAAATAAAAAACAATTAGAAATTATTTTGGAAACTGTACATGTTCATCCGTGTTTTAATGCAGCAAGGAAGACCTCATCAAGTTTGGCGTAATTTGGAGTCGGAGCTGAAGTTGGCCAATATTTTTCAGATATGGGAAGCGTTCAGAATCATTGGATGGCAACAGAAATGGAAGAGGACCCAATCAGAAGCATCCCCTTTCTGCAATTGTTGTTCCTCGATAGAACAATGTGCATATTACTCAATGTGCATACATATGTACAAACTTTGCTGCAACTCAAGATAATAAGTGACATATCGTAAGTGCCTTTGAATTGTTCTTTGTTCGCTAAGGTTCCCAGCAAAATATTCGGTGCCAAAGATGCTATTCAAGCATGAGTGCAAGTGACATGTCACCTTTTTACCACCTCAATCATTCTTTTTACAAGACCGTTACCCCCAAAAAATCCAAATCATTTTGGATGGCATCTTCAATAAACCAGTGGAATGGTATCTTAACCCAACTTGGCATGACATCACTAACGCTTTGTCATGTCATATGCCACGAACAAGAAAGAGTCAAAATATGAAGGATTAAATTCATAAAGTAAAATATAAAAATATTTGTTCTGTTCCAGTACTGCAAGAATCTACTAGTTTTTACTATTTTTTTCGATAACATAAAGGAAAAAAATGTTATCGTAGCAAAAATTAGTAGCTTCTTGCAGGTTCTGGAACAGAGCAATTATAAATAAAAACATAAGTCCCAATTTACATTGGGCGAGTTTACTTGCGGCAATTGTCAGTTTGTAGGTGAGAGAGGGTGCTGAGAGGCAAAGGGTTACCATATGCCTCACCTCTCTCTCCTACAAAATGACAATTGCCGCAAGTAAACTCGCCCAATGTAAATTGGGACATAACAAAAAGAAAGATAACACTTGATCTGTTCCAGAACTTGCAAGAATCTACTATTTTTTACTACGATAACGTTTTTTCATTTATGTTATCGGAAAAAATAGTAAGAATTGGTAGATTCTTGCAGTACTGGAACGGACCAATTATGAAATTGGTTTAAATGTTGAAGAAAGGAATTTAATTGAATTGTACTTAGCATTCATAAAATTGGTCCTAATGCTGGAGAAAATATCGGATGTTTCACGTATTGTATTTATTTACAATTATTGAAATTCCTTCAAATGCTGAAGATGGAATCTTTCACAACTTCATTTGAACTAATACAAAAGATCCATTGAGATATTGGCGGCATCGCATGGAACAACTTCCACAAAATTTTGCTTGATTTTCTTTGTATTCCTCAGCGTTTGTCGTTTCGGCCATCATCCAAAATGCAATATTAAACATTTTCATTTTTTTGCCATTTAATGAACTTTAAACGATATTTGTTCCTTTTTTGCAATTTGCAAATTGCAGAAATTTTTCGGGCGTAAATAAACAATTTTTACATTGTATCTGTCAAAACAAAAAAAAAAAAAAAAACAGCTGTTACAGATGTTGCCACATTTCAAACATTTAATATTTTTATCAATTACCAAGTATTTTTAAAGTGGATTATTGATAAAAAGTATTTTTCGTTTTAGAAATATTAATTTAATTTAAAATAAAGTAGTGTTTTATAAAAAAATTACGAATTTAGTTATTGCAAAATTATTTGTAAATAAAATAACGATATGGCAACACAAATTATATTTTCAAGGGTTCACAAAATGCGGCACTATTTTCAATTTTCCAACTTGTTAACCCTTCTTCACTTTTTTCGCTCCTCCCTTGTCATTTGTGATAGGTCGAGAAGTGAGCTGCAACTCACTCGTAAGAAGTATTCATGATCGCTATGATAAATGATAAATAACTAATTTGAAGAGTATTTTTCTTCATATGTTATTTTTTTTTTTTTTTTTTTTTTTTGAGAGAAAAAAGCAGATTGTATATAATCTTCAAAAGGTCTACATTTCTTGACCAATTCCAAAGCAATCTTATATGAGGCCTTGATTGTGACACTATCATAATTGCCTTTGTCTTTTATAATATTAAGACACCTATTATTTTTATTTGCTGGCATATTATTTTTTTCGCTCATTTCCCGTCATTAAATGATATTTTGTATGCGATATTTTGTAATACTGTCTAATTCATTTGAATTAGGTAGTACTTGACCTTTAGTCTTTTACATGAAACTGAGCGTGAAAAAGCGGCGTATTTCATTCTGTTCACACCTTTAATTTCATTTTCTTCGACGTTGCAATGACCTGTGACCCAATTCAAAGCATCGGTCGCAAAACCTTCGATTTAGAGAGTCACATGTCCAACTGTATCCATTTCAATATTGGCTTAAGGTGTGAACAGAATGAACTACGCCGCTTTTTTCACGCTCAGTTTCATGTAAAAGGTTAAAGGCCAAGTACTACCTAATTCAAATACTGCCTAATTCATTTGAATTAGGTAGTACTTGGCCTTTAGTCTTTTACATGGAACTGAGCGTGGAAAAGCGGCATATTTCATTGTGTTTCTACCTTTACAGCTTTGCAGAGATTTGGGTTGGAAGGCACTAAAGGTAGAAACACAGTGAAATACGCCGCTTTATCACGATCAGTGAAGTATGTTCACATTTATTGGCTTGAAGTTCATTTGTAATGGTATGTAATCACTAAAGGCCTCGGTACATAAGCTGCTTTGCCTGGTTGCCATGGTAGAACAAATACAAGGTAAAGTTAATACTACAACAAATACAACTCGAACAACAACCACAAAGGAATTTGTTTTTGTTTGTAAACCTTAGTGTCAACGTAAATGTAAACAAAACAAGGAAATGTCTATAAATTATTGGAATTTAAAAAACTAATATTTTTTCACATTTGATTGAATATTTTGGAAAACATGAATGAAAACTCGTTAGATTTTCAATTTGAATGTTTCCATATCATTCCACTAAATGCATAATTTTTCGCAGAAAGTAGAATACTTGCAAAAATGTTTCGGGTCGCTGGTAATTCATTGAAAAAAGAGAAGATGTTTCAATCATTTGCTTTTGAAAACAAAAAAGCACATGTTTATTAGGGCTTTATTCTTTTCAAGTTTAACAAAATACCACACATATTAACAAATATTGTACCGCCTCTATAAGCGATGTTTTAGTGTGCGGCATGTCGTTCGGACCTGGAGGAGGTTACATGTCAATGATATGAAGCCGTCTTTATGTGAAATAGTTTTTTTTCTGATGAATAAATTTGTTCTTCAAAAATATATATCCCTAATATACATCGAACATAGAAATAAATACATAAAATGTCGAATGGAATTTGACACTAACACTACAACCCAGTTCAGTCAGCTGGGTATTGCTGCTACCTTTTCTTGTTCTACCATGCCTGGTTGCCTTGCTTTCCTGCTTCATTTTTGAAATAATAAAAATAAAAGAATAAAGGAGGCCGAGCAAATTTCGAACTGGGTTGCCCTTTTCTTTTTTATTCATTTATCAGAAGCAAGCGAGGCAGCTTATGTACACAGGCCTTTATTGTCTCCGAGCTCAGTATTAGTTCTGATCGCCGTAGAATCGCGTCGTGATCTTATTCGCAGCTGCGCCATAAATTTAGATCCTTGAGTGATCCGTAGTTCACTCTTGGCTGCCAATTACTGCACTACAAAATCCAGTGTTTGGAAATCAAGTAACACACTGAGGGCAGCCTTTAAGGCCTGAGTACATAAGCTACCTCACCTGCTTACCTTGCTTTCTTGCTTCATTTCTGACATAATAAAAATAAAAGAATAGAGAAGAAAAGAGCAACCTAGTTCGAAATTAGATCGGCCTTCTTTATTCTTTTATTTTTGTTGTGTCAGAAATGAAGCAGGAAAGCAAGGCAAGCAGGCGAGGCAGCTTATGTACCCAGGCCTTTAGAGTGCTCTTCATGGCCACCAGTGATTAGTATTGATGCCGCCCTTTAACTAAAGGTAAGGTCACATTAGGAAATTATTTGCTACAGCGTCAGTGTGTGCGCTTACTGAGAGTAAGCGCACACTGACTGCCGCTGAAGCAAATATTTACCTAATGTGACCTTGCCTTTACGAACTTAACTTGCTCAACACCAGAGAACTATAAGCAGGACTTAGGAGTACGATGGTCGTGAAAATCCAATGGATGACTTGTGGTCTCAGTCCCCAGCTATTAAACTTCTACTGGCTCATTTGTCGTCATTTCTTTTCCACATTATTTGATGGTCCTGAATAATGGCGAGGAACTTGGCTTCTAAAGAGATCTGAAGGCTGACTCCATCCAGAATTGGGTATTTGGTGCCACTACGATACAAAAGACTTTCTTACCTCACAGCTGTCGTAATAGATCTTCCATTACCCACCTAAAGAATACCAACTGACGATGACGTGCGATTCTTACAAACTGACATCCCAAACTGTTGAGAGATAAACTTACACTTTGGATTTGCTTTGGCTACCGATTACCTAGCATCAAATTTTTGATTGAGATTTCATGTGGCGTCTATCGATTAGTTTTCACACTACTAGTAGTCCCCAACTATTAGAACCATTAAACCTTGGCTATTATGGGGGCTTTTTGGGGAATACTCGAATTTTTAATATCAACAATCAGATATTGACTGGCGCCCAACGCAAAAATTTATAGAGGACGTTGATTGTGGAAGTTTACTACCGACTACCTTATCTAGCTGGTGACGTCTGGCGCCCAACGTTATCGATGTACTAGCACTTTAAGATCTTTCCTGACGGGGGATGATTTGTATGGTGCATAGGCAAACTATAGCACTCGACACCATCTGAGGTGCCGTCGCACCGGCTAGATCTTAGCATTCTCGTGTAAGTGGGTCACCGTAGACATGAGGGGATACCCTACCCTGTTGCAGTTCACAGGGCTATATTCTGGCATGTTTCTTTCATTACGTGCGCTTACAACGACATATCGCGTTGTATCTTCTTAACAAGTTTTCTTTATAAATTCCCGAAGTTCTGCTGGGACTTCAGAATCTTGTTCCTACTTCTCACCTTAACCAAGGTGTGTGACGCGCGGATTACTTGTATAAGCTATAGAATCTGACCCCAAGGACTTTGGAGTAATTAGTGGTCGGAGTTATTGATCCATCGACCTGCACATATAGTGGGAGCTTTATCTCCACAGTCCATTGGTCAGTATGATTCACCTTTGTTGGCAACTTGTCAGGCTTCCACCTACCATAAGTTGATGACTTTGCTCAGATATGTATGTAGTCGACTCCTGCTTCATCCAGCTTCTTTGCCATCACCTTTGAAATTCCATCAGGTCCAAGCGCTTTGTGTTAATTTACTTCTCGTGCTAGGTTTACATTTACGAAATCCACTCGATTTCAACTGTCAATTCCTCTGCGCATACGTCAAATGAAAACTCATTTGAAATCCATTGGACTTCATTTGACGTTTAAACAATGAAATGTAAACCAAGCATGGGAAAACATCTGCAACATCACCCATCATAAACTGTGGTGGTTTCTCCTCGGCTGAAAGAGATCACAAACAACGTAAAACGTTTCTCTTCGCCCTGTCGCTCTGACCCTGGCTCATTCATTGGTTTACTATCTACATTTTTTCTGTTGGCTTTCTCATGGTTGACGAATGTGCCGCTTTCAGAAGTGATAACGTCGGTAACTATGCTGATGTTGACGATAATAGAAGATGGACAGAAATAACACTTCGCCAGGTGATGTTGTCAGACCACACGATGGTTATGTTTGGCGAACTCTGTCGCTTTCCACTAATACTATGAGGGAGTCCTCATCTATCGTGAAAAACACAGGCCACTAGCCTGCTTTGAGGTTGATGGACCACCGGTCGTATCAGACAAACTTGTTCCATTTTTCCCTGAGGAACTGGTCTTGTTTGTTGATACCGAATTTGCAGTTATCTGTTTATCAGATTTCTTAAGCTTTAACAGCAGTCGCAGACGGAACTGCTACACTAGCTGATGCCTTCTTTGGTTCCTCTGGTTCTACGACTTTGGAGCGGGAGCCAGCATGGTGGAGTTCGATCATGTTGTTGGGCCCAATAGAACAAAGTTGACTGGTCCTGCCGGACAGATTGCGACAATCTGACTTGACTGACTGGATCCAGGGTAGGCATCGCAATATTTCGACTGGATCCGGAATAGATCCTCTGTAGTCATCGCAGTTTTTGGAAGGGTCAATATCTCCGGCCAGGCAACGAAATCTGTGCAATAGGTAGCCAACGCTTCACAACTTGAAGATACTTCATCTCGGAGCGCGTTACAAAGGAAAGCTTCAACCTTATCTCCTGCAATTCCGCCTGCGAAATATCTCCTGGAAATTTGTCCACAAACTTGGAGCAGTACGAGTGATCCATGTGGATGAAGACATCCACAGCCTCATGCGCCAAGACGTCCTACCTGGGATTGACAGGTCTGTCGGAAGCGACCGAAGTTTCATACTCTGGCGAGCTGCTCCTTTTGGTGCTTCCTAGAGCAACTGAGGAGGAAGTCACTCGGTTTGATTGAGATGGGATGACTGTAGTGTTCATCTCTTCGACCGTTGCTCACTGGATAACATTACCGACTCAGACCTAAAGTCACACTCTCCCTAAGGAGATCGAGCAGTTTTCTGATCTGCGTCTGCATTGCGTCACTCACAACGTCCACTTTCGGTAGGTAGAAGATTTGTCTGGTTTTAGAATGGAAATATGCGAGACACCTTCCAAATCTCCGGGAATTGATAGTTCTAGGACTTTTGTGAAGCCGTCGAAATTAAGGGCTTGTATGATTTGGCTTGGAGATAATTCTCTCAATTTCATTGGATGTGAAGGAGATGGGCTGCAAATCACGCATAGAGACTTGCATTTCCGGAATACAGCTCGGCTGGACCTGTTTGGCAAGGTTGGTTGTTGCTCAATACGGAGAGCCAGAGATTGACGAAGGAAATCTCCAGAAAGCTTGAATAATTGGCTGTAACTATAGTGGAGCATTCCTCATTGATGAAGCTAACTCATACTCATCTATCTGGTTTGCAATAAAAACACCGCGTGGGTTGTTATGCAGCTGAGGATTCCATATCAATTGATAAGCATTGAAATCGTCAAGGACAATTCCATTATCACTTTGGAGATATCAGTATCATTGGAATGAACTGAGATGACTATGACTTCAAGGAAAGGTTATGAGATTCTGATGCCATAGGTGTTGCCGCATGGTCTTATTTGGTTTAAACCGTATACAATGTTGTTGTCGATAACAAATGACGTTACCTGGCAACCCGTCATTTCCCTTGGATCAGACCATCTCCCCATAATTGTCTCCATTAGCAGACCACCCGACTTCATCACCTCTGAACGCCGCACGTTCGTCAATCATAAAAAAGCTGATTGGCCGAGTTTCAGAGAGTTCACCAATCACCGCTTCAGAGAATTGCCCAATCCTTCTGATGTTCGGGTAGCGGAAAGGACGTTCCGGGGCATCATCACTGCTGCAGCCGCTCGCCATATCCCTGCTGGTCGAATACCCGAAGTAAGACCAAATTTCCCAGCAGAGGCGACGGGATTAGCAAACGAGCGTGATGAGCTTCGTCGTATCAACCCCAATGACCCCAGAGTCAGGGAGCTGACACTGGAAGTTAACAGGCTGGTCGGCGAGCATAAGCGGAACAAATGGTTAAATCATCTGAAGAGCTGCAACATTGGAGCCGGTATAGGTGAATTGTGGGCAACGGTTAAGTCACTCTCGAACCCTGGAAGAAGGGAAGATAGGACCTCAGTCACGTTTGGCGACGTTACGTTGACTGACCCGAAGTGGTGCGCAAGTAATTTCAATCGACAGTTTGTCGAGCATCCCGAGAGTGACAGGGCGAAGAGAAGAGTATTACGTCGCATCAGATCTCTTCCTGCCGAGGATGAACCACCACAATTTACAATGGATGATGTTGCCAATGCCATCAGGAACGCTAAATCATCCAAAGCGTTGGGCCCTGATGGAATCTCCATGGTAATGTTGAAGCAGCTGGATGAGCCGGGAGTCGAGTATCTCACCAAAGTCTTCAACTTGTCGCTAGCCACCCTCGTTGTTCCCGAAGTCTGGAAAATGGGCAGGGTGGTCCCACTACGGAAGCCAGGCAAGGATGCCAGCAAAAGTGAATCGTACAGACCGATTTCGCTTTTGTCGCCCGTAGCAAAGACACTTGAGGCCTTGATCCTCCCTAGTATCAGAAATAGCTATCAAGTTGCCGATCATCAACATGGATTCCGTAAGCAGCACAGCACGACAACAGCGCTGCACGCCATTACCACATATATCTGTAAAGGACTCAACCAGAGACGGCCGTGCGATAGAACAGTGATGGTGGCTCTTGACTTATCAAAAGCCTTTGATACAGTCAGGCACTCCACGCTGTTCGAGGACATTGAGCAGACAACCCTCCGGCCAAGCTTGAAACGTTGGATAGTCAACTATATGTGTGGACGCCAGTCGTACGTGGAATTCAGGAATAAGAAGTCCAAACCCCGTAGAGTGAAGCAGGGAGTTCCCCAAGGTGGGGTGATATCTCCGGAACTGTTTAACCTCTACCTCTCCTGTATTCCACCCCCTCCAGACGGCATTGAGATCGTGACGTATGCGGATGATTGCACGATCTTGGCGTTGGGTACCTATCCTGATGACATCTGTGAGAGACTGAACAACTATTTAACCGATCTTACCACCTTTTTCCATTCGAGGAATATGCAGATTTCCCCCACAAAATCTACAGCCACTCTGTTCACCACATGGACAGCGCAGTTTGGACGTGAGTTGAATGTCGTGGTCGACGGTAGCAGAATTCCGACCACAAACTGCCCTAAAATTTTAGGGGTCACATTCGACACTACATTCACGTCGTGCGCACACGCCACAGCTATCTGCGACAAGTTGAAAAGTAGGAACAAGGTCCTCAAGTCCCTGGCCGGCAGCACTTGGGGTGCAGATAAAGAAACCTTGTTGACCACATATAACGCGATAGGTCGGTCTGTGGTAAGCTATGCGGCTCCAGTCTGGTCCCCGAGATTGTGTGATTCGAACTGGAAAAAGATTCAAACTTGCCAAAATGCAGCCCTGAGAACAGCGACAGGGTGCCTCCTCAAATCTTCAGTGGACCATCTACATGAGGAGGCAAAAATTCTTCCTGTAAAGCAACACAATGAGATGCTTTCGTTGCAGTACCTGCTTGGATGTTATCGTGTGAGCCATCCCAATCACCATCTTGTGGGTAGGCCCGGCCCATTCAGGGAGATCAGGAAGGATATCCATGCTCTAGAGGGAGAGGTCCAACGATACAGGAGAGAACCCCTAGATCAACAAGCATATCAAGCAGGATTGAATAGCATTCACACGGACGCAGTTGCCAAGGCCTTAAGCAATTATAGTGTGAATAAAGTACTCGGAGTACTTCCTCCATCTATCGCAGCTGAGGAGCGTCAGCTGCCACGACAAACTAGAGTAGTTTTGGCCCAACTACGCTCGGGATATTGCAGTCGCCTAAATTCTTATTGGGCGGAAATCGATCGCACCGTGCAAAACATCTGCCCAGTATGCGGCATGGGCCCGCACGACACACAACACCTTTTTAACTGCCCCGCCAAACCTACCCATCTAACTCCAATGGATCTATGGCTACATCCCATCGAAGCAGCCACTTTTCTTGAACTGGAGATAGACCCAGAGCCAGATTGAACAGAGGAACGAACAAATAAACATAACAAAAACACTGTTACAACAACAACAACAACATAACTGTGAGAGCTGTGGTGTTGCGGAATCCATGTGAAATTCATGGTGTGCTGAAGATGTGCTACACGAAAATGTTCAGTCATGCTAGGTAGCAGTAGAGATTCCAAAACCTTGGCTAGCGGTGACAAGAGGGAGATTTGGATGAAATGATATGTTTTTGCAATGAAACACCCCCTCATTTAATTTTTTGATATTTGTATTTATTATGCAAAGCGTTTTCGCTTGAATCCAGAATAATAATTAACTCATAATTAGTAAAAACAATTTCGAAATATGTGTGTATGTATAATAATATAGTTTGTGTATATATGTAAGTATGTATAAAAACTATCCATGCAAACTGAAAAAAAAACGTATTGAAAAATAAACAAAACAATACACTAATGTTTGGTGGAGGCTCGACCACGTTTCTTAGCTTCAACAGGAGCTGGAATATAAACAAAAAAAGTATTTAGAAAACAAGACATAAAATGGATGTTGTCGTTTTCAAACTCACCATCCTCTGGTATGGACGAGAGCACCGAATTAGGCGATCCTTTATCCTTGGAACGACGTGATCGTGTATTTTTTTCACTACCCACTGAACTGGCAATGCTGGCGGCGTCATCATCATGGTCCTCCTAAAAAGCAAAAGAATTTTAGAGTTTTCTTACGTTTTTTTGGACGAGAGAGGGAGAGAAATATAGCCAGCTACTCATTCTCGAACTCATTCCTTTTTCTCTCTTCTCACCCACAAACTCTCTCTCTCTCTCTCTTGTCCTTTTTTTCTTACCTTTTCCTTAATCGATTTTCTAGTTGTCCTTCTTTTGCTGGTGCCTGTAACATTCGATGAGGCAGCACTGCGTTTGGAGGATACCGATTCGGCATCATCACTATCATGTGAGACATTTGTGGCCGAGGATGAAGGCCGCCCTCCCTTACTACTCGTCGTACGTTTATTTTTGGGCGGTGATTCCTTTGGTGGACTTTCCATATTGCTGGTTAAATTTGCTGATTTTTCCATCATTGCCAATTGGGTGCGTGTGAGGCGACGGGATGATGAATATTGAGATGAGGCAGCAGCTTCACCACTGTTAGGTGAAATTGATTTCTTCGCTTCCGTTTGTTCTTCCTGGGGTGGCTTTTCATCTGTGCTAACTTTACGTTTGGCAGCCGGTTTTCTTTGACTTTCGGAGGGTTTGGGTGAGGGTGGTATACTTTCATTATCCTCTTCGGGAACGGATAATATACTGCGTCCCCTTAAAGTGCGGGGTGTAACAGCTGCAGCCGTCTCTGATTGTGAACTAATGCTGTTGCGCCGTGTAATTTTGGGAGTTACAGGGAGTTCGCCGGCAGTAGTGCTGGAAAGTGAAGTTCGCCGTGTGCGTTTTGTTTGTGTAGTGGAAGCTGCGTCGGCATCTATTACCGAAGAATTGTGTTCACTTTCATTGGAATTAAGACGACTCCTAAAACGTGTGTGACTTGAGGGAGAATCCACACCAGCTGTGGAGCCATCTTCCGTAATGGCATCCAGTAGAATTGATCGCCTTCTTGTTGACACCTTTCCAGATGCCGGCACCGAGGTACCTCGTATGGAACGTGAGGTGGAGGCTTCACTTCCTTGCAATTTCTCTCTTTTACTGGGAGTGGCACCCAAATCTGCCTCTGTTTCCTCTTCCTCTGCTTCGTCTAGCTTAGATTTTGGCTGCAATGAGCTGGCCCTTAGGCTACGTCTGCGTGAGGGAGTACTGGGCGCCACCGCTTCTTCGGTTATAACACTTTGTGGTGGTACTGATATACCTCTGGTACTTCTTAGACGTGGTGAGGCAACCACTTCTGCAGAAATTTCCATGGGTGGTACTGAGGAACCCCTTATGCTACGTCTTGATGGTTTGGCGTCACTAGTTGTGGCGGGCTCACTGCTTTCGCCAGGTGCTACCGAGGAGGCTCTAATGCTACGCCGCGAAGCAGTTGTTGTTTTAGTGGTTGTCACTTCTTCTGTGGGAGGTACTGAAGTGCCTCTAGTTGCACGTCTGGGCGAAGCCGTGACAGTTGGTTGCAAATCCAAAGGTGGCACTGAACTACCTCGTGTTGTTCGCCTTGGTGAGGCCAACGCTGAGGGTTCTATTGCCGTTGATATGGAAGTTCGGCGCGTTCTTTTATTCCTATTGGGAAGTTCGGCTATGGTTTCTTTAGCTTCCTGCTCTTCTTGTAACTTTTTCCGCAATCTCATTTCAGCGGCTTCCGCTGCATTCATGGAGTCTTCATCATCAATGCGTAGAGTTATTTGTTCTTCTTCGGCGGCAGCGGTGGCAGCTGATGATTCTTCCTTGGTTGCATTGTCTTCCTTGTTGGTAGAGGAAGTTTCTTGGGAAGCTTCTAAGGGTGTATTTTCTTCCTTGTTAGTAGAGGAAGTTTCTTGGGAAGCTTCTAAGGTATCCATTTCTTCTGGTTCCTCTGCCACCTTTGGACTTTCAGTAGCTTTTGCAGGAGCTTCCATAGGGCCATCATCTGCAACCTTTGAGCTTTCGATAGATTCTTGTTCGATCCCTTTTGGGCTTCCAACAGCCTTAGTTTCGTTAACAACTGTACCTTCTTCTGTTGCTTCAGCTTTGTTTCCTTCCTCTATAGCCTCTTTGGGATCCGTAGTTGAAGTTTGCACTTCCGTTCCGGTTTCCTCTACGGCCATTTTAGAAGTTGTTGCATCTGCAATTGTTGTTTTCTCTGCCGATTTTGATTGATCTTCAGTCGGTGTTTCCTCTGCGATTTCCTTTGTTGAGCTGCTGATCTGTTGTTTTTCTTCAATGGCTTTTTCTTCCGTTACTTTAGTGCTGGGGCTAACAGCTTCCTGATCCACCGCTTTTACAGTGGTGGTGCTGACAGCTTCTCCGGCATCTTCTCTTTCAACTTTTTGTTTTAAATCGGCTTCATTTGAACCCTTGAACTCCTCCACAAACTTAACATCTTCACTATTGCTTTCCTCCTCTTGTTGATAGTTGGCGGAACTTTTTCGTGTATCCGATGATGAGTCATCTATAACCTCAACAACTTCATCATCCTCCTCTTCAGGTTTACCATTATCTGAGGTGTCCTGCGATTCAATTTCATCCTCATAATCATTATAGCCTGCTCCACCTTGCTCCGCATAATCATCATATTCATTGGTATCAAAACTACTTTCGCTATCAACATCGGCTCGCTCAGCAGCTTTTGTTGGTGATTCTTCGCCATCTGTTTCTCGTATTTCAAAGGGACGTCCATAGTCGTTGTCATCAATATAGGATGAGGATGAAGATAAAACAATGCACTCATCTTCATCGGAACTGCAAAGCAGATCACCCCAACCACGCTTTGGTTCATCTTCTGTTTCATCACTGATATCAGCCGGTTTGAGTATGATTTTTTCTTCTTCTTCTTCTTCTTCTTCTTCTTCTTCTGCTGTTTCCTCAATGCCTTCCATTTGTTTGTCTTCCTCATCTGCTTCTGTCTTTTGTTGTGGGGATATGACTTCTGTTTTGACTTCTATTTGCATGGAGGCCTCATCTGTTTTGCTTGTTTTTTCTTCTTCCTCCTCCTTCTTAGAGACTTCTTCAATAGCTTCCTTCTGTTTGTCTTCTTTTGTTTCCCTTTCTTCTCCAACAACATTTTTCTCTTCACTTTTAGCCTTGCCCTCATCTAGGTCCTTGGCAGACATATTTTCCTCGTCTTGCTTTTCATCTTCCTTGGAGGTTATGTCATCCCTTGCCGTTACCATAAGTGACGACTTAGCCGCCTGCAAAGATGTACTGTCCAATACCGAAAAATCATATGTACTCATACCCAATGTGGTATCCAACATTTGTTGTTTTTGTTCCTCTGTGGGTAGTTTTTCCTTGGGTAATCTTTCGCCCAGTTGTGCTGGTATACTGGGCATGGCAAATATATTATTGGAATTACCACTTGTTGAATTGGTATAATCAAATGAACCCACCACGGTGGTACATTCGGAAAGTTTTGTTGCTTTCACCTCCATTTTGGTGTCACTTTTAAATGGTGTTGAGAATCCACCCACCTTGGAGGAGGATACCTTGGGTATAAAATCATTTATTCTACTACTACCTGCCAGGGTACTGCGTGCTGATAAACTTCCAAACCCGCTGGAAGTTTGTGAAATGGGGAAATTTCTACTACCCACCTTATCTAAGGCTGTGGTAAAGGCCAAACTGGTTTGCGACTCTATTGTTTTTTGGGGGACCATTGGACTGCTTACACTTGCCAAGGATTTGCGTGTGGAAATGTTAAAAAGACTAGGACCAGCCGCAGTAACATAATGTTCGGAAAGGGTAACATCTTCCTTAGTTACAATGCCGCTTTCATTGGCATCTTCACCAACATCTTCTTCTGGTTTTTCAGTTTCTTCCATAGGTGCTGTTTGCTTTTCCACTGATCTTCTTCCACTTGCTTCCCGTTCTTTTTCCATTGATATCCTCTTGTCTTGGAATTCACTTTCCATTGATCTCCTTTTTTCTTCGTGTTCCTTTTCAATTGATTTCCTTCCTTCTTCCTGCTCCCTTTCTCCTGATAACCTGGATATGGGTCTCCTTGGCTTGGGACCGGTTATAAAACTTCCTCTACCACTCATTGTAGAAGAATCCAATTTGGAGTTATTTTGTGATGACAGGGGAGAATAGAAATTATCCTCAGAATGGTTGCTGGAGCTAACTGAACTTTTATTGGATTCCACTGACAAGGATCGAGCAATTTGTGGTTTCCTTAACCGGGAGGAAACTTCCAAGGTTGGAGGTGGTTTCGATACAGCCTGTTCTTCCTCTTCCTGGTCCTCACATTCCATATCTTCCTCTTCTTCTTCCTCCTCTGCTCTAATCCCTTCTCCTTGTTGGGAAATAATGGAGTTATTCAAATCCCTAGAGGGTAAGCGGAACCTTAAATTCTTTTCCTCTTCTTGTGGGCCAGCACATTCACTGGCCGTGGGTTTTAAAATTCCTTGTAATTCTTGATGGGTTTCCTCTTGAGTCCTTAGATTAGATACCGTTCTTTGGGTTGCCACAGGTTTTGTCAACAAATCCAATTGCTTATCCTCTGGAGTGGTTACCTCTGTTGTTGTTCTTTCAGTTTCCTTGAATTTAAAATCACTGGCATCCAATTTAACCGACTTTTGTTTATTCATTTCCATGAATTGTTTCAAATCATTGACAATATCCTGGCCTACCAAACGTCGTTTCTTTTTGGGATTTAATTGATTTTCCAATTTCTGCCTTTCCAATAGCTCCTGGTCATCCGTGGCCAATATCTCACTTTCAATGAGATTACGTTTCTCCCGCACCTTATAGGCCTGGGGATAGGATATGGCAGGCTTGTTAAGAAAATCCACAAAGTTGGTGTCATTTTGAGGCTTCCTCAGGAAGGGAGCATTATTGGAACTCAACAAATGTTTGGCCCCATTTTGGTGTCTTTCCTCATCCATTTCACCCCAATAGTAGGTGGCAAAATGGGCACTCAATGCGGAGCTGTGATAAATGCCGCCCAATAGACTATTGGCATTTTGTTTGATTAGTTGGCAACTCAATGGCACCGGAGATTTGTTGTCCACATCCTTTTTCTTGATTTTGTTCTTAATTCGAAAGTAGACATCCGTCAAGCCCTGGGTGACCGGTGTCATGGTGGTATTAAAAGCCGATAACACCATATTTGGTGTTTCCATTTGGGCCGGATTTGTTTGGTGGATATTTCCCCGTAAAGTTTTGGGCCGCGAGGACAACTCATCCATATACGAGACAGCCTCAATGTACTTGGATTTTTGTAGCAAATAAACAAAATGTAAACTTTCTGCACCCGGAGCCTTACTGCGTTTCAGAATGTTTTGCAAGACCATGCCCTCATTTTCGCTTAAAGCCAAATCGCGTATAACCCCAAATTGCCCTTGACTTAGGCAGCGCGTAAAGAAATATTCCAATAGAGAGTTGTCATTCTTCGAACGCACAAAGTGGAAGGCCTCGGATATTAAATCATTGGCCAAAAGTGTCTTTAGCTTTAGCATGGGAGAGATCAAGGAAGGTTGAGACTCCAAAATACGCAAGGCCAAGTTGGCTGCATCTTGACTCAACAAAGATTCCAATAGCAACTCCACCAACCACTGAGGATAGGTTTGATTTTTATTGAAAGGGGAAATAAACTCCTCCACAGCAGGCTGGCGAGAAAAATTTACACAATTTTACAATAAAGAAAAAATAAAAAATATATAACCCTTACCAAAAACTGACCATGATCCAAATTCCAAAATGACTGCACCGTCTTTATCAATGCTGCCGACAACTTAAACACACTTGGAAACTTAATAAAATTGGCCACCACATTCTTATAGGCCTCCTCATCAATGGCCATATTTAAATCCAAAAAGAAATACAATAAAATGGCATATTTGTTTTCATAATCCAATTCCGGCACCAGCATTACCCTTAACATTGCCTCCAAAGAATTTGGGGGATATAAACCATCACCATCATTTTCCGACCAATATTCATGTAAAATATTACCCTTACACGAGTGATCTATGAAGGCATCAATATACAAGAGCCGGCAACTGCCGGACTTTTTCGAAATGTTTAGGTCATTGATTTTACGAAAATATGATCTCTTTTTAATATAGAATTCTTTCAATTCTCTATATGGATAGGGTACCAATTCATATTGGGAATTCACTTGATTATTAAATGGTGAGGCCTCAGGCAGCAAACCAATATTTAAAAGCCACAGTAACAAATCTTGATAATTGGAGGCCATACGCAAAGAACTGTAGTTATTCTCTAGACTAGAATAAACTGGAAACGAAAGTCACAAATATAATTAAAACATAATAACAATATTGTATTCTTATCTTACCTCTTTCCGGTATTTGTTTGCGTCCAATTTGCAAAATCTCTCCCAAAAGATCAAACAGCAACTTTAATTGCCTTGTAATAAAACACAGTTCTTTTTGTTCCCTTTGATCCAAAGGATAGCCACCAAATTCGAAGAGACCCTTGCACAAATCATTGGATCTCGCTTTTATGGCGTTTGCCCTTTTCCATATCCAATCGGTAAGGGTGGATAGTGACAATCCTGTGGCAACAGCAAAATCACCCATAAAACTACCATCAATCCATGATTTGGCACAATCACGCAGCAGGCTAATGCAATTATTTTCCAATGCCGTGGATAACATAACCTCGTACTTCGCTTGCTACAAAAAGAAAAGAGAAAGACAAAAAAAACACACATAAAAAATGATCTTCATGGAGCATAAAATAATTTTTTTATTTTTATTATCGTATATAATGTAACATCGATAACTAACATCGCACAAAAAAAAACTATTTTTATATGTATTTTTTTTATAAAAGAAAGTAAACATTCGTTCTTCTTCAAAAGATCAAAAAGGTTTTTAACTTAACGCCTAAAAGTGTGCTTTAATTTTGTTTGTGTACATCAAACAATAATCAATTACAGGGCGACATATAGAAAATTACAACTGGCCAATTACAGGGTGATATAGAGAAAATTACAACTGGTTAAGAGCAAAAGAAAAATAATCACGGAATTTTACCGTTGTTGTTGTTGTTGTAACAAGTTAAGCCGTAAACACATCCAACGTTTCTAATAAAAGAATAAAGAAAAATTCTATTTAGCTTGCCCTTGCTCTTTTGTTATTTTATCACAAATGAAATGTTGGATGTGTTTACGGCTTTAAGCTCTATCGTGTCAGGGTTGCTTTCCGCAATAATACACATTTGGTTTAAGTTAAATTATAAACAAACGAAACATTAATGCTAAAAGTACTATATAAAACCCCATTATTTAGTAAGGATTTTTTTTTTTTTTGCTGGGTATAATTTGAGGTTGGCAAAGCAAGACGAAGAATCGACACTTAAGAAAATTCACACTTAAAAAACGTAATCCATTTGGTACGCACTTTTATATTTGTAAGGACTTTCTATTCCTAAAGTACAATATCTGTCTTCATTTTGCTGCCTCCACTTCGAGGTTGAATGTCAAATAACAGGAATATTATGAGATAATTATATAGTAACGATATCGTTATACTTAATTTACCATTTGTCGCACATTTTTAATAAAAATATTTATCAATTACACTGTGCAACAAAATTCAATTTTTTTCAAAATGATGGGAAAAATCGAGTAGATTATGAAAGTAGAGCTAAAAATATGAGATACGTGTATCGGCGTTTTAAAAGTTTACGTCGGAAAGTAACCAAAATAGGCGGGGCAAGTTCCGCCCATTTTTAATTTTTTCGAAATATTCGAGTTAAGACATCTTTGAATCCTTGCATTTCAGGTATATAGTGTCTTTGGCAATTTTACAGAAGAGAATGTGGGCAATATTTTTGTTAAAAACCCAAAATTAAAACATATAATTTCATCCTAATATATATAAATTTGTAATCTAATTTTTTTAAGGAAATAGTGTACATAGATTTATGGTTTATTTTGAAACTCATAGTGAAATTTTGTGTAGAATTTTTCATCTTTTGACACTTTTAACCCATAACCAAGTTTTATATTACTTCCATGTATCAACTCGAAAAAAGAAGGAAAAATTTTTCATCAAAAAAATTGGGAAATATTTTCATGTTTTTTCAGCAAAATTGATACTGATATTTTCATGCTATAAAATGTAAATAGACATTTCATTTCCTTGGTGTCCCATAGTGAAATTTGACGAAGAATATTTTTGTCTCTGACATCATCTCTCTAAAATTATGTTTTGTGGGACAATTTTAAATAAACTCAGATGAAGTCCGACTTTAACCCTAAAACGTGTTTTTCATTTTTAGAGATTCCTGGCGATTAGACAAGAGTTACAGATTTGGTGTATTCTGAGACCTATAGTAAAATTTTATGGCGAACAATTTTGTAGAATATTTGGATTTGATACAATCACATTTTTAAGGAGTTTTTGAAAGATTTTTGAAAAAAGGACAAAAAAGACCACTTTGATGAACCGCATGAGGGTTAAAATTTTTAACAAAAATATTGCCCACATACTCTTCTGTAAAATTGCCAAAGACACTATATACCTGAAATGCAAGGATTCAAAGATATCTTAACTCGAATATTTCGAAAAAATTAAAAATGGGCGGAACTTGCCCCGCCTATTTTGGTTACTTTCCGACGTAAACTTTTAAAACGCCGATACACGTGTCTCATATTTTTAGCTCTACTTTCATAATGTACTCGATTTTCCTCGTAATTTTTTTGTTGTCGCACAGTGTTATGAACTATTTTGTACCTATTTAACAAAACCGGTTAACCGGGTTTGAAAATTTTTCAAAACCGAAAAATGGTTTTTGCAAAAATGGATAATTTTGGTTAACCGAAAGCCGTTTTGTTTGGAAAACCCGGTTTGTTTTTTGGACACACTAATATGAATTGAGCCGGCTGCATCATCCGGATCCTAACAGGACTAAAACCAGCAGGCTTCTACTGCTATGGATGAGGGTGGTCTCCGAGTACGGCATTCTCACTGCACCTGCGTATTGCCTGCGCAGCTGCATTAGTGTGAATGCTATTCAAGCCAGCCTGATAGGCTCGTTGATCTTGAGGTTCTCTTTTATACCTTTGGATCTCTCTATAGATCATGAAGATCATTAAATAGTGACAGGGATGCTCACTGCGATAACAACCAAGCAGGTATTGTGGTACTGTATCGACAATATTCTGTTATGCTGATGCAGCTGTAAAACCTTCGTCTCCTCATGAAAATGGTCCACTGATACCATGAGAAGGCAGCCTGTTCCAGTTTTCAGGACGGCATTCTGGAAGGCTTGAATATTATTCCACTGCGTAGCGCTAACGTTTGCATACCGCGCTGGTGCCGCATAGCTTATCACAGACCGGCCAATTGCTATGTAAGAGGTCAAAAAGGTTTCTACTGCCGGCCAGCTACTTGAGGACCTTGTTCCTACTACTAATCTTATCGCAAATAGCTATGGCTTGCGCGGACGCCTTAAACATGTAAGAGAACGTAACACCCAACATCTTGGGATCGTTAGTGGACAGTGAACAGTGTGGCTGTGGATTTAGTGGCGGATATTTTCATATTTTCCAGATGGACATTTAGCCTGGCACATATGTATGACGATATGACCCGACTCCAAGATCGTACGATTATCTGCATACATTAAGATCTCTACGCCGTCTGGCGAAAGTGTGTATTTTTAGATATGTGGATTGGGAAACTCCCTGTTTCCCTGTACGGGCCTTCAATTTATTATGTCATATAGTTGATTATCCAACGTTTCAAATACGTATTTCGAACAGCTTGAACCGTATCGAAGCCATTCTAGGTCGAGTAAAACCCTCGTCTGATATGTGTGAATATGACATGTAAGGTTGATGTGGTAATATGCATTTTCCGGAATTCATATTGATGTTAGACGGGTAACTGTTTCTCATCATTAAAGGATTAGTGCCTCTGGGCACTGCAAAGTTGTGTAGGATGTTGCTGAAGACCTCAGTTCATTAACTTATACGGCTTGCTTCAAATTGGCACTAAGGACCAAAGGTGAAGAGGATACAGTTCTTCGGTGTTCGCATATCTGAAATCCTAACGTACGAATTGAATTCTTCGATGTAGTCGATTAAAAATGCGATTGAAAGGGTCTATTAGGTTGATATTTTGGTATAACCAGACCCCACTTTCAACGAAAGCGAAAAAAAAGTCAACAACGAAATTTCAATATTCCTGTTTCACAAATGACCTACAATTTTACTTACCTTAGAAAATGTTGAATTCAAATTCAACTCTGAAAATTGTGGCATTAGGCGGGTCCTTAAGATTTCATTGAAGCAATTACTTGGTTCCAAAAATATTGAAGCATTGCTAACACGCAATAAATTTATTAAACGATTTTGAGCACCTTCCCAGTTGTAGCGTCTGGAACCTTCGTTATGCAACAGGGAACAATCTGGAAGAAGCATTCAACACAGCAATTAAACATATATATATTCCAAAGAACCCCCTTTTCTCAACGTACATACCAAAACTCAAAGAATTTGGATAGAAATGTTCCTCAAAACGTTGCATAGAATTAAAATGTGTAATGGAACTGGGCTGTAGATAGGCATTTAAACCATTGCATTCTCCGTTCAAAATATAGCCCGCCAAATAACTTGGTTGTTGGCCATACATTAGTGTTGAAGGCATTTCCTCTTTATACCACTGATTCAGATCAAATATAAGCAGCTTATTTTTTCCTTCCAATACGGAATACCATGATATGGCACAAAGACAATTGGCATCCTCATAACTGTGGCTGGAGCGTGTGGAAATGGCTTGACAAGCCAGTACTTCACTTTTAGTTGCCTCCAGAGGCAATTCCAAACGGACATTACTGCTGAGAAATGACTAAGGAAGAAATATTGTAATTATTTCATTATACATAAAAGGAAATTTACTTCTTCTACTTACCTCAAAATAATATTGTCCCTCCTCAGCGGTAACATCTTCCTCATCCTCGCTTATACGCTTTTCATACATTAAATTATGCAACATGGCATAAAGATTTTCTCCATTCTCATGCAGAGTCCATATATACAGACATGGCCTTGGATCATCTGGTGGTTCAAGATAATCGATTTTTACCAATGGCGACATTGCAATCTCTGGCTTCGGTCTTGCTATGTAAAATATTTGCATTTCAGCCAAATCGTAGAGAGCCAAACGTCCATCTTCTAAGCCTATGGCAAGACCCATTATCAAATCGATGGATTGGATGTATTGTATGGAACAGGGACTTTCTATAACTGGAAGTAGAAGAGAAGAGATGGGAAATTAGAACGACTATTACTGTAAAAAACTTGTAACTTCGGTGCGCAACCGATGAAGGAGTGGCGAGTCCTAAATATTCGACTGATACATGCAACAGCGGCAAGACGAATAAAAAACAAAATGTTGGGAAAGCAACATTTTGGGAAGATGCTACTAATATTTTGCGACAATTCGGGACGCTTATCACAGAAAGTATGGAGTAATATACCTGGTTTTATAATGTTTTAACCACAAAGGATACTCTTTCGGTAAAATTTTCGAAACTATTTTCGAACAGCTATTTAACTGCACTTAAATTTTGAACTTTTGTGGGGAAGGTACGCGGACAACTCGGATATAGTCAATTTGAGGTTGAGAAAAATATTTGAATGTGCTAAGTTTGGACCAATATGAAGTATGGAGAAAATGTTATGTCGGGATGTTCCCGAAGGACTGGACCGATATGGTACATATTCCAACCTGACACATGACTAGATGAAACAATACGATGTGCAAAGTTTGAACAATAAAAAAGCGAGATTTATCTTGCGGATTTGCCATTTTAGTTGGCGACGTCAAGAATCGGTTTCATCATCGTTCGAGAGATATCGTACTCACCAACCACCTAGATAGAGGTACGGACATGGCTAAATCGACTCCAAATTATCTAAAATAAAATTTCGTCCAAACATACTTGGGGGGGTCTAAAACCATTATTTCAATAAGGCTGGGAGTATAGAAATGTGTTTATTTATATTTTTAATAAAAATATGATTGTTATAAAAATAATTTTTATTTATAAAAATTTTCTCTGTACCAGAAGAAACTTAACATTCTACTACCATAATAATGTTTTCCTTTATAATATCGAAAAAAATATTAAAAATAGTAGATTCTTGCAGGTTTTATAATATTTTTAAAAGTTGTATTTTTTCTTCAATTTTATTAACTTTCTCAGAATATTTTTTTAAAATAATTTTTATAATATAATTGTACAAAAATATTTTATATTATTCTATTGTTATTTTTAATTTTATTATAATATTTTTATTTAAAAATATCATTTAATTATATGTAATTTTCTTAATTTTTTATAATATTTTTAATTAAAGATATTTTTATTTAAAAATATTATATTATTAAAAAATATTATTTTAATTTTTTATAGAATTTTTATTTAAAACTGTATAAAAAATAAAAATTATTTTTATAAATTTTATTAATATATGTATGTTTTTCTTTAACTTTTTAAATTTTTTATATTTTTAGTTAAAGATTTTTTTTTATTAAAAATATAACATTTTTATTAAAAAAATATATATTTTTTAACTTAATTTTTTAATTTAATTTTTTTAAATTTATTTAATATTTTTTTATATTTTTATTTAAAAATATTTTTTCTAGTATTTTTATTAAAAAATATTTTTAAATAAAAATTATTTTTATATAAGGTTCATTAATTTATGGTTTGTTCCAGAACTGCAAGAATCTACTAATTTTTACTATTTTTCCCGATAACATAAAGGAAAAAATGCTATCGTAGTAAAAAATAGTAGCTTCTTGCAAGTTCTGGAACAGAGCATTAATTTTTCTTTAAATTTATATTTTTTTTATAAAATTTTTATATAAAAATAGTTTAAAATATTTTTATTACAAAATATAATGTTCTATTACTTTTATTTAAAAATACTACTTTATTTCATACATTTTTATTAATATTTTTATTTATTTATATATATATATCGATCATCTTATGAGGATGATTCGGAAATTCCAAGAAGAGGGACGCCTATAACGCAGAGCGAAGTAGAACGCGCTATAAAATCATTGAAAGACAGAAAGGCTACAGGACCGGACGAAATCCCATCAGAATTACTGAAACTTATTGATTCCAGCAATATACACCTACTAGTCAACCTTTTTAATTACATATACAACACTGGAAACTATCCACAAGAATGGCTAAAATCAACCTTCATAGCAATACCCAAGAAAAATAATGCAAAACAATGCAGTGACTTCAGACTCATTAGCTTAATGAGTCATGCCTTGAAGATATTTCTAAAGATTATTCATAGTAGAATATACAAAATATGTGAAGCACACATGGGAAATACCTACTGCATCCAAATTATAACACAAAAATGTAGGGATGCCCAGAAGGATGTATTCATGTGTTTTATTGACTACGAAAAAGCTTTCGATACCGTCAAACACGATAAATTAATGGAAATATTACATGATATAGGAATGCAAGACAATGAACTTATGTGCATAAAAAGTCTCTATTGGAATCAGTCGGCAAGAATTGAAGTAAGTGGAGAACCAACAAAAGAAATTGGCATCTCAAGGGGTGTTAGACAGGGCTGTCTTCTATCTCCCTTATTGTTTAATGTATATTCTGAGAAAATATTCCAAGAAACGCTAGAAGGAGAAAACGTCGGAATAAAAATTCATGGGAAAATAATTAATAACATAAGGTATGCGGACGATGCCACGTTACTGGCTGGAAGTATATCCGGTCTCCAGAAACTTGTGGAGAAACTTGCACGTGTAAGTGAGAAATATGGCCTTAAAATAAACATGAAGAAGACGAAATATATGGTCATAAGCAGAAAAAATTCCCATGCAGATGTGACCTTAAAAGTTCAAGGTACAGAAATTGAAAGAGTGCGATCTTTTAGATATCTAGGGATACTAATAAACGACCAATGGGATCCCTCGAAAGAGATTAAAAGTCGTATAGAGATGGCGCGAGATGCTTTTTGTAAATACAACAAACTTATGAAAAGCCATGACATAAACGTAACAACGAAAGTACGTTTTATAAAATGCTATATTTGGTCGGTGCTGCTATATGGAACAGAAGTTTGGACGCTTAAATCCTCTGATGAAAGAAAATTGGAAGCCTTCGAAATGTGGATTTACCGGCGAGTACTGAAAATACCATGGACTGCGAAAATTTCTAATGACGAAGTACTAAGAAGGATGAATGTAAGCCGGCAGTTAATAACAACAATAAAAAGTCGCAAAATAGCATATCTTGGACACGTATTAAGGAACAATAAATACAACATTTTACAAGCAATTTTAAAAGGAAAAATTGATGGAAGGCGTGCTAGAGGAAGAAAAGAAACATCTTGGCTCAAAAACATCATGGACTGGACAGGTTATACCGACGAAACTGATCTGCTGAATGCTGCAAGACACAGAGAGCTGACAACCACTATACTATAACATAAATATAATGCGATAAATATTAAAAAACAAAATGAATTGTACGATCACTTATATCCGGATAACGGATGAGTAAATAAAGAAGAAGATATATATATATATATATATATATATATATATATATATATATATATATATATATGTAGGTTAAGTTAGATTAGGTTGATACAAGATCAACACATGTCCGTATGGACATACACATAAGCCATAAATGAGTCCCGTTGGGCGCTCTAATTTTCGGGTCATGATTCAATTTTGTCAGAGCAGGAGTAGCTGCCACCATTATAGTATTTAGGACCATGCCAAAATCATGGATGTTAGGACTCGTATGTTAGATATAATCACTGGAGAATAGCCGTAGACTATTCCCGCATTTTCACATACAATATCAGGAACCTATGACTTATCTTTATGACGTTATTTTAGTTTATAGCACTAAAATACGTAATTTTTCAAAGTCCGATCTGGGTTATCAATATTTTCCCTATATATATTCACCATAGATATTTCAAAAACAGTTTGGATCGAGCACGCATAATCTTCTGAAAGAATTTATTATGAAAAACATCAATAAAATATATTTTGTGACCGCAGATAACGAAAATGTGAATAAAAACTGTAGAATATGCTCCTAAATCGTATATGAAAAGCGAAAGCTTCTGGAGATGTTGAATTTTAAGCTACTAATTTCTTTCTTAAACATAGTACACACGGTCCAACAAAACTGACAGTCATTGAGGTCTATTTCGTTAATATCAAAATCTAGCTGAATAATTACTTTCCTTATCACTAAATTATACCTTAAATGTTGTATTTCAATCATTTTTAGCTTATAAAAAAATTTTATTTGCCAGAAAATTGCCGTAAAAGTACGTTGAGTGTCAGTTTTGTTGGACCGTGTGTACTATGCTTTAAAGGTTAGCAAATAATTCTTACCTATAATATATAATTTTGCAAAGTAATTTTCTTAACAAAGTATTTTACTTAGATATATAGTTTGTTCTGGGACTTATAGCGAAATTTTATGTAGAATATTTCTTCTTTTAACAACTTTCGTCTAAAACTAAATTTCATGTTACTTTCATGCATCAACCCGAAAAATGAACAAAACAAATTTATTCAAAAAATATTTGGGTGTTTTGTCGGCAAATTTGATGTATATATTTTCTTGATATATATTGTAAATACATATTTCATTTATTTGGCGACTTATATTGAAATTTGATGCAGAATATTTTTGTCTTTGACGTCTTCTATCGAGAATGAAGTTTTGTGGGACAAAACGTAATAAACTCAGATAAAGTACAACATTAACCCTAAAACGTGATTTTACTTTTGGCAGATTCCTGGCGTTTAGGTACGATTTAGAGTTTTGGTGTATTCGGGGACCTATAGTAAAATTTTATGACAAATAATTTTGTGGAATATTTTGATTTGATACGATCTCATTTTAAAGGAGTTTTTAAACTTTTTTGAAAAAATGGACCAAAAAGACCCCTTTAGTGACTCGCATGAGGGTTAATTTTTTTCATAAAAAGATACCCCGTATTGTTGTGGCCACCGTGGTGCAATGGTTAGCACGTCCGCCTTGCACTCAGAAGGTCTGCGGTTCGAATCCCAGGCCAAGCAACATCAAATTTTCAACGGTGGCAAAATTCCCCCTCAGTAATGCTGGCGACATTTCCTGAGTATTTACGCCATGAAAAACTTCTCTACAAGTGGTGTCGTAAGACACGCCGTTCGGACTCGGCAATAAAAAGTAGGTCCCATATCATTGAGCCAATATGAATCGGCGTGCACTCATTGATATGAGAGAAGTCTCCCTTGTCCCTTCAGGGATGTTGTGGGAACATATGTATGTATGTATGTATTGTTGTCAGTAATATTGCCAAAGACACTTTAAACCTAAAATGCAAGGATTCCAAGAAATCTGATGTCGAATATTTCAAAATCTGTAGAAATGGGCGGAACTTGCCACGCCTATTTAGGTTACTTCTCGACGTAAACTTTCAAAACGCCGATACACGTGTCTTCTTTTTTTCGGTGTTCTTTCATAATCTGCGCGGTGTTTCTTGTAATTTTAAAAAAGTTCAATTTTGTTGTACAGTGTAATTGTCGGTAACTAGTTACAGAATCACAAAACGGATCACTATTTTTAACATTAATCGTCAACATTTTGCGTTTGTTCCGCTATGAGAAACTTCTTAGTCGGCTATGTTCGTAGAAAATTAATAACACTCCAAGTAAAACGTGACCCAGTGTGTTATCCCACACTACGAGCAATCCTCATCCTTTCAACCAAGCAAAAGGGAATCCACTATTATGTATATCTGAAGGCCAAAACTAGCGCCAGAAAAAAATTGGAAAATTTAAAATTTTTTTATTGAATTCAGTTTTATTTTCATTTTTAAGCATTTTTTATAAAATAACTGTTTTTCCTAAAACTTATAGTTTTTCCGGAATCGGGTGTCCGTTAAAACGGACAATGGCAAAATCAAGTTTTCGGAGACGGAGTCGGAGTCTACGAGTCGGAGTCGAGCAATTTTATTGACAAAGTCTCTTTTTTTGTTTGTTTAACTCGATTGTTCTTATTTTAAAAATATTATTACATAAAAAAATCTTTCAATATTTGTATAATTTTTATTAACTTAATTTTTTCTTTGGTATTATTTTTTTATAGAAATAAATAAAAATTATTTTTATATATTTTTTTTAATTTTAATTAATTTAATTGTTTTCTTTAAATTTATTAATTTTTTATAAAATATTTATTAAAAAAATATCTTTTTAATAATTTTATTCAAAAATATTTTATATTTATATTTATTTTTATATTTTTTATTTTATTACTTTTTTATAGTAGTATAATATTATTATTTTATTATTTTTAAATATTATTTTATTATTTTTAATTCTGCTAAAACAAGTCTCTCCATGATTATTTTTAATAATTTAATTTGTTCTTTATTTTTATTAATTTTTTATAATATTTTTACTTAAAAATATTGTTTTAAAATATTTTTATTCAAAAATATTTCATTTTTTAATTTAGTTTATTTTTAAAATTTTATTAATTTATTTTGATTTTTTTTTAATTTTATTACAATTTTTGTGTTATATATTTTTTAATATTTTATTTAAAAATATTATTTTACTATTTTTAATTTTCTTAATCTATATATATAAAAGAGCAACGCCCAGGCAAAACCGCTGAAGGTAGAACCTTGAATTGTAAATGTTTAGTGTTTGGAAATTCGTACTGGAAGGAAATGCTGTGTTAGTGAAGGGGTAAAGCCAGAAGTCAATTCTGAAATTTGCAATATGAGTCGCTGTTGGTGTATGTCTGTGATGTGAGGTCGTAGTTTTGGAAATTCGAAATAAAAAATATGGTAGCTGTGTAGGGATGTGATACGGCAGATCTTTTTTTTTTTTTTTTTTTTTTGATATTCTAACTACATTGTACATTACTAAAAGGACTTAAATCGATTAACCCCCTGTTTTTGTAAAAGTTTTTATTCTTCTCACACGAATTGTCAAATTTTGTAGATCGATTTACTCGCCTCAGGGCAAATGTAGAGCTCTGATTTTTAAAAGAGGAATTCTTAGCTATATATGGAACGCGTCTACGAAAAATTAGGTCCGTATGTCATCTAGGGGCTGAACTATGGATGCCTAAATTATTACGAATATAGACGAACGAACAAAAAATAGTTACAAAAACTGGGGGTTAATATTGGTAATAAAAATAGGTTTTACCCCCCGTTTACACATGCAAGTGGCAGTTCGAAAAACACAAATACACTCACACATATTCATTGCCACACCAACTAACAACCTCACTGCCGACAAAATTTTCTTGTCAGTAATCAATGTAAGTGCTTTGAAAGTAACTTCAATTTTTTTCCGAACGTCTACACATGCAAGTGTCAGTTCGAAAAAATTGAAGTTTCGACTATAATATGTATACACAACTGTCTGTAAGTTACTTGCATGTGTAATCATTGGGTTAGTACGACAGAATCTCCAGTGTTCACCATTTCCATATTAAATATTGTTGATAAAGGTATATATAAATATCAACAAAATATTTTTAAATAAAAATTATTAATAATTTATTAATTCCATTTTTCTTTAAATTTGTATATTTTTTTAAATAGTTTTTTTGTAATATTTATTCAAAAATATTTTATATTTTTTTAGATTAGTTTAATTTTTTTTCAATTTTATTATGTTTTTTACAATATTTTTATTTTATTTATTTATTTAAAAATATTACATACTTTAATATTTTTAGTTTTCTTAATTTTTATAATATTTTTATTTAAAAATATTATATTAATAAAAATATTTTTATTTCGATTATCAATTTTTTTTTTTGTTATCGAAAATTATGCCCAAAATGAAAATGGGCAAAAACTCTAAACAAAATCCCTCTATGATTACCATTCAAAAACGATGGACGTTGGTTACCCTGGCATTCTGCATTTCAAGTTTTTAGTACAACCTAAAACAGCTAGCCAGTGAACAGAACAAAGTGGAAAGGAAAAAAGAAAAAAAATTTAGCATACAATCGTCTAAATTGCTTTGAAACATTTGAAAACACTTTGGCCAACAAATGCGAACACATTACGAAGCCGTGCATTATGGAGTTTTGTGCTAAAACATTGTAAAAGAGTTTTTCGGAAGAAACATTATTAGTGTGGACGTCGTTGGATTTGGTATCAACTGCGTTGTGCCTTGTGCTGCTGACCCGTGTTTGTTCGTTTGTATGTAATAATTAATATTTCTTTCTACATGTGTGTGTGTGTGTTTGGTAAAGTGTGGTACTAAAAAAAAAACCGTGAAACTTTTTGGTCGCTACTATTCTGTTGCAACCCTGCTACTCGTTTGACGAAAATGAATTGAGCGACTCTGAAAAGATGAAAAAAAGTAGTGTGTCAAAAACGCGCTGTCGTCTGTCTTTTCTACCCATTGTCGTTCGCTCGTTTTGCTGCTAGTGGAAAATTGTTTTTGTTTAGTTTTGGTTTTTTTCCTTCCTTTCCTTGTACAAAAGTCAAACAACATTTGCCGATTGTCAATTGTGACAGCAGCGTTTTCAAAGGCAATGAATGAAAATTAAGACGGCCCCAAAAGAAATGTGTAAATAATTTAGATACTAACGGAGACGGGGACGGGCATATCATAATTTTCGGCCATTAAATTTCTTTTCTACACCAAACAACAAAAATTTTTCATTGGTAAATTCTTTTTTTCGTTAATTTTTTTGTATCTTTACTTTTTATTTTGTACATGTGTGTATTTTTTGCTTTGATAGTGTTGGTGTATTTAAAACTTAAAATTTATGTCAGAAAGGCAATTTGCGGCTGGGGTAACCAAAAGAAACAGTGGGCCCACGAAGTGCAAAAAATTCCGGTTCAAAAAATCAAGTGGAAAGCAATAATCATCTCATAGTAAAGTGTAAATGTGTGTGCTAGTGTGTTGTCAACGAACATGGAGCAGAGGAGGCGGCATTGCAAAATTTGGACATTCAAATGTTTATGTTTATTGTTTTGCTTGTCAAACAAAACATACATTGAGAGAGGGGAAGCAGGGAGAGAGACGTATGTATGTGAATGAGAGTCAATGTAAACAACAGTCTGCTCAAAATCAAACTCTCTGTGTTTATCTATTGCTCAACAAATGAAAAACCCCGCCAAAATACAATGTTATTGAACTGTACCGGAAAAAACAAAACAAGTGTGTGTCATCACAAATGAAGTGTAATGGGGGTGAAGTTGTGCGATCAGATTTGTTTGACAAAAAATTTGTGAAAGCCTATTTCCCCGCTATTGTCCCACTGTACAGTGTGCTGCTAAACCCCAATAAATGTGCTTAGCACTAACCACCTCCGCCGCCGCTTCAGTTCTGCTAGCTACCTTGTTGTTTCGTGTGTAAGAAATGTGAATGTACAAAATTTTAGCAAAGAGTTTTATACTTTTCGAAACTTATTTCATCCCTCTTCAGTGCTTGTTTTGCAGGGCAAAAAAGGATTAACAAATTTTGGAATGTATAATAGGACAGGTATAGCTTTTATAGCTGAGAGAAAAAGATCTCCAAAAAGCGATTTGTGACGTCACACTGTGTTTTAGCAGCATCACCAATATTTCTATTTTGTTAATGCCTGCCTGTCTTGTTTGCCTGATAGTTCAGTTCATGGTTATCTATAATGAATGTATTGGAATAATAAGCAAAGCAGAGTACAGTATCGTTTGTTGCTGTCTTCTATAGGAATAGGCAACAATAGAAGGGAATTGTATTGTGAAGTAAATGCCCTATTCCTAGAAGTAATGGAGAACAATCATAAGATGTGTGGGTTAGAAGCTCCAAAATCAAACATTTCATGGTCAGAAGGAGCTCTAAATCTCATGATGGCAATGTTCATTGACAGTTGGGTAAACATATTTTTGCTAGGAATAATATCCATAATGTGTGCTGCTCGCTGTATTCCACAGCAAACAGAAGAATTTATGGCCATAAGAAACTGGCTATAGATTGTACCTATTGCTTTGTGTATAGCCGAATAAGAAATTCCCACATGGTCGGTCAAATGTTGATGCCATTTTGGATATTAGCAATTCTTTTGTTTAGTCAACAATGACATAACACATTTAAAGGCGTACGCCAATCGAGACTTTAATGAAGATAACATGTCTGTTTACTTACCCAACAGGGCTATTGACTATTTGTGAAAGAACAGACAATGATGCTCTGTAAGGCCTCCAAATATAAGGAAAAGATCATAGAGAGGGCGGACGAGGTTCTACAAAGTCTCCAAATTTTTATGAATGTCCATGTTTTCATATTATTTACCCTTTTCCGGCCGCATAGGTACCATATATTGTCTGTCCAACACAAAGAAAATACACCACAATACATTCTTGTATTTTTCACAGATTGAGGGGCTAGGAGATCATTCAACCAAACAAAGAGTGGAGTTAACAACACACATGACCTTGATATACTCCCCTATTAAAAGTTATGTTGATCTAAATGTTTTGGAACAACCGACCGACCATTGGCCATGAGCCTTTGTGCTGTAATTCCATTTTGCAATATCTCTCCAGTAGCAGATTATGAGACACCTTCAAAATTTATAATATATAACAAAAGAGAAGGCATCTTGAATATACTAAGTGAACTTATGTGAAATATACTCAACCACAGATACAGGAGCGGCAAAACCATACAGAGTGAATGTAGTCCCATGGAAACATTGCCCGTTTCACTCAAGCAAACCAGAATTAAATTCTTCCAAATAAGATCAGTCCTCTTGCAGAGGTCGGAAATTTGCATATTGCAGACTCCATATTATGTTACTCTTCCTTCCTCAATGGTCTTTTGACAAAGCCGAAACAGACCAAAGTGAAGTTCTCTACGACCATCATCTGAAGTAATTGTCGGTAGTAATAAAATATCGCATTTTTATCTTTTCCCTAACATAACCACAAAATAATCCGGCAGACCATCGACATTTCCGTCCTTCTTTTGATACTATTAACGATGAGTTACAAATTATGTTAGTTTTTTCTTAGGCGGGAGGGTCCAAGAACCTTATTCCGAGGTAATTTACAAGGCATTTATTTATTTTGTTAGTTAACATAACCTCAAAAGTTTTATACTTAGTATCTAAAATTAATCTAGGACTACCACCTATAAAAAGTTGATATTCTTCCATAGTGTAGGACAGGAAGAAATGACTTATAGCGGTCGAAATTAATGTAATTTTCAATCTTTTTTTAGCATGGCGGTACTTCGACTACAAAATTCAGCAAATGTTGTTTTTTTTTTTTTTTCTTTCTGAGGAAGTTAACAAAATTTAATGTCAATTTCCCAATTTTATACAACATAACCTCAGCATTTGTTTAGTTCTATAAAGTAAAAGATCGATGTCAACTTGGATATACATATCTCAATTTTGTATTTTTTTTTTACAACATAACCTCAAAATGTTTTCATCATGCTATACACTAAAATATAAAAACAACACTATTTTGGAGAATTTTTTGGCCGAAATAATACTACAAACTTGGACTATAGTTGTAGAAATTATAAAATCCAACGATTTGTATTAGAAAATATTTGCAACCTAACCTCAAATTTAAGATAACCCCAAAATTTTTAATAAAAACATTAATTCCATTTTTTTCTTCTTTAAAATTTTAGGCACCCACACAACGTAGATAATGAATAACGAAGTAAAAGATAACCAAGAAGAAGAACCTGTCAATATTCCAACGAAGTCAACATTAAATCCCAACATGGAGAAACTAGAAACTCAAACCGAATCACAAGAAAACCCAATTGAGAAACAAGGAAAATCCAATGAAGATAGTAGTGAAACTTCACAGGATTCCAAAAAAGAAGAAGATAAAACAATCAGTGTTCTGAAGGAGTTAGACAAGGAACCTTGTGAAAGTCAGGAGCATATAGAAGAAAAAGAAAATAAACTGAAAAATGCCAACAATAATGATGTGGTGGAAGATGAAAAACTTATATCAAATAAGGATAAAGTGACAAAAGATGGCAGCGATGGTAAGGAAGATTGTAAAGAAACAGCTAAGGATAGCACAGAATCAGAGCAAAAAATCGACATCAGCCGCAGTGGTGAAAGAGAAAAATCAACAAAAGAAGATGCCTGTGAGGAAAAAAGTAGTGCTAAGAAGGAAACAGATTCCAATGGCGACTACAACAAAGTTTCTAATGACAATGAAAAATCTACGGAGACAGATAGTTCTCAGGACAAAGCTACCAATGAGAAAGAGAAAGAAGGAAACTCTAAGGAATCTAAAGTCAAAGAAAATACACAAAGAGATAAAATAGATGAAAAATATGAAGATTCCAATGAGGACTGCCAGGTCTCTAAAGGCAACGAAGACGTTAAGGAAGATTCAAATGCAGACTCCAAAGTCGCCAAAGACAATGATGTTTCTAAGAAAGATGCAAACAATGAAGACCAAGAAAAAGTACCACCGGATAACAACACAGATTTGAATTCATCTCGTCAAGACGACGAAGAAGACGTGGAATATGAAGATGTTGAAATACCTGAAAATGAAGAAGAGGAACTGATAGTGCCCGACACTGCTGATTTGTGTAATGGCGATGAAATGGAAGACGATGATGGTGGTGATGAGGGACAGGAAGAGGGAAATTGTAACAAAACAGATGAAGATGACAGCAATACCAGCAAGCCAATAGAGGAGATGGATGAAGAAGATGGAACAGAATTTACAAATCAAGAACCAGAACTGGTGGCGATAGAGGAGGCCAATGCAAAAGAAACCGAAATTGCCAATGATGAGGAAGATGAAGATGCTGGCGCAAATGCGGCCAATGATCCATTAAATTGTTTGGCAGATAGTCAAGAAGTGACAGAGGCCGAAGAGGAAACAACCAAGGATAGCAATGCCACCAGTAGTAAAACTAATGATGAAAGTAGTAATACCGGCAAGGAAAGTGAAACCAATGAAGCCACGTCAATGGACAAAGAAAACGAAGAAGACGATGACGATGATGAGGTATTATTTGTAGAAACACGCAACTCTCCCATTTGTATAGAATCAGATGAGGATGATGATACGGAAGTTTCCAAAACACCTACACCTCAAAGTGTGCCCGCCATTCCTAGTGCCACCACAGTAACCCAAGTTGAAACCCCTGTAACCCCCGTGGAAACTAGAAGAGAAACACGCAGCAGTGTGAATGCCAGGAGATCCAATGAAAGTGAAAGGCAAACAATCAATTTACCCAAGGCCACCATAACTGTACCCAAAAATCTAACAGTTACAAGGACAAGTGCACGCAAGTCAACGGCTAGACCGTCCCAGGCAGCAACACCTTCCTCCTCGCCATCAGTGCCGCCCGCTCGCGAGTCACCTCAAAATCGTCCCAAAAACTTCCAATATTTACAAAATGCCACAAATTTCCGACGTTCCCTACCACAGCAACAGCCAAGGCAGGTTGTGGACACCATTGAGCTGTTGGATAGTTCCGATGAGGAGAGTCAAGGCAGTTCTTCCTCCTCCTCCAATAATAGGGCATATTTAAATCGTTCCTTACCAAATCAGTTTGGTACACCACCCAAACGCACATTGATGGCTGCTAAAAATCCCAACAAGAAAAGTCCCAACAAAATGCCAAATTTCGGTTTTATTATGCCCAAAAATTTTCCACCACAAATCAGAAGGCAACCCCAGAAACCGGCACCACCGCCATTACCACCAGCCACACCCCAATCAAATTTCTTAAATAACTTCAAACTACAACCAGCCACGGTGGATGTGGCCAATCCTCCAGCCTTCTCAGCATTGCTTTCGAATAAGAATGTAATTATACCAAATGCTTTCTATGGTAATCCACCAGGCATAAGGACGCCAGATAGTGAAGTGGAGCGACGTTATGCCCGTTGGCTGGATACATTTATAGGACACTTTTGTAATCCCCAATTGGTGGCATCCCATTCCTGTTTATCATTCCTACAAAAGGCCTTAAAGTACACAGACTTTGTGCGCATCAAAGCCACACGCACCGACATGAACGCAGAAGCCCAAGGGGCTGCGGAACAACCCAACACTCAAATGACATTGGAGTTGCGATCAATATTTCTGAAAAGCTCCAAAGAATTGACACCTCACGGTAGGCGTTTTTGTGAGCTATGCTGCGCTATAGGTCAAAATAAACCCATTACCCTATTGGTCCATGCCGTAACCAGTAAAGTTATACTAAAAACATGTAATTTGGAAATACCCACTTCGTCGTCTTCCAGTGGTGGGGGAGGATCAGCGAATAATGCCAATTCCTCATCGGCCAATCGGAAACGTCAACTAGAAGATGATGAGGAGGAATATGTACCTGGTAAAAAGAAACAACACACTGCCGCCGCCGCCGCAGCAAGTTCGGCCGCTTCCGCTTCGCATGAGAATACAGATCAAAGTAGTGGTGATGGTGAGGGACCTAAGCGATCCTTACGTTCAAAGCGTAACAAACGTTTGGACAATAGCTTTAGCTACAACGAAGACGATTTGGCCGAATACGATTTGGAAGATGAAGATGAGCAGGCCGAACGTTTGGCCCGTGAGGCAATACAAAGGAAAATTGATCAGAAACGCATCGAGGCCCAAAGGCAAAGACAAAAGCAAGCCCAATCATTTGAAATGGCATTCCTTAAGACTTTTGCCCGCACAGCAGATGGCAAGATTTTGACAAATCTACCACCCGCAAAAAAGGGTAAGTTAGGATTAATAAACATTTTGGGTTCTATACTAAGACTTGTTATTTTTTATTCCTACAGCCGTAGCAGCAACACCACCACAACGGCGTCCTGTTGCGGTAAACCAACACCACATGGGACAGCACAGAGATGCCGAGGAACATTTAAGGGCAAACTGGATAGAAAATGTGGAAAATGAAGATACCCAAGTAATATCCGACGATGATGAGCCAAGGGAACATCGCATTTACAAGCAAACAAAACAACATCACCCCTCTCAGCTTCAGAGACAACAGCAACAACAAAATCAACGACAAAGAGCCCGAGCAGACACCACCACATCATCATCATCTGCCTCCTCTTCACCCAAAGAAAATCCTCGTTGTAACACCACGAATCCCCGCAATTGGCCCAAAAACACCAATATAAGTCACACCGTCATTTCCAAAAACAAAGATGTTTGCTTCGTCTGCAAGCTAAGTGTACAACGCATAGTCCACCACTATGTCAATGAACATCGGGGCTGTGAGGTATACAATTCACGTCTGGCCGCCTATCAAGTGGATCAATTAAAACGTGGAATGTGCAACATAAAAAATGTAAGCATCTATAAAAATGGTCAACCCCAATATGAGGCCTATTGCGTCTTCTGTCAAAAATATTCACGTTTTATGTTTCCCTATTGGGTGCAACATTTCACAATGCATACCGGAGAATATGCCTATCGTTGTTCCGCATGTGGTATGCGTAAACCGACAAGATCTCTGCTAACACAACATCAATCCCAGGGTTGTGCAGAAGGTGGTGGTTCAGTATTGGTGGACTATAACTATGACCCGAGAAAGATACGTGTGGAGGCCAGAATTTGTACTCTGTGCAATTATATCCAGTTGCACAGGAACAATATTGTTAAACATTTACATCAGCAGCATAATATTAAACAAATTCTGCCCAAACATATACAAACAATTGTATTGCTAAAGGAAGCTGCTGATGGAGGAGGTAGTGCGGCGGATTCTTCAATGTCCACTGGTGGGGAAATAAGAAATCACTCATCAAGACGTTCTTCGGTAGTTACCTCACAAAACAGCAATGTTTCATATACCATTATTGAAGACGACGACGATGATGATGATAATACCCTACTCTTCAGTGAAGATGCCCTACCGCCCATTATGACACAACAACAACAGCAACAACTTGTGGAAGCGACACAACAACAAAATCATTATTACAACTACATACCACCATATATGATGAATCAAATCAATCAACAGCAACAACAACAACAAAACTTCACCTGGGAGGACAATGACCCCACTGATGATTTGTCATTTATGATATGCGGCATGTTGGATGTACAAATGAATAATAATAAAAAGGACTAAAAGGGAACACCTAAATGCAACTTCCTAAATAATCCACCACCTCCCCTTACAAGGCATAGTTTTATATGATCCACACCTAATCCTCCAACTACTATCCATTCTAATTTGTATGCGAAGAAATCTAGTTTTTACAACAACAATTATAACACTTAAGTATATATTAGGTATAAAAAGTAAACAAAAAATTTATTCCACCTAATATTCAAAACCAATTAGCAAGAAAGCAATCAATTCAGAATACCATATGTTAAAAGAAAAGATACGTAAAAAAAAGATGCGAAAACAAGAGATTGTTATTTGTTGTGGAGAATTGAGCAGAGTTAGTGAGAGCTGGCAGAAGATGAGAATTATATTTATATGAATTTTTGATTTTCAATTAATTAATTATATATATTTTAAGTTTTTTTTTTTTAACATAGAAGCTGGAGTGGAGTAGAACGCTTTAAGGTATTTGTTAAAATTACAAGAAAATCTATTTAAGTTTTTTTCTTTTATTTTTTTAATATTATTTTGTAATTAATAAAAACCAACATCAAATATCAAATTCTTTGTAATTTAAATAAATCGGGCAAATGGAGTCAGCTTTGTAGACCTAATCATGCAATTATTGCAGTCATTTCAAGCAATACAAAAAAAAAAACAAAACAAATGAAGTAAATTGCAATAACTGTGGAGGAGGTGTCAACAATAAAAGCACAATGATAGAAAACAGTTTGGGGTAGAGTTCCACAGTGCGCCTGATATAACCGCCATGCCCTGTGCGATATAACTCTTCCAAAAGGTCAGAGATACATATATCGAATTTGGCCCCACTGGCCAGAGGGGATTGATTGGAAGCGGCAAATTCCGCTTCTGGGACGGAGGAGAATGCTGTACAAATATGCTGTACACAAAAAACTTCGCTGATATGAAAGTGAAGTAGAGAGTGGTTGCTTTTAAAGGGTTGCTTCGGACTGAGCCATGTTAACAATAAGTACGGACTGTGTTGCATCATGCCCATAGTTACCCCTGCAGCAACCACAGACGCGCAAGCATTTAGAAGTGAGTTTCTCACGCAAGCTACAAAAAGCAATCGCATTCGACTCTTATTTTCTCTAAAAAAAACGACACTTTAGAATTTTACAATAACAAAATTATTGCAGTCCTTTTTTTTTGTGTCGTCTTGAATAACTACTTAGTGCCAGGGAAAAAGATGGAAATGCGATTATTGATTGTTTATACAAACAATCCTTACGGTGTGCGACTATAGCGTGTCAGACACTTTCTATCGCCTATGCAGACACTTTCGTTTGTTTAAATTCATTTAAGGCGTGTGCAAGACATTCGGGAATTCACCGTGTATCCATTTCACATCACACATGCACTTCACCTGTGAAAGCAATTGATGTTCTGTATTTCACGTGAACAGAGCTTTCATATTTCACGAAAGAACTTTGGAAAGCTTTATTACAGCTTTCAAACTTAATCATTAACAATAAAAAAATATCAGTCTGTGTTGGCGCATCAACGAATACACATGCGTGTGGGGGTATGTAACGCTTTGTTCTTTTGATTGTTTACGAAACAGACGTAAACAAAGAAACGAACTTCTACAAGAGCGCGTACATGCTGAATTTGGTACTTTAAGAAAAAATAAATTTTTTAGTCATATTTTGTTAAGAAAATTAAATATTTTTTTAAATGCTAATAGAAAACACATTAAATTTTAGTCCTATGCAGTTTATTGTAGAAAATTTCAATTAATTTCTTTAAAAAATTAAGAATTCACTCAGCTCTCGCCATCAAAATTACAGTGTGAGGAATACACCCCAACTAGGTGTAAAGTGTGTTGCAGAACAGCTTTAGGTGTGTTCGATAAACGTGAGGTGCAGAGGTGAATGCCAGAACATGCCCGATTAGTCTGTCTGATATTTATAATGCACGGCGGTGCAGTGGTAAGCATGTTCGCTTTGCACTCTTAAATGTCCCGGGTTTGATTCCCAGGCCAGTAGGGCGATTCTCTAACTCATTTTTTTTTTGCAGGGCAATTATGAATAAAAATTCCGTGCGAAATTTGTTCCCTTTTCCAAATTTTTCAATTTTTTATATATATTTTTATGTACAAAAAGCATGGTGGGTGACGTAGGGGATGGAAGATACCAAGCAACGGTCCTGACCGGTTTTAACATGGCAAAGCCCAGGATTTATCTTGGTCCCTCTTTCATCTCAAGTGGACACTGACCTCCCCGTGGTGTCACCTGGGGAACTGCCTTTAACACCCGTTAAAGGTAGTGAGCTAACATGTGCCGCGCGTTCTCCCATAAGGGTTAGTAACCCTCCCCTAGAAAAAACAGTCTACTATGAAAAAACGAAAGAAAAGAAAAACAACCCCCTCTAAAGTTGACGAACCCCGCAAACGTTTTAAGGACCATGATCTGCGAATCTGCACCTGGAATGTTCGCACTCTTTATAGAGAAGGTGCAGTCTTCGCATTGGCAGACGTACTTGAAAAGTACAAGGCCGATATTACTGCCATACAGGAAATACGATGGATTGGGAAAAGCGTCACAACAACACCTAAAGGTGACCCATTGTATTATAGCTGCCATGACGTAAAGCATGAGTTTGGTTGCGGATTTGTAGTTAGTCGGAGACTAAAACATCTGGTATCCAGCTTCACTCCAGTGAATGAAAGACTTGCTGCAATTCAAATAAAAGCTAAATTCTTCAACATCAGCTTTATTTGCGCTCATGCTCCCACTGAAGAAAAGGACGAACAGACCAAAGATATATTTTACGAGCGCTTAGAAGAAACATATGACCGTTGCCCTGCCCATGACTTTAAAATCATTCTAGGCGATTTTAATGCCAAAATTGGAAAGGAGAATATCTTTGGTCCAACAGTCGGGAAATTCAGTCTCCACAGTGAAACATCTGACAATGGTATGAGGCTGATAGACTTTGCAGCTGCAAAAAGCATGGTTGTTGGCAGTACCAGATTTAATCATCTCGATATTCATAAGGGCACCTAGCTGTCTCCAGATCAGAAAACAAGAAATCAAATTGATCATGTTGTGATAGATGGAAGACATTCATCGAGCGTGTTGGATGTACGATCGTTCCGAGGCGCAAACATTGATTCGGACCACTACCTTGTGGCAGCAAAGGTACGCACCCGCATAAACGTAGCAAACAAAGTACGAACAGACACGACATCGGTAAGCTGCAATCACAACAGATTAGAGTTGTGCCAAAGGAACTATATGGAACTATCTAGTTCACTTCACAGTTCCAATGGCCCACATTTTTTCTTTGAACAAACTGCGTATACTTACTATCACACGTTATATTTCATGATGTTACTCATACGCTTTGGAACTAGTACGAGGAACTAGGAACTGGATAACCCAACTCTACAACAGATAGCCACAGCATATTCCACTCAACTAGCCCAATTGCTTAATCAAAGCACTCCTCATCCCGATAACATATCAGGGCAATGACAAAGAATTTCCCACTCCATGCAAACAGCCGCAAAATTCATACTTGGATACCAGAGACCTCCACAAAGGAATCCATGGTATGATCAGGAGTGTCGTGCTGCCACCGAAGAGAAAAATGCGGCATATAGGGCTACTTTACAATCCGTAGCAACGCGTAGCGCACGGAAGAGATACAGGGAGAAAAGGAGAGAGGAGAAACGTCTTTTCCGCAGGAAAAAGAGAGAGATGGAAAAGCGGGAGTGTGAAAAAATGTACAGGAGCCAGAATGAAGTCCGAAAATTCTACCAAAGAGTCAAGCATCAAACTGATGGCTTTGGTACAGGCACATCCTCCTGTAGAGACCAGCAAGGTAATTTGGTAACTGATACAGATAGTGTACTCAGGATATGGAAAGAATATTTTTAAAACTGTTGGTATCCAATAGCAGCGAAGACGACGAAGATACCACAGTCCCAATCCCAGAAGATGGATGGATGTATACCGCCCAGCCAAGATGAGGTAAAGACAGCAATAAATCGGCTGAAGAATAATAAGGCAGCAGGAGCCGATGGCTTACCAGCCGAGCTGTTCAAAACCGGAGGCGACACGCTGATAAGGTGTATTCATCAGCTAGTTAGCACCATCTGGCAGGAAGAACGAGTACCCGACGATTGGAACCTGAGTATCCTGTACCCCGTCCACAAGAAGGGAGATAAGACTGTATGCTCTAACTATAGGGGCATAAGTCTACTCCCTATTGCCTACAAGATCGTGTCAGGGATATTGTGCGAACGACTAAAGCCTATGGTCAACGAGATAATTGGACCATACCAATGCGGCTTTAGATCTGGCAAGTCCACCATTGACCAGATATTTACCCTGCGGCAAATCCTGGAGAAGACCCAAGAGAGGCAGATCGACACCTACCACCTTTTTGTCGATTATAAAGCAGCCTTCGACAGCCCGCTGCGTTCAAAGGTATTCCAAGCCATGTCTGAATTTGGTATCCCCGCTAAGATCATCCGGCTTTGCAAAATGACTTTAACTGACACGAGGTCCTCAGTTAAAATATGAAAGAACCTTTCCGAAGAGTTTGGTACCAAAAGAGGTTTCATACAAGGAGACAGCCTTTCGTGTGATCTCTTTAACATCCTGCTGGAAAAGGTAATACGAGAGGCAAACGTCAAAAGAACTGGCACAATCTACACCAATAGTCACATGTTACTTGCTTATGCTGATGATATAGACATCATAGGCCGATCAGTAAAAGAAGTAACCGATACCTTTATGAAGGTCGAAGGTGAATCTGCTGAATCAGTGGTCGAAGGAGAATCTGCTGAATCGGTGGGTCTGGCGGTAAACGGTGAGAAGACCAAGTTGATGGTGTCGACGCGCAATGCGTCCATTGAGCTCGGACCGACTATGGAAGTTGGTTCCTATAATATTGAGGTAGTAAAAGACTTTGTCTACCTCGGCACCTCCGTAAACACAACAAACGACATGAGTTGTGAAATAAAAAGAAGAATTGTATTGTCCAACAGCTGCTACTTTGGTATAAGTAAGCAGTTTAAAAACAAAGTCACATCTCGTCAAACAAAAATAACCCTCTACAAAACACTGATATTACCCGTGCTGATGTATGGCTCCTGGGTACTTGCGCAAACAGACATGGCAGTGCTTGGTGTGTTTGATAGAAAAATTCTTCGAAAGATCTACAGACCAATCTGCGTTGACGGTGAATATCGACGTCGCATGAACCACGAGCTGTATCTGCTGTACAACGACATCAATATTGTTAAACGTATCGAGATGCAGCGAATGCGCCGCTTGGCGGTGCACGCAGAATTGGCAGGCCAAGGAATAGATGGCGCAAACAAGTGGATGATGAGATGAAAAGGCGCGGTATTCCAGAAAGCGAAGCAACAAATAGAGAGAATTGGAGATCTTTTCTTAGTTCGGCCTATAGAACAAATGTTCTGTAATGTAAGTAAGTAAGTACCAGTGCCCCCAAACATTTTTGCAAGAATTCTACTTTCTGTGAGAAATTATGCATTTAGTGGAATGATGTGGAAACATTCAAAATGCCACGGATTTGCATTCTTGTTTTCCAAATATTCAATCAAATGTGAAAAATTATTAGTTTTTTAATTTCAAATAATTTATAGACATTTCCTTGTTTTGTTTACATATACCTTTGGCACTAACGTTACAAACAAAAACGAATTTTTATGTGGTTGTTGTTGAGTTGTATTTGTTGTAGTATTTACTTCACCTTATATTTGTTCTACCATGTACAAAAAGAGAATGGGGGTTATCATGAACGGCAATTCCCCCTGAATTTTTTCACTTTCTCCCTTAAGTTGTTGCAACGGCGGAAAAACAAAACTCACGGGGAAATTTCATTCATGATAACCTCCCAATATTTTTGTCGATTGGGCGAGAATATTTCATAACTAAGTTATTACAGTAGTTTTCACAGTTTTTTAATAAATTAATTTTAAAAGAATTTCACGTTTTAAAATTATTTTCCGTGCGGAAAATTCCGAGGGAAATTTTCACGATTGCGCTGATTAAGCGTAAGTTAGCGAACAATAAAAGATAGCCGTAAAGTTCTATCGATATCAACAGTGTTGTCAACTTTTATTTGAGCCTTTCATTCATAACTTTGAGTTTTAATGTTACCGCGATCTCTGTCGGTAACTCAAAAAATGAGTTAGAGGATCGCACTGTAGAAACATTTTCAACATGACAAAATTAATTTAGACGACAATTACAACTAAGAATAGTCGTGGAGCTCTTGAACCAACTTTAAATGAAAGGAGCTTACACCTGGGAAGTTTTTGCGGATTCTGAAACTACAATGTTCATAGATGAGAAAAATCAAAAAACAAACAAAAATCGCCGGAGCGCTTTTTTAAATAGCGGTCAAAGTTTTTTAGGGTTTTTTTATTTTGGTTTTGCCGACTTTGCGTGGAAATTGCAAGCCCTATCAAAATGGAACTAAAGAAAGTGTTGTTGTGTGTTAGTAAGCTCCTTTCATTTAAAGTTGGTTCAAGAGCACCGTGCAGTTCTTTGAAAACATATGAACGTTGGAAAAATAATTAAAATAATAAAAAAATAAAAGAAATTTAAAGAATGGCCGTGATTTATTTCTTCCGCACGGTTAGCCTTTATCGATAATAATGCGAGCTCGCGGACGTGTGTTTCTATCATCATGCAGTGACTGTTTCCGGTAATGCGCGATTAGATGCTTGCTGGGTAGTCACCACATTTCTACAGGGAAAGATATCTCCACCAAAATCAACTGCAAAAACAACTGCAGCTTATTATCTAAATCTAATTGTCAAAAATCCAAAAATCTGGGAATTACCTTCGACGACCTGTTGGCATTCTCTAGACCTGCATCAGTCGGGAAGACAAAAGTTCAGAAACGGGAGGATGAGGAGATATTACCGAATGGACTTCCTTCATTATTGACATTAAGTTGAAAGGGTTGCGGACAACACAGAACAATGTCCTTCGCACAGCCACGTCCCATCCGCCTACGCATTTCCAACCGCCCCACCATATAGTGCCTTAACATCTACCCATCGAGACATCAAGCGATACAGCCCCGATATCCAAAATGTCATACCACCGAATATCGATCAATTGTCACAGGCTGAATCGCTTCTCCATACACAGGCAACATCGAGCCCTGGCAGAAGTTGAACGATCTGACTAGGAGAACCATAACCATCTTAGCGCAACTTTGATCACTCGACACCTACCAGTCGAGAATAATTATAGGTTTTGAAGATATCTCCCCTTGTACAGACCTAGGCATCTATTCGCCCAATCCACAGACCTTCGCCCCATAAATCTGTGGTTAAGACAAATAGAAGTGGCAAACTAACTAAGCGACCACGTGTCCATCGGTGTTTCAGGTTTGCAGTCAGGATGCCGACTGTAATAGAACGGATCCTCGTTGGCACCTGGGCGCAAAAACAACTACATGAAAAAAGTGTAAGTGATTCCAAGTTAAAGTTTTCATGTGGTTGTTGTAACGCGGCACTCAACGGAGGCCTTTAGTTGCCAAGTCCTAATCATGGTAGTGGAAGGCTATGCCATGACATTTCTCAGTTCCCTCAGTTATAAATTCCGCATGGATGAATTAAACACCCAACAACAAAATATAGCACCCTCGTTGATGACCACTTTACAACAAGGGTGTGTGAAGAGAGTTAGGCCTTCCCAAGATCCACAGCCAGGTGTTAAGTGGATCATCCGTCGAGCCGAGTGGCCCCTCGCCAGGCTGTAAATGGGGCAGAAACCCCCAAAACCTCATGGTGAGGAGCCACATAAACCACCCACACCTGCGAGGAAGATAGCACCATATGAAATTCTGGAAACAATCAGTGATAAGTCTAATCCTGAAGGCAGGATCGGTGAAGATCTTTGGTGGAAAGTTGACTGAGGTAGGCAAAAACTTGTGACGAGGTGGACTGTTGGTTACCACGGCCCTGCAATATTGAGGGAAATGAGACAGTTGGTGAACTGGTAGTCTTCTGACCTTCGCTTTGCTTCTTCCTCGACAAATGCTGTAATTACTACGCAGAAAAAAAAAAACGTAAAGATTTAGCAAGACGTAAGGTTGTAAAATCGAAGTCAATCTGGCCAACTATCTCTCATGACGTAGAACTGCGTATCTTCTCTCGCTGGGTAAATCAAAGATCTGAATCGTCTACAACTATGTGGGAGGACAAACTTATTGAGTATTGCAGGTTATTTGAAAATGTGGAAGAGACTAAAAATGTCGAGCACATTCTCTGCTGGTGTTCTAGGCTGGCTGTGAAAAGACAAAGGCTGTTTGGTATCCATGCGATTGTATCTCTCTCATAGTCTTCCTTCACAGATCTCGCTGCCCTGTTAACTTATTGCAGGATTCTTAAGTGGCTCCAACATCTTTCTCGCTTCCTTTCCCCTTCCTACCCTTTGGGTGCAGATAAAGAAACCTTGTTGACCACATATAATGCTATAGGTCAGTCTGTGGTAAGCTATGCGGCGTTGGTGGGGTCCGCGAGTAGAGGTGCAATCCAGTAGAATATCAGTCAGTCCTATCTGAATATTATGATACTAGAAGGCTAACAAAATCTTGCCCAGTATCAGAATAAAGACTTCGGTTTAACCCTCCTTGACCAAATGACATTTGGAAGTTAATATTGCAGTAGGAATCATTAGGGGACACTGTCGTGTATGTTTCAGAATCTGTTGGTAGGAATAAAACGACGTAAATTAAAGCAGGTTATGCGAAAATGGGGAGACAGGTTGTTTCGCACCCTATATTGCCATTGCCCAATGTTATATATAAAGACAGACTGTGTACTCCCTAGCACTCGAAAACGATTCTGGTAAGGATTTCTCTTGAAATCCGTGTTTAGACACACAAATTTCTCGGGAAAGTAAATTCAGTTTTTAGGCAATAGGGGGTAGGAAAGAGTATTGAGGAGCTTTTTCCTCTCCGCTCTCTCCCAAAAAAATCAATTTACTTTCCCGAGAAATTTGTGTGTCTAAACACAGACGTAGCGGTGTAAACCTGGATTAGCGAAGTATCCATACATAGCTATTTCTCGTCCGTCAAAGGTAAGTCCCCCCAAATTCGTCAGGGTCAGGAGAGAATTTCGGGGGACATGAGGAGTAACCTGTCTATCTTTCTACAACTGTCAATAAGATCCGGTTGATATTTTACGGAAGATCATGAGCAGAATCGCGGTCAGTGTTTACAGTAACCATCAAAGATAGGCAGCTTAAGGAGGCCCAATTAATGTGACAACATGTAATGAAACTATAATATCAGCTAATAACAATTACGAGGCCTATCTGTAGTAAAAATTATCAAACGATCCTAGTGGTCCCCATCAGCTCATTCACAACACACCCAGGTTGACATTAGTTCCTATTGGAACGACCTCTAATGCTTATTAACAATATTCTAATTGGAATCTTACTCAATAAGAATCCCACAAAGATTGTTGCTTTTCAAAAAAAAAAAATCCATTGCACTTACCTTCCATTTGCAGGCCAAATGTTACACCATCCTGTTTACATTGGCGAAAATTACGATGAATATCCTTCAATGGTATACTATAGTCTACAATGTGACATGGAGTAAATGTTGATTCAGCAACTTCCGATTGTATACGACTCATCTGTCCCATATTCAAATCCAATAGAACAATTACACCTTCTTCACTGCCCACCGATAGGCAACCATCGAAATTTTGTAACAAAGTACGTTTACATGTTGCTGCATTGAGGAAGCGAGCACAAGTTAAATGTAAACTTAGCTCATAGGTACACAAAACACAACTAAGTTCCACCGAGTACAACACCACAAAGCTACCGCCACCACTGGGGCCGTGAAAATTTTCTAAAATCACAGCCAATACCATTATTTCGGGATTGTTGGGAAATATTTCTTCGACACATTTGATGCAACAATTGTCATAGCCGCGCGATTCACAAAACTCATAGGTGCTTATTGTTTGACCATTGCGCAAAGAAACTATTTGCAGCATAGCGTTTTTGGCCAACCATGCCCACTCGCCATGCCTTATAATGCCGCCAAGTTTTTTATCTGCAAAAAAATAGACACAAATAAATAAATTCTTTATCTCCAAACCCCATTCTTACCAATAAAGGGCTCCTCTTCATTTGGCGATCTTGGAGAGCTAGATGATGATGCTGTTGGGCTCAATAACGGCAAGTGGAGGTCTGCAAATTTAACTGTTTGCCGGCCATCAACTTCAAGGTCATACCACTCCATTTCCAACAATTATTAAGGCTATTTATTTTGTAATTTGTTGTTCATAAATGTTTTGTGATGCGGTTGTAATTTCTGGTTAATGTTCTATTTAAATTTGTTTAAAAAATCAACAAAAATAATCCCAATTCTTCACGTTTTTCGCGGTGTTTTCTTTGTGGCCTTCTTCCAATACACGCTCTGAATAAATTCCAAAGCTTTTTGACAAAAAATGACGCCGACCGACCAGACAATCAGAAACAAGAAAATGAGACGAAGAAGAATTGAACGATAAAGACGAGGAATCAAAACAAATGATTCAATAATGAATAACAGGTTTATATAAATCGACAGTTTTGCCATCGTATGTTCAGTGAGAAAACAAAAGCTTTGTTCCCGTACTTTTTAATAGTAAAACTCGTGAACGAGAGAAAGAGAGAAAAATTGTTGTCACACAAATGTTTTTTCAAAAAGTTCGGGAACGCAAAAATGGAAAAAACGTCAAAAAAGCTGGAACAAATGTCAAAGTCGGCGTACCAGCCAATCAGACGCCGGCATCCATGTTACTATTTTTTACACGCTCAAATTTGTCGAGTAAAAAGTTTTTAAAGAGAGCGTCATTCAGCGCCATTATTGTTTAAAGAGAAGTGAACATTTTACAACTTTTTTGTGTACGGGAACGGGTTTTCCGGTAAAATGTGTAAAAGTCGTAAAAATTGTAAAAACTTTTTAGTTCTGGAACAAAGCTAAAATGTCTGCAAAATTATAAAAAACAAACTTTTTTAAAAGATTTATTATTGGTCTGTTCCAGTACTGCAAGAATCTACTAATTTTTACTATTTTTTCCGATAACATAAAGGGAAAATTGTTATCGTAGTAAAAAATAGTAGCTTCTTGCAGGTTCTGGAACAGGCCATATTTAAATACATATATCATTGGATGGGAAAATTACAAATTCTTCTTTTGTATATCACGGAAAAAGTGATGACAATATGTGTGTTCGTTTATTCAATAATTTGTACAAGTCCAGTAAAGCTGTAAACACATCCAATGTTTGGATAAAATTTTGCGTTTGGCATTGACGTCGGAAAATGTCTCTTGTTCTATTTCTTCGTGTTGGATAGAACAACGCTCAGTTTTAGACTTCAAAATTAAAAATGTTTGAATTTGACGTCGGTGTCAAAGCTAAAATTTTTGGCCTGTTCCCGTACTTTATAAAGTGGTAAAAGTTGTAAAAGTCGTAAGTGATGTTCATATAAATTGTGTGTACGGGAACGCAAAATGTGTAAAAGTGGCAAAAATTGTAAAAACTTTTTAGTTCCAGCGGATTTTAGAGCTCAAGTATAAACATGGCATAATAGAGCTTTTATAATATAAGCTGTGTTCCAGAACTAAAAAGTTTTTACAATTTTTACGACTTTTACACATTTTACTCGAAAAAGCGTTCCCGTACACAAAAAGTTGTAAAATGTTCACTTCTCTTTAAACAAAAATGGCGCTGAATGACGCTCTCTTTAAAACTTTTTACACGACGAATTTGGGCGAGTAAAAAAATAGTAACATGGTTGCCGGCGTCTGATTGGCTGATACGCCGACTTTGACATTTGTTCCAGTTTTTTTGACGTATTTTCCATTTTTCCGTTCCCGAACTATTTCAAAAAACTTGTGTGTGAAAACAAATTTTTTGCAGTTTTCTCTTTTTTGAGTTTTACTATTAAAAAGTACGGGAACGAAGCTATAATAAAAAGTATATAACATGGCACAATTACCAAGGTAGTGTTGTTGTTCGAATATGAAATGCCAAATCCCTTTATTAAAAAAAATCGTTTTGTTGTAATTTCCCCAACAACATAAAGAACATTTTGACATAACATATTCAACATTTTACGCATGGCACAATTATAGAAGGTAGAAGTGACAATCAGCTGTCTCTCTACTTTTTTTAATTATATTTGTGAAATCAGTTGTCAAATTCAAATACTGACGTAACGACTTTTCAAATTGATGTCGATTTAAATAAATTTATTTGTCAAACAAATCTGTTTGTTTTTAATTTTGCTTAATATTTCGATTGTTTGCATAAAAATAAAAATGCGAAAGTGTATCGTTTGCAAAAAACGAGAAGTTCACGGAAACGGATCTTTTTTTAATGTCCCGAAGGACGAAAAGAGGAGACGTAACTGGAGCGAAATATGTGGTATTGAATTGTCGGTTAAATCATGTGTTTGTGAAGACCATTTTTCCCTTTCTTATATTATAAGGGGAGCGCAAAAAAACGTTTACTGCCAAATGCTGAGCCAAACCCATTCTATAATTTAATTGGGCTTCATATAGAAGAATGGAAGGTACGATTATCTTTCGTGGGTAAAAATGATTGATTTTGTTTGATTAGCGGAAGTATACACGAGATGGATACATTGGATGATTGCAATTATTACGAAGAAACGGAATGCCTGAACAATGATTACGCTAATTTCAAAGAAATGGAAACACAAACAGAGTACATGTAGTTTGTTCCGATGCTGGATACATAATCAAGAAGTTAAGTCTTCGTGAATATGAAAGCCTAGAGGATTCAAATACTTGGGTTGACCATGTGTCAAAGGGTGCCCTCAGAAAACCGAGTCCGCAGTTTTTGGAGGGCCTTGAAAAAGTATTTCTCTAAATAAATGGTATGGAGATTGCAGAAACTAAAAATCTTACGAAAGAATTACTTGATGCGAGTACTTTTGCTTGTCTGCCACTAAATGTAAAACGCTTATTTTTCAAATGTCGTATTCACTTTAGAATACGCAACTTAAACGCTAAGCTTAAGGACCAAAAATTAAAAAAAAGCATTAGCCTACAATAAACTTTTAAAAACTAATCTTTAACTTTGTTTTTTTTTCGCCAATGTAATATAATATCTTGTTTTCTTTGTTTATCGTTTTTATTTGAGCCAATCTTAAATATATGAACAAATACATAAATTCAAATTAATTGCGTTTTACGTGTTAATAGACTTATGGTTTTTCTTTTTACAAGTTTTGATACACTTAAGATGATATATACACTTCGTTATGTTGTTTACAGAGAAATATATATTTTATAATATTGTAGATATTGTAGATACATCAGCGTAATGTAGATGAAATTGTTTTTATTTCAGCCATGTAACTCTCCTTTACAAGAAGGTGTCATGTTGTATTAAAGGATACTTCTCAAAAATTCGATAGAAACATGCGTCTGTAAATGAGTTTGTGGACAGAGTCCTTTGGAAAGATTAGCGGTTAAAGAACGAAAGTATATAAATAGATTATATTGCATACATTCGTGTTTCTTTTTTTTTGCAGTTATTTTTGATTTACTTTTTTGTTTTTCTCTCCATTATTTCCATGATACAATGATACAAGGTAACCTCACGCTCACAGCTCACAGAGTTGTATTCGCTTTGCCGTCCCTTCATTGACAAAATGATTTTGACAAACTTTGTATGTATATGTTAAAATATACATATGTCAGTTATGTTTATATTTTCAATTTCAACCCCAATATTATTATTTCAAACTTTTCAATTTAAATTTTTCATATAATTTGGAGTCAATTATTCCTGCTCGTTCGTCCGGCTGGAGTATAACTTTCCAACGGATCAGCCGATGTGGTACACATTTTGGTCCTCGTAATAATATGTCCAGACTTTGATCAATTATGAGGAGGATCCATATCAGCCCACTTCTTCCGGTACCACCCCCAAAAAAGTTCAATATTTTTCGCTTATATGGTGCCCACGGTGAGCAACCGGTTTGGTCCAATTTCTGCACATAGTAATAGGTATTTCTTTCTGACATAGATCAAATTCGAATATGGAATATATCGGTATTTTCTGTGCAGTCGAAAAAAGCGTGCAATTGCTTATTTACTTCTGAGGACTGAAGGAAAGTTTTGAATGTTGTAAAAATTTCCATTAGAACGAATGCCGATGTTCAATGTTCAATTCAACCCCAAAGCAAGCAACTACCTACTATGCCCATGGAAACGGAAGAGGAAAAGAAGAAAAACAACAAGAAAAGCAGCAACTTTATTCGAAGCAGCGAAAGACTCTATGAGTGACGAAGAAACAAGGCTTGATCACATACGGTTCGTTGAGTGTCGCGTTACAACAACCACATGCAAATTTCAATAACAAATTTGGCATCTTGCTTACACATTTTTCATGCGGTTGTTGTTTTTGACAAATGACGACTCACAACGGACCGTATGTGCCGGGGCTTTAAGCGCTTTTGAGGCCAGTTAAAGGCTTAGTTAATGGGAGGACGTTTCCGTTTTCTCAATGAACAACCCCGAAATGACACCATGTTTAGGGCCACTCCTTCATACATATCTCGCACTAAAGTTTTTAGTAGCCTTTATTACAAAGCTATAAATGTATTTTGTGTATGTTCATTAGGTCTGTCAATGGACAAATTAGGCCCACTCTTTATAATACCTACCCCACAAACGTATAAAAAGACGGCCGCGACGGAAGACCTTCTTGCGTGGGCCAGGGAGCATCATGCAGATTTAAGAAGGCGAGACAAATCGGTGCTACCCATCTTGGCTTGAAGAAGGTTGTATCATTCTTTAAGATAGAAACAGATATCCAGCTATCCCAATAAAAACGCATAAACATATTTTTGCCATTAGCCTGTAGGGGCGAAGAGCATTTTCAAAATTATTTTTTATTAATTTCTCGTTGGGCCTAAGTTGAGTGGTCAAGATTTTTATAAATGGAAATAGAAATAATAAATCAAATAAAAATATCGTTTGTTGTCTTTTTTCGCTTCGTATTCAGTGTGGAAAACCCAACCAAATCGACAGCATCCTTGGCCACAACTGATGTAGGGGGTATATTATTTCTTGACTTAAGTTATCACGTTACAAAGTAATAAAAACTCAATATAGGGATTCATGTTGATGAGTAGGAGAACATTAGACAGTCGATTAATACGACGGAAGATCTTAGCTTTTATTTTAGCGAATTTTCATACCGTTTCTCAATTTCTATATTTTCACACAAATTTTTTATTTTCACAGACCGTTTTGGTCTGCTGCTTACCATTTTTCTTGGCAATTCCTTCCAAACTTATGAAAATATTTTATTTTGCATCCGCAGACCAATTAAAGATCGAAGATAAAAACTTAACACAATTTCTCCCAAATTAAGACCAAATATTCAGCTTGACTTATTTATTACCGCAATCGTTACAATTTATTCAATTATGTACAAAATATAAATAAAACGTAAACAAATTGTCATTGACTCTTACAAAAACAACATTTGTGTATACTGTTTCGATACAGGGTTGTATTTGACAGCGATTTCAACTGTCAATTCCATTGCATAAACGTCAAATGAAATCCTATGGATTTCAGATGAGTTTTCATTTGACGTATACGCAAGGGAATTGACAGTTGAAATCGAGTGGATTTTGTAAATGTAAACAAAGCATTAGTGTCAAATTTATATATTTATTTCTATGTTCGATGTCAATTAGGGATATATGTATATTTATCGAAGAATTTATTCATCGGAATAAAAACCTATTTCCCATAAAGACTCCTTCATATAATTGACATGTAAAGGCCTGGGTACATAAGCTGCTTTGCTTGCTTCTGATAAAAGAATAAAAACGAAAAAGGCAAACCAGTTCGAAATTTGCTCGGCCTTCTTTATTCTTTTATGTTTATTATGTCAGAAATGAAGCAGGAAGGCAAGGCAGCTTATGTACCCAGGCCTTAACTTCCTCCAGTCCGAACGACATGCCGCACACTAAAACACCGCTTATAGTGGCGGTACAATATTTGTTAATATGTGTGGTATTCTGTTAATCTTGAAAAGAACTAATGCCATGTTTACACTTGCGCTCTAAAATCCACTGGATTTCACGAAATCCTGAAATACATCCCGGTGGTTACACTTATTTTTATGTTGATTTCAAACATACCACAATGATCAAGGTAGATGCATATGCGCAGCTAATCGAACATGAATTTTCAAAACAAGTTGTTGTAAATTGAATTAATTATCAAAAATATACGACAATATAGAACTTTACAACTTTATTTCGAAAATTATCGTAAAATTATCTATATTAAAAATAAAAAATGATTTTTTCGTTGAGACATCATAATAATAAATTTTGATAGATACAAGTTGTTTTCAGAACTTGCAGCAGTTTTCCCGTTTAGTGCTAAAAATGCGTTCCCGTACTCCGAAGTTTAGCAAGACTTGCACTTCTCTTTAAACAAAAACAGCGCCGAATAACACCCTATTCTCCTGTTTTTTGCCGTACAATTTTGGCATAGTAGAAACTAGCAACATGTTCATTATCATCTAAATACGATAGCTGATACGTTGATTTGCTGCAGTTTTTGCAATTTGTATGGGGAATCAATTTTTGACAATTCGCTCTTTATTAGTTATTTGGTATGTATACGTAAACAAACATCAGCTGACAGTTTATATCCTCGAAAAGCTAAGTGTAACCAGCAAAGATTAACCCACTGGATCTATTAAACCAGTGGGTTAACCTTCAATAGTGTAACCAGGGTATAACCCTGCAAAAGGCTATAGTAAAAACATGGCCTCATATTTGTACATTTCTTAAATGTTGAGCGCCAAACATATGTTTATTGTTTACATAAAACATACCCGCCCAGCAAACATTTTTAGAATTTGTGCATGTGGAGTTATGAAAAATGCAGGTAGTTGGATACAATTTATAAGCAGTTGCCTTTAGAGATCCCTACAAAAAAAACAGTTGGTTGATCCCTACCCGCCGCTGGCGAAATAATTTTTTCCAAAAAAAAAGTGTATACATGTATAAGCATTTGTTATAAAAAAGAAATAGAAACTTAAAGGCCTCGTCACATAATGTGTTTTTTGCATTAGCACGAAAAACAGGTTTTAGGGCTTTTTCGTAATTTATTTGCTAATAGCTGGTTTACATTACGAACAAACTGTCAATTCCTTTGTGTATACGTCAAATGAAAATTCAAATGAAATCAATTCGATTTCATTTGACGTTTGAGCAAAGGAATTGACAGTTTGAAATCGACTCGATTTCGTAATGTAAACCAGTCATAAAACAGCCAACATTTTGCGTCATTTACCCTACAAAAATAAATGACGATAGCTGCGTCATTTATTCTGAACAACGCACGAAAACACCATACTATTATACGCAACCCTGCTTTTTCGTCATAAACTACCAAAAAATGCAACTGTTTTATGATGTCTTTGTTTGTGTGTATTGTAGAAAAACAAAAATACTCAAACGATGACAAAAGTGAAAATAAATGTTTTTAACCATTGCAAAATTATGTATTTTTTAATTTTGAATTAAGTCAAGTTAGTTGGTAAACATTTGTGTTGTGCAATTCTTATTTTTCTGATATAAAATTGTGTGCTTGTGTGTGTGTTATTGCATAAGTGTGTATGTGCGATTGTGTGCGTAAGCAAATGACGCAAAAAACAGATTTAAATACATTTCATTTGATTCTAGGATTTAGTAAAACGAAATCATTTAATGTGCATATGTAAATTGGACTTAGGGGATTTTTGGCTTGATTTATTATGTCGCATGTGTTTGACTTTTGACTTATGGTTGGTTTAAATTTACGAAATCCACTTGATTTCAACTGTCAAATCCATAGGTTAAACGTCAAATGAAATCCAGATGCGAGAAACATATGTATGTATTTCGAAGAATTTGTTATAAAATAAAAATAATACAAAACTAAAGTTGCGAACATTTTTGCGGTAATTTACAAGATGGAAATTTTTAATGGAGTGGAGTTGGAGTACATGTCAAATGCTGAACTAGTGATGGGAATGAAACATAAAAAACCTTTAGGATAATGAAGCAAATCAGATGCGCTTGGATTAAAGGGAGAATGGAGGAAATAAGCTCAAATGTGATTTAATTTAATGGAAACTTTTTCAATTTGTGTTTATGTAATAAAGTTCTTTGTATTATTGTTTTACACAAATAATAAAAGCATTTTATTTATTCTGGGATATTTCCTCATAGCTTGCATTTTTATTTCTTTACACTGATTAAAATGCAATCAGAAAAATGTCTTTATTTATTTATACATTGCGATAGAAGCCTATTGGCCAATTGCCATCGCAACACAGCAAGAAACTACAACATTCGTGTGTTCGTTTACTCAAAATTTGTACAAATTGTTACTGGATGTTGTTCGTTTACTCTACAGTGCAATGCAAAATACCTTAGTCGTTTACAAGAAGTTACTGGACTTGTACAAATTTGTACAAATTATTGAGTAAACGAACACACCTATTATTTCATATTACAAAGTCCCATGGTATAAGTAAAGAGGTAGATTTAAATGAAAAAAATCTATAGAACCCTTGTTTTCCTGAATTCCTAAAACTTCAAAATTAAGCAACAAGTGGGTTTGTTTACAACACCAATTTTGAGCATTTTATAAAAATCGCGAAAAATGAATGAAGGACCAATATTTCTCCGCATAATCAAGTTGTGGATATGATAAAATGTTTGTTTCAATGATAACCTGACGAATTATTTCCATACAAATGTTCCAAAAATAATTTTAAAAATCATTGAATTCGATTGTTTTTAAAATTGTTTGACATATTATTCAAACACCACACACACATACACAGTTTGTGTATATTGTTTTGAAGTTTTAGGAATACTCGAATGAAAAAATTTAAATTGACATAAAGCTTTGGCTAACCTTTCTTATTAAACCATGCAAAGTCCCAATTTACATTGGGCGAGTTTACTTGCGGCAATTGTCATTTTGTAGGAGAGAGAGGTGAGGCATATGGTAACCCTTTGCCTCTCAGCACCCTCACCTACAAACTGACAATTGCCGCAAGTAAACTCGCCTAATGTAAATTGGGACAAAATGACTTATGTCAAGTTTACACTAGCGCTCCAAAATCCACTGGATTTCACGAAATCCTGAAATACACCCCGGTGTTCACACTCATATTTTGTTGATTTCAAACATATCACAATGATCAAGGTAGATGCATATGCGCAGCTGATCGAACATGAATTTTCACAACTTGTTGTAAATTGAATTAATCATCTAAAATATAAAAATATAGAACTTTACAACTTTATTTGGAAAACTATCGTAAAATTATCTATATATTGTATTAATTCTAACAAATGAAAAATAAAAAAATGATTTTATCGTTGATACATCATAATAATAAATTATGATAGATAAAAGTTGTGCTCAGAACCAATAAATGGGATTATTCGTGTTCATTATGTTTCCAAATATATTATTCTTGTTCTTATGCAGTAGTTTTCCCGTTTAGTGCTAAAAATGCGTTCCCGTACTCCGAAATGTAGCAAGACTTGCACTTCTCTTTAAACAAAAATAGCGCCGAATAACACCTTCTTCTCCTGTTTTCTGCCATACAATTTTGGCCTAGTAGAAACTAGCAGCAAGTATTTTCATTGGTATCTAATATGATAGCTGATACGTTGATTTTGACATTTATGCAGGAGTTTCTGCAATTTCCGCCATTTTTCCGTTCCCGTTAAGAAATTTGTATGAGGAAGCAATTTTTGACAATTCGCTTTTTTCTAACATTAGCCCTGTTCCTTTACGTGCAAGAATCTTCAAGTTTTACCACTTTTTACTCGAAAAGCGTTCCTTTACTTCAGAGACCATACAATTCATATGGGAGCAGTTTAAAACTTTTGCTACTTTTGCCGGTTTTGCCACTTTCAAAAGTAAAGGAACAGACCAATTGCCATTAAAATAGTACAGGAATACAATAAAAAATAGCATTGTAACCATGGAACAACAAAAATAATTTTTTTTTATAAAAATAGATTTGACTTTTCATATTCGATCAGGTGGTGAGATACCACTACCTGGTAGTTCTGCCATGATTGTAAGGCCATGTTTATATTATAGCCTTTTACAGGGTTAACCTTCTTTATGAGGATTTATTTGACGTATACGCAAAGGAATTGACATTTGAAACCCAGTGGGTTTGTTAAATCCGGTTATATATAAACGTACTATAACAAAGTAATTTAATAATTTTGTCACATTAGCTGTGTCTGGTTACCCTAAAATTTGTAACAATTTGTACCAATTGTTGCTGGAAGTCGTCTGTTAACACAAAAAACCAGCAAAAGAGAGCGATTCGAGAGAGACATTTTGACAAGTCTTTCACTGAGAGCTTGCAAATTCTTGCTGGACAAATTTCTTCTAGCAAGCACTTGCAAGCTCTTCTTCTTCCTGAAAACAATCAATCAGCCGTTTTTAGTTTTTTGTTGATTTATGTTTTTGAACATTAAAAACAATTTTATTGTGGAAATAACATAGTCTAATTGTATTGTGGCCACTGCGGCATTAGATCTATGACGTGCAAGTGGGATGGCAACAGCATTGAGTACTGTAGGCTATGTGAGGATGAGGAGGAAACGGAGACAATTGAGCACCTTTTATGTAAATGTCCTAGACTAATTGTCAAACGGCATTTACTTTTTGGTGTACACGTGATTGAATCTCTTTCCTACTTTTCCTCTGTCGACCCAAAAATCTTGGTAACGTACTGCAAGAGCCTTAAGTGGCTCTGGGGCATTACAGTGCGGTCTTAATCTGCATCCGTATGTAGCATGTAGTATACCTATATTTACATATTTACTTATATCCATATTTTCCTTACTTTCATTTACTCTTCTCCTACTCTTGATCATTACTAATTACTGTATTTTCTTCTCCCTCCTCTCATCTATTCTGTACACTTCCATTTTCTCCCTCTCCTTCCTATCCAAACCCCCTACATAACCAACCATATCCCAAACACATAGCATTGGAACTCTCACAGTATCATCTTTGGCATCACCATAACAAACACCCTAACCAGCAAAAAAATCATCATCTCCATTATGCATGCAATCACAATATATTCAACACAATAACCTGATTTACATCACAACAACAACACCAGCAATCACCAATAACAAACACATTAACCAGCAACAATCATCTGGTCTGTTCCTTTACTTTTGAAAATGGTAAAACCGGCAAAAGTTGTAAAAGTTGTAAACTGCTTCCATATGAATTGTATGGTGTCTGAAGAAAAGGAACGCTTTTCGAGTAAAAAGTGGTAAAACTTGAAGATTCTTGCACGTAAAGGAACGGAGCTATCATCTCCATTATGCACACAATCACCATATACTCAACACAATAACCGGATTCACCTAAGTACATCACAACAAAACACCATAAATCAACAATAACAACAATAGTCTGGATGATCACAATGGACCTCAAGGTCTCCGAGTAGAGTGGCTGTCAGCATTGGCAGTCACGCATCCTGAACCTAACCTAACCTTTATGGACAACAAATTTGTAAAGTGGAAAAATACTTTTTTGTTTCATTTTCTTTTTTATTTTTAATAAAATACAACGTGTTTGCTTCCTTTGTTGGCGGACAAATTGTTCTGTTTTGGCAAGTCAGCTGATTGCTTGCTGGTTTTTGCTGGGAAGGTGTCTGTTTACTTTTTACAATTTTCTAGCAAAAGAGAATAAAAACCCCTTACTCTCTGAGAAAGTTCTTGCTGGACAATTCTTGCTGGGAAAGTAACCAGACAGACTTATTGTTTACAAATTTTTATACTAACATTTTTTGTTGCAGCAATTGACCATCTACCTTATTTATTATGATATGTGAAAAGTGTTGTTGTTGGCAATATCATTAATGTATAAAATAAACAGAAGAGGACCCAGGATGGAACCCTGGGGTACTCCACTGTATATATTACGAATATTGGAAACACTACCATTGAATGTAACGAATTGGGAGCGACCTAATAAAAAAGATGAAATTAATGCACAAGCAAATTAATCGAATAAATAATTGGATCGAAGTTTACTTATCATCTTCGAAATATCCACTCGATCAAATGCTTTGGTTAAATCCAATGCTACGAGAACTCCATTTTCACCTCTTTCAACTGTCTCTCTAATGGCATCAGTTAAATCAATCTGAAGCGAGGTAGTACTAAGCTCTCGTCTGAAACCATACTGGCATGATTTAAGAAGACGATTCTCATGTAAAATTCATAGATGAATTCATAGAATAAGAGGTACTCCAACGGCAATTGTACTGTGCACTTGTAGTGATTAAATTGCATCCGCGGATGCAACTTTTTGCTGGGATACTATACCAAGGCTACCAATCATCCTGAATGAATGCTATGTTGTCAATTCACTGTGCAACAGCAAAAAAGAAGAAACACTACTGGCTAAAATACATCTATTGATCCCTATTAATTGGTTTGCGAGAATTTGCGGCGATCTTCTTTATGAAAAAAATTTAAAAAAGAAAATTTTTGGCATAAACAGAGAATAGAAGCAATCAAACGAATGTAATACAAATATTGCCGCAAAATAATTAACTGAATAACGAGCACAAAACGAACAAAAAAGCGGCTTACGAAAATTCACCGAAGTTTTGAAATTACAAAAAAGAAGAACAAGCACCACCAACACGCTATTTTTTTATGCCTTGCTACTGCTAAAAATTCCTTAAGAACAATTTGCAACACGAAGAAAAAAAAGACTGCTTTCCTGGACCTTTCCCCTACAATACTTACAAATATGGCACAACAACAAATGTTGGCCGATGAACTGGCCAAAGCCGTGGAATTAATAATGCATCCACATACAGCTCAACAGGCACGTATGGAAGCATACATGGCATGTGAACGTTTTAAGGAAGAGAGTCCTTTGTGTGCCCAAGTGGGTTTGTTTTTGGCCAGTGGTCAATATTCACAAAATGTTAAACATTTTGGTCTACAACTAATGGAGTACACCATCAAATTCAAATGGAATTGTATTTCCCAGGAGGAGAAAATCTTCATTAAAGAGCATGCAATGAAATTGTTGCTATTGGGCGTTGGACCGGCCGAAGATCGCTCATTGTCACACTTAAAGGATGCCTTGTCACGTATTATTGTGGAAATGATTAAAAGGGAGTGGCCACAACAATGGACCACACTACTGGCTGAGCTGTCAGATGCATGTACGAAGGGTGAGGCTCAAACAGAATTGGTTTTGTTGGTATTTTTGCGTTTGGTAGAGGATGTGGCCCTTTTGCAGACCATTGAGTCAAATCAGCGGCGTAAGGACATGTATCAAGCATTGACGAATAATATGAATGATATATTTGAATTCTTCCTGCGTTTGGTGGAACTGCATGTTACCTCGTTTAGAGAAGCCACTGGCCAGGGAAATTATCAAAAAGCCAATGCCCATAGTCGTGTGGTTGAAATGGTTCTGCTAACTTTGACAGGATTTGTGGAATGGGTTTCCATAAATCACATTACCTGTAACAATGGAAAATTGTTGCAAATCCTTTGTATACTGCTCAATGACAAAGCATTCCAGTGCAATGCCGCAGAATGTCTATCCCAGATTACAAATCGCAAAGGACAAGTTAAGGAAAGAAAGCCATTGCTGATGCTTTTTGGTGAGGAACCAATGCGTTATATGTATTCAGCCTCCCAGATGACACCCACGGATGATAGTGTAGCCAGCTTGGAACAAAATCACACTTTTCTAAAGAAATTGGTACAGGTTTTGAGTGGTATGGCTCAACAATTGATTGCCTTGTGGGGCAAGGAAGATGGTGCCATACAACGTCCAGCCCATTTGGAGATATTCTTGGAATGTTTGTTGAGCCTAACAAGACATGCATCGTTGAATGTTTCCCATGGCTCGGCTCTCATATGGAATGTGCTGCTTAAACATGATGCAATTTCCAAGGATGCCGGGGTAATGGTTTACATTCCCAAAATAATTGAGGTGGTGGGACCGAGGATTATCAAAACACCATATCCAACGGCAAGAAGTTTGACTGGGGGAGCCAACGCTGGTACGGCCTCTTATATATGCTTGGAGTATGACTCGGAAGATGAATTTGCAGTTTTCTTTTATCGCTGCCGTACGGATTACTTGGAAATCTTTCGCCAATCCACTTTGGTGCAGCCTTTGGTCACCTTTGCCTATTGTGAGCAATGGTTGAATATGCGTTTGGCCAAAGCCCACAGTGAAAGAGGAAATAATGTTCAGTGTAGCGTCCTTGATCCTAACTATTTGGAATGGGAGGCATTGGTTTCGGTGCTAGATGGTGTACTAAGTCGCATTCTTATGGTAGCTGAAAGACCCTCGGTGCAAGCAGGTCTACGTCTATTGGAGGAATGCCTCAAAGTTGATACTGACAATCCATTGACACTCTCCATATTGTTGTCATGTATTTCCACTTTGTTTGTATTCCTCAGTATGTCCTCGTGTCAAATTACTCCCAACAATTGTGTGGCCATGACGGGGGTGTCACTTTTGCCAAGAGTACTGGAGAAAATCTTCAATGCCTTGGTATTCCGTGATCCTTTAGATCAGTCGCCACCAATACCACAACAACCCCTAACACCCCGGGTGCAGGCATGTAAGAATCTGAGACGTCATGCTGCTTCCCTGATTGTGAAATTGGGCCACAAATACCCCTTGCTATTGTTGCCGGTATTTGAGCAAATCAACACCCACATCAAAACGTTATTCCAACAACCACAACATACCATTAGCAAAATGGATAGGATTACCTTGCAGGAGGCTTTGTTGCTCATCTCGAATCACTTTTGTGACTATGAGCGGCAATTTGCCTTTATTGGTGAGGTAATGCGTGACAGTTTGCCACATTGGTCAGCATTTTCGCATGCATTTAAGTCGGCCTTGGATTTTATGCATTTCGTTGGTTTGGATCAGGCACCAGTTTATCCCATTGAAAATGATCCCTGTGGACCACATCGCAGCTCCTTGATTGATGCTCTTTACATTGTTTTGGGTGTTATTAAGCGTTGCACCTGGCCCGATGATCCAGATCGTGCTTCACGTGGCGGCTTTGTGGTTGGTTTTACGGAATTGGGTAAGTTGGTGCAATAAATCCACCCTTGGAATGTAAGTGGGGTAATGAATTCTGTTGTTTTCAGGTAATCCCATATGCCGTAATCCTGCCTCACCCCATGTCATACCACTGTTGCCCCACATTTTATCCCTGCTGCGTGTTTTGAATGAACTCTTCAAAGCCGAGGCTGTGGCTGGACTCTCTGAAGGCTATCGCAATATACACACCATGCTGGAACATGAAAAGAAGGTGCTAATGGGTGTTTGTGCTATACCCGCCGATCCTTTGGATCCCTCGGTGAAAAAACCCCCCACTCCCTTTGATAAAATGCAGCAATTTATGACATTACTCTATGAAGGTTGTTACCACATGATGGGATCTGCTGGTCCCTCTTTGGGTAGAGACCTTTATCAGCTGCAAGGGGTATCCGATGCTCTAATCAACAGCGCTTTTGCTTGCTTAGATGATTTACCGGATTATCGGCTAAGACCTATCATTAGAGTGTTCTTCAAGCCATTTGTCTACTCCTGTCCACCAGCATTTTATGATACGGTGCTATTGCCAATTTTTGCCCACATCTCACCCATAATGTGTCAGCGTCTCACTACTCGTTGGACATACATAACATCTCTATACGAATCGGGACAGCTAAATGATGAAGAACAATCCAATGACACCCAAGAAGTTTTGGAAGATATGTTGAATCGTTCATTGACACGTGAATATTTGGATGTACTAAAAGTGGCTTTGGTGGGAGGTCAAATTGGTCCCGAGAATAATGTCAACAATGTCGCCTCAGCAGCTACAAATATTGCTTCAGATGTAACAATGGATGCTGAAGAACATTCCATGGATGGTGTGGCCCATACGCGAGCTGCCCAGGCCGCCTTGCTCTCCGATATCATTAGTGATTTGGGGGCAAAACTTTTACGCAACCCATCAACCACAAATTATATACTAATGACCCTACTCAGTGCCCTCTCTTGGAATGACGGTACTTGCAATTTAAAAGCTGTTAATGTCTCGGCACCCGTTATGCGCTTCCTAGCCGGTGAACAGCTTATGGATGCCAATAAGGCGGTAACAGCATTTACAGCCGTTTTGCGTGGCCTACAAATCCACGGACAACATGAAGCCAATCAAGCGGGTCTAATCACCTTGGGTGTACAATTTTATGAATTGTTACGTCCCAAATACCCTGCCCTAACGGAGGTATTGCAAAGCATACCAAATGTTTCAACGGCGGATATACAAAAATTCGATGAAAAAATTGCCGTGGCCCCCGTAAAAGGCAACAAAGTGGACAAGGCCAAAAAGGATATATTCAAAAAGTTGACAGCTCCCTTGATCGGGCGTAGCATGAATCAATTATTCCGTCATGAAATCAAAATTGCCAATTTGCCTCCCATGCCATCACAGAAGCTTAAAAATCCCACAGCCGATATTATCGATACCAATCAAAATGCTGGTCTACCCACTCTATTTCAGACAACGGGCAATAAGTGACAACGCAGCTCTACATAAATGGCGATGATGATGATGATCAGGTAGAATGCAGAGACTATTATTAAATGTAAGTAAGTTTTGTAAGATTTATATGTATTCAGCCTTGGAACAAAACCATACATATCTAAAGAATTTGGGAAAGGTTTTGAGTAGTGAGGGTAAACATTTGATTGCCTTGTGAGTTAATGGGAATGGCGCCATACAACACCCAGCCCTTTTTTGTGAGAGTGTTTAATATTTCAGCCCACAATTTTCAGGTTCGTTTCGGAATTTTTTAATCCTTAGTTACAATGATATTCTCAGTTTCATGAGCTTGTTCATACTTACTTGCATCTTTGTCCACGAGCTTTGGAGATCGCTTTTCCCGAGGAAAAGCCCTTATCAGTACTCGACTTTTTCTCCTGGTTTTTGGTCAAGGAATGCTGCGTAGGTGCTCGATGGTTTGACTATCTGAGAAACTACCGTCTTCTGGCAAAGTCTGAGGCCCTTTGGAGGAGCGAACACGTTTCAGCGTTTTTTGAAGCGGAGCTTGGTCCGCCTTCTCAGACTGGATTATATTTTTCTGTAGAAAACGTTCGCTAAATTGACTTTTTATATAGAAAAAGTTCGCTGAATAAACTTTTTCCATAGAAAAATTAGTTTGAAGAGGCTTATTCTACAAAAACAAAATCGCTGAAGGACTTATTCCATAGAAATAGTTCTTTAGAAAAAGTTCGCTGAATCTACTTTTTCCTAGAACAAGTTCGCTGAATTGACTTTTTCTACAGTAGAAGTTTGCTGAATTAATTTCTATAGAAAAAAACGCTCAATTGACTTTTTCTATAGAAAAACTTCGTTGAATTGACTTTTTTACAGAAAGACTTAGCTGAATTCGCTGAATTGACTTTTCTACATGTTGGGGTCTTGGTTGGTAAAATGAGGAACACACAATTTATATTTTTATACAAAAGAACACAATGTTTATTTAAGGAAGTAAAGACTCAGACTGAAGAAAATTTTCATAATTTTCTGTGTATATGTAATAATATTGACAACTCATATTTCAATGGTATGTAGTTAGAAATATTATTTATGTTTACAGTGAATGTTTTACAAGTGTCTACAACATCTCCCTTTTTTAAGTTAATCGATAAATCTGGCTGGCGGTCTACGATTGCGAGTTGGTCTTGAAACTGGTGGAGGTGATGGAGCTGTAGGTGTGCTAAACATTACAGGTGATCGCCGTTCATCTTCAAGAGAGCTAGAAGAATCAGTAATGGAAACAGCATCTGGTTGGTGTTCTATATTTTCGGGATTCTGAATTTGCTGTCGATTTGGTGAATGTTCATCATGAATTACTTGTTCCATTTCTTGATGTGATTGCTGTTCAGTTTGAGTACAGGGCTTTATACCAAAAATCTCCATCATCATTTGAATAGAACCTGCCGTTGAATCGGGAATACCTTTGTCTGTTCTTTGGATCAGCTGATTAATATGAGATCTAATGAGTTTTGTTTTCTGACCTTCATAAATGTAGACGTTGTAGTTAACTACGCCCACTCGTTCCACTATTGTTCCGGGTATCCACATTTGTTTCCCATTCCTATAAATTTGAGCATATACGAGATCATTTGCTTTGAACCTTCTCCGCTTTGCTCCATGCTTTTTGTTGAACTGTTGTTCCATTTTGACATTTCGTTGTTTGTCCTTCGCATCATTTTGCGGCTTCAATAAATCGAGTGTTGTTTTGATTTTACGATTTAGAAACAATTCTGCAGGAGATTTTGAATTTTCCTTTGGAGTGGATCTATATGTTTGAAGGAATGTTTCCAGTATTGTATCACTATTTCCCTCACCCTTAAGTTTTTTCATGGCTCGTTTGAAAGTTCCAACGAATCTTTCTGCTTGTCCATTTGATTGGGGGTGATATGGAGCAGTTCTTATATGATTGATACCTCTTGATTTCATGAATTCCTGGAATTGATCACTGACAAATTGTGTGCCGTTGTCAGACACTAGTGTGTCACAGTTTCCGTAGCGTGAAAACATTTCCGTTAATTTTGAAATCATTGTTGTAGTTGTAATGTTTGAGACTTTGACAATCTCAGGCCATTTTGAGTAAGCATCGACAATTACAAGATAGTATTGACCATTGCATGGTCCCGCTATGTCGATATGAATTCTTTCCATTGGTCTGGATGCCAATGGCCATGACTGTAGAGTGTGTTTGACAGGTTTGGTTGATGCAAGTGCACATTTCTGACAATTTCTTACAAAGATAGCGATATCTTCATTTATCCCTGGCCAGTAAACGTGACTTCTTGCGAGTGTCTTCATACGCTCTTTACCTGGGTGTCCACGATGTAGTTGCTTTAGTATTTGCGGTCTAAGACACTCAGGCATTACGATTCTATCGTTGAACATGATGCAATCTTGAATGACACACAAATTTTCTCTTCGAGAGTGGTATTGAATTAAATCTGGTGATAATTCTGAAGGCCAACCATTCTGTAGTGATTTTATTACAGTTTGCAATGTTGAATTTTGCTGAGTGGCTTGTTTTACCATATTGAATGTGATAGGCAATTCGTTGAAATGATCTTGAAGTGATGCTGCGCAATCAGCTTCTAGTGTTACACATGCTATGACTATGTCTTCATCTGCTTTTGTGGTATTGTTGATAAGTCTTGATAACATGTCTACGCATCCAAAATCCTTGGTGTTTACGTATTGTATCTTGAAATTGTACATCATGAGTGTCAGTGCCCATCTTTGTAGTCTGTTTGCTGCGTATACCGGAATTCCCTTTTTGCTGCCAAAAATTGAAAGTAGGGGTTTATGATCCGTACATAAAATAAATTCTCTTCCATAGATGTACTTGTGGAATTTCTTCACTGCATAAACTAACCCTAAAGCTTCTTTTTCGATTTGGGAATAATTTTTCTCTGCCGGTGTCAATGTACGAGAAGCATGTTCAATTACCTTTTCCGAACCGATTTGTTTGTTGGCGGTGGTAGATCTAAGATTGTTTTGATCTTGTTTGCATCTGGTTTTAGCCCTGATGGTGTAATGTTGTTTCCCAGATATGTGACTTGTTTTGAGAAAAAATGTGCATTTCTCAAACTTGATATGGAAATTGTACTCACGGAGCTTCTTTAGAACTTTGTGTACGTTTTCCAAATGTTTTTCCGCTGTATTACCTCCAATGATAATGTCATCAATGTAGGCTGCCGTATCGTCGATTCCTGTTAGCATGGTGTCCATTAGCTGTTGGAAAGCGCCTGGAGCACTTTTAACCCCTGGAGCTAGACGATTGAATTTGAATAACCCTTTGTGGGTATTTATTGTGAGAAGTTTTGCAGAATCCGGTGTAACTTCTGTCTGCAAATATGCATCCGACAAATCAATATGGGTGAACATGCAGCTCTTACTGATCTTTGCATACAAATCTTCCGGACGGTGTAATGGATATTTGTGTGGTTCCAAACTATCATTTAGTCCTGATGAGTAGTCTCCACAGATCCGTACCGTGCCATTTGATTTCTTTACTGCCACAATTGGAGCTGCCCAATCAGAGTATTCAACTGGAGTTATGACGTTCAATGATTGCAATCGTTGTAACTCATCCTCAATTAATGGGAGCATTGCGTAAGCGACTGGTCTTTTTGCTCTAAAAATTGGTGTAGCACCGGGTTTTAGATGTAGTTCTACTTGTGTTTTTGAGCATTTAGATGGAGTGTTTTGAAATACGTCACTGTATTCTGATTTAATTTTCGACAGTTCATTATTGATAGATTCTTTTGTTTGTAATTGACAACAAATGCTGTTAAGTGGTTTGTCCCACAAGCCAAAAATTTCACACCAATCTGCACCAAAAATGCAAAGAGTATCAATGTCTACTACAGATAAAATACATTGTTGTACATCACCTGATAGCCGTACTTGACATGGAAACTCGGCTATGACTTTGATTTTGGTTTTGGAAGCACTTGTTACGAACTTGTCATCGCATTGCGTTCCTGGCTTTCCCATTTTCATCCAGAGTTTCTTACCAATAATGGAAATGTCTGAAGCGGTGTCGATTTGCATTTTGATATCATGACCTTTTCCTCCTGATGATGATGGGTTTATAGTGGCCATGACGAATTTCCGATTTGAAGCGGATGATAGTCGATTGACTTGAACGACACTTGTCTGAGGCGAATTTGATTTCTTGTGATGATTGAATTTCTTCTGACCTTGCATTGATTTGTTCGGTTTTTTAGAATTACAATAACCTTCCTTATGTCCTGTCACTTTGCATTGTGTACATGTGTGCTTTGCGTAGTTGCAAAATTTGGAGTAGTGCATCCCTCCACAATTCCAACATGGTGTTTTGGGAACTTTTGTGTTCTGATTAGCTTGATTTTTCCAATGTTTATTATGTGATCTCCAAAGTCTCCCTCAACCAAAGCCAATAAATCTCGGCAGAAAAAAGATAGATACAACTATCGTAGAGCTGTCTTCTACTGCCAGAGGTTTATTGGCAAAGACCCTTCCGAGGTGACCCAGTCGGAATTTAGGGAAATTGGCCTGAAGATCCGATTTGTGAGGCGTTTCGAACGGAAATACCCTCACATTGAAAAGATCTTCCTGCCAATCGACCAAATTCCGACCCCTGTCGAGGCTGCAGTCTCCAGCCCAGCGGCTGAGACAAAGGCAACCTCTACAGGGAAAAATGCAAATCCGGTGCTGTCAAACTGCTCGAGCCCTTTGCGGACGTCCTTGACGACCGCGGTAGGATCGAGCAGGTTGGCTCCACCGGCCCCGAAAACGACGGAACGCAAGGGAAACACTGGTGTGATCCCTTCCGTTTCGAAGTTGGCGCAGGGAAGATCGCAGCCACAAGCTAGACAGCCGCCAAAGGTACCGCCTATGTCGACTGTCTCGTCGGTGGCTGCCATCGGACCCGCCGGGGTAAAGAAAGGTGCGGATCTAGTAGGGGCGACTGTGCAGAGGACTGGGCAACAGACCACTGTTAAGCCATCGTCACCTGCTAGACCTCACCCTTCTGATGTGAAGGGCGGTGCTGGCACTGTGAAAGGCCATGGGGTGGTGGCGGGAGATGGACCATCGACCTCTAAGCAGAGCGGATACTCAAGGACATCTGCGCAGGAATGCGTTAAGAGGGTCAGGTCCTCTGAGGATCCGCATCCTGTTGCCAAGAGGGTGGTGGATCGTCGACCGACCAACCTAATGGACCCGCGCTCACAGGGGACCGGTCATATGAAGACAGTAGGGGCTCAACCTGGGAGGGCCAGTAAAGCTGACCCAAGTCCGATGCCCTCACGGTCTTCAAATGACAGGACACCGAAGCCAGCGAGCCTAGAAGGCGTGATCGCCCCGGAGAATCTCCGTGTGGCAATCATCAATAAGGCTGATCTGGATGGGAGGATCAGCGATACGCACTGGATCGCAGTGGAACGCCTTCTCCGGAAGGCCATCACCTCCGATGAGGTTGACGCCGGCAAGACCGGCTTCGGCAGGGCGGTTATCCAAAGGGGAATCAGAATCCTCTATTGCCAGGATGAGGAGTCGAGAGACTTCCTCATCCAGTTGATAGAGGGTGCTGGTGACCTCTGGGACGGCTGCATGCTGGCTGCTGTCCCTGTTGACGAGATACCCAGGAGGAGTGTAGCCACAACGTGGGTGCCTCCTCCTGACTCTGATGCAGGGGAAGTAGTCAAGATGCTGAGGAAGCAGAACCGGGGCCTTTCTGTGGATGGCTGGAGGCTCCTCAAGCACTTTAAGGAGAGAGACGGCATGGTGATGCGATTCACCATAGATGATGAGAGTGCGGACTACATCAGAGACTGTGGGGGAGTGCTGTTTTTCGGGTCCGGAGGACTTCGGTTCCGGCTCTCGAAGTCGCAGTAAGGTAGTTCAGCAGCATGGCCTTCGGGTGCTGCAGATCAATCTGCATCACTGTAAGGCTGCGGCTGCTGAACTCCTTCTCTCCCTCACAGACTCTGCAGTAGATATTGCTTTGGTCCAGGAACCCTATTTGTATAAAAATAGGGTTTCTGGACTAAACAATGAGCACTTCTCATTATTCTATACGAATAATGGAGACAAGGTAAGAACCTGTATTGTAGCTAGGAAAAGTCTAAACCTTATTCAACTCTACAATTACAGTGATGGCGATACGACTGTAGTGAGGCTAGACGAAGTTACCGGTAGGGCTTTAGTTCTGGCCTCGGTCTACATGCCGTATGAGGCTCCCGACCCACCTAGCGGATTGGTGCGCAAACTAGTGGAGGAGACGACGGGCAGATGCAGGTTGGTGATGGGCTGCGATGCAAATGCACATCACTTCCACTGGGGAAGTAGAGACACCAATGCGAGAGGTGAGTCCATATTCGATTTTATTTTAGCTAATAATCTACGAGTATGTAATAGGGGTAACACTGCCACCTTCCATAATAGGGTAAGGGAGGAGGTTATTGATCTCACCCTTACAAATATGGAAGATACAGCCATAGTGGACTGGAGGGTATCGGAGGAGTGCTCCTTTTCAGATCACAGAGCGATACACTTTCAAGTCCACCATGGAAGTAAAAGGCAACCGCCTCATAGGAATCCAAGGAGGACAAACTGGGAAATCTACAGCTCCCTCGTTTCCTCGAGGTTGTGTGAGTTCCCTGAACCACGCACAACGGAGGAAATAGATGGCCAAGTTGCAGATCTCACGCGTGTCCTCCAGGGTTGTTATGAGAAGTCTTGCCCATTATCTTATCCTGGTAGGAGAACTCAACCAGTCTGGTGGAACAACGAGCTAGCAAAGCTTAGGAAAAATAGCAGGAAAGCCTTTAATAAAGCTAACAGCACCAAATCTGATACCGATTGGAACCTCTACAGAGAGAGTTTCAATCGGTATAAAAGTGAAATCAGGAAAGCTAAGAGAGACTCGTGGAAAAGCTTTAGTGAATCCATAGAGGGGGTTAATGCAGCAGCGAGATTTCGTAAGGTGATCTCGAAGGACCCTAAACCCTTTGGGAGCATCAAACGGGATGACGGTACCTGGACTAACTCCGCTCTAGAGACTCTAGATCTGTTGACAGGAACACATTTCCCCGGAAGTGAGGATGCCAGCTCGAGTACACCTTGTGTGGACAGAAGCAGGACCCGCACTCCGGGGGAAGTGGCTCTTGTCAATAGATTAATAAGCCACCACAAAATCTCATGGGCGATTAGTACTTTTCAGCCATATAAGTCTCCTGGACCTGATGGAATCATTCCAGCGATGCTTCAGAACGCACCGACTGTTTTGATAACCATTCTTCAGAAGATTTTTAGGGCTTGTTTACTACTATCGCACATACCGGCACTGTGGAAAGAGGTAACAGTGACCTATATTCCCAAAGCTGGGAAACCAAGTCACTCACTGCCGAAGGACTACAGGCCGATTAGCCTTTCCTCCTTTCTCTTAAAGACTTTGGAAAGGTTGTTAGACTTAGAAATTAGAACTTTCTTCAGACGAGACCTTATTAGCGAATCACAACACGCTTATATTAAAGGGAAATCAACAGAAACAGCGCTACATTGTGTCGTGGGTTATATAGAGAAGAATATGGTTGAATCGAATTTCACCTTGGCTGCCTTTCTGGATATAGAGGGTGCCTTTAACAACGTGAAACTCGAATCGATCCACTCCTCTCTTGAATCGCTGGGTGTCCCCCCTATCCTAATAGATTGGATTGACAGCATGCTTAGAAGCAGGCTTATCAATTCAAATATTGGGGAGAGCTCCATTAGGAGATCTGTCACCAGAGGCACACCGCAGGGGGGAGTCCTATCGCCCTTGCTCTGGCTACTGGTGATAAATGGGATACTCAGGGAATTCGACAATCTAGGAACTAAGGTAGTTGCTTATGCGGATGATGTGGTCATCCTGATTAGCGGGAAATTTCTGTCCACATTGTCTGATTTAATGCAAAGAGCACTTGCCAAACTCTCACGCTGGGCTCACACCAATGGACTTGGCGTGAATCCGGCAAAGACAGAGCTGGTGCTCTTTACTAGAAAAAGAAAGACAGCCGAGTTCGTTCCACCAACACTAGATGGAGTGCAGCTAAATCTTTCTACGGAGGCGAAGTACCTGGGAGTGATTCTTGACCATCAACTTAGATGGAAAAGGAACACGGAGGAGCGCACTAAGAGGGGTCTAATTGCACTCTATTCTTGCAAGAACTCAATAGGTAGGAGCTGGGGTCTGAGACCACATATCATACACTGGTTGTTCTTGACAGTGGTATGCCCCATTTTGACCTATGGGTGTCTTGTTTGGTGGCAGGCCCTGAATAGCAAGTCCAATTTGTCCAGGTTAGCTACTGTGCAAAGATCTGCTTCAGTTCTTATTACAGGAGCAGTGAGAAGCACCCCTCAAGCGGCACTGAGTGCAATACTGAACATCCAGCCACTGGACATTTCTGTTCAGTATCTAGCATCCCGTAGTGCCTTGAGGCTCAAGGAGCTTAATCTTTGGCGATCCTCTGGGTCTGGACATGCTAGTATCTTACACCAGCTCAGCGGTCTGATCGGACTCAGTGACGTAGGGAGTGTAACTGACTACATTTCGCCTTCGCTGGATTTCGATGCAGCGAAGGTCTCTATCCCTGACAGAAGTGAATGGGAGCATGGCAGGCCACTACCCGATAGCCTCTCCATCTTTACTGATGGTTCTAAGATGGCTGAAGGTACTGGAGCGGGGGTGTACTGTGAGGAGTTGAACATTAGGCGTTCATATAAACTCAATACAAATTGCAGTGTTTTTCAAGCGGAAGTCTTCGCAGTATTGAAGGCCCTGGAATTGGTAGTAGGACTGACGGATCAAGTAGGTAGGACAGTCACAGTCTACGTAGATAGTCAGGCTGCCCTTAAGGCGCTTGGGTCATATACTATCAAATCTAGGATCGTTCAAAATTGTAGGTCCACCTTAAAAACATGTAATTTAAGCGTAAACCTTTGTTGGGTGCCAGGACACTGCAATGTTGAAGGAAACGAGATTGTTGACGAATTAGCAAGGCGTGGTTCCCAGTCCCCTGACCTTACGGTAGAGGAATATGTCAGGCCACCGCTCTGCTACTTCCTCGGCAAACTCAGTCAGTTCTATGCAGAGAAAACCGTAAGAATTTGGCAAGACGCACCTGGTTGCAAGGTGTCGAAGTCAATCTGGCCGGCAATCTCAGGGCGTAGAACTGCGTCCCTTCTCTCACTATGCAAGTCGGAAATCAGAATAGCTACAGGGGTCATTACTGGCCACTGTAGAATAAGATCTTTGACATGTAAGTGGGATGATAATAACATTGAGTACTGTAGGTTATGCGAGGATGAGGAGGAAACGGAGACAATCGAACACCTTTTATGTAGATGTCCTAGACTGATGGCCAAAAGGCATAGACTATTTGGTGCACATGTGATTGACTCTCTATCTTACTTCTCCTCTATTGACCCTACTATCCTGGTGGTTTACTGTAAGAGTCTAAAGTGGCTCTGGGGCGGGTCAGAACAGGCTTAACACAGTCTAGGAAAATAATCTCTTTCTCTTCTTCTTAAAACAATCTGTTACTCTCCTTTACAAATACTCACTCTTCTTATTCTTTTCTCTTTTGTCTTATCATTTTCACCTTCCCTCCTTCCCATCTTTCCACCTAATCCACAATCTCCTCCCACATAGCTCACCATATCATCATAAACAGCCTGCATCATCATCTGCAGGCCTACAGCACCGTTCAGAATATAATCTGCAGCCTCACAACATCATACAGAATCGCTCACAACAAGGAACACATCACACCATCTGCACTCACGCACCACCGTATACCGTATGCACAAATCACCATATACCCATCAGTCACACAACACCATAATCTGTAGTCACGCAACATTATGCAGTCTCGCCAATAACAAGAATCACATCACACTTTCCACTACACATCAACATCATCAGCACTCACACATCACCACATAGCAGCATCTAATATCATCTCATCCATAGTCCACATTGAATCTTCCCTTCAACACTATCCATCATCCATCCATAAAATCCACAACCGCACACTTTATCATCATCAACAGCCTTGTATCAACATATGCACCATTCAAAACATACATCATAACTCATGACTCCTGTACACCATCATCACCACACGTAACATCAAATAACAAATCCATAATAATAAACAACATATCACACTTCTACTTCACACCATCACCTACTATGTACACTTCACCATACAGCAGCATCTATTATCACTTCATCAAATACGACATATATACTTCAATAGTCAGGATGATCACAATGGACCTCAAGGTCTCCGAGTGGAGTGGCTGCCAGCACGGCAGCTGCGCATCCTAAACCTAACCTAACCTTATTATGTGATTTGACAACATGTACATTTGTTGGTGAATTTTCTTGTACCATGGCTGTATCATGTTTCAAATTAAGCAGTCTTTGGGCTTGAGTGACTAACTTATTCAGAGAATTGTTAGAATCATCCTCCAATGATGACAAACATCTCGTTCGAACTTCTGAATCGTTGTGCGCTTGTAGGCCACAAACAAAAACAAGACACTTAAACTGATCTGGAGTCATTTCCGAGAGCTTGAAATTTTCACATGCTACATTTACCCTTGCCGCGTAGGCAACCAGATCCTCTTGAGGTTTTTTAGTTATTTGCAAACATTTGTATCTTGTGCTGAACAAAGATTCTTGTAATCCAAAAATTTCTTTCAAGATTTTGACTGACTCTGCAAACGAATTGTCCCTTGGATTCTTAGGTAAAATGAATGATGCGTATTTGCTATATGCAACAGAATTCAGTTTCCGCATTAACAATCGTACTTTGGCAGCATCGTCCAGCGAATTTCCTTCAACCAAGAATATATCTTCATATCTGGAATACCAATTATTGAATGTTAAACCTTCTGCTTCATCGTAGCAAAATTCGGAAATGCTGTTTGATAATTTTTCAATTAATTGTTCATTATTGAGAGGAGTTCCATTCGTCAAGCTTGCTAGGAGTTTGCTCTGCAATTCCAATAGTTCCAAAACTTTTTGATCTGCCATAATCCTCGTCGCCAATTTGTTGGGGTCTTGGTTGGTAAAATGAGGAACACACAATTTATATTTTTATACAAAAGAACACAATGTTTATTTAAGGAAGTAAAGACTCAGACTGAAGAAAATTTTCATAATTTTCTGTGTATATGTAATAATATTGACAACTCATATTTCAATGGTATGTAGTTAGAAATATTATTTATGTTTACAGTGAATGTTTTACAAGTGTCTACAACACTACAATTAAAAGTTCACTAGGAAAAGTTAGCTGAATTTGATTTTTTATTAGAAAATGTTACCTTTTTCTATAGAAATAGTTCGTTGAATTGACTTTTTCTATAGAAAAGTTCGGTGAATTGATTTCTTCTATAGAAAAAGTTCAGCAAATTGACTTTTTCAGTTGCAAAAGTTAGCTGAATTAACTTTTTCCATAGAAAAAGTTCTCGGTAGAGGCTATTTCTATACAAACATTTTTTCTATAGAAAAAGGTAGCTGAATTTATTTTTTCAATAGGAAAATTTCGCTAACATGGCTTTTTCAATAGAAAACGTTTTCTGAATTGACTTTTTCAATAGAAAAGGTTTGCTGAATTGCCTTTTTTAATAGGAAAAGTTGGCTATATTGGCTTTTTCAATGGAAAAGGTTTATAAAAGTTTCGCTGAATTGGCTTTTTCAATAGAAAAGGTTTGCTGAATTGGCTTTTTCAATAGAAAAGGTTTGCTGAATAAACTTTTTCAATAGAAAAGGTTTGCTGAATTGACTTTTTCAATAGAAAAGGTTTGCTGAATTGAATTTCAATAGAAAAGGCATGCTGAATTGACTACATTTTTGCTGAATTGACTTTTTTATAGAAAAATACGTTTTTTTTTTGTTTGTGGTAACCCTATGAATGTTTATCGTTCTTATTATTTATTACTAAAACCTAACATTCTATATATTTTTTTATTTATTTACAGATAAACGCATCTAAACTTAAAAATATATATTGTATGTATATTTTATTGAATATAATCCACGTAAATTTTTAATTGGAACGAATAAGAAATCATTGATAACAAGACACAAATCGAATTGCTATGTTTATTATATATTGAAAATTGAAACAAAAACACGATTTTTTATATTCCCGAGTAAAACTCCTTTCTTCTGTATGAATATAGATACGCATTATGCTAAGCTTTCTTTTCCCTGTAACGGAAAGTGTGGCGTATAATTCCAACTTATTATTATGATTATGGCAACTCTGTTCTATATAATATTTTAAATAGGTTGTTATATGATAATAATGCAAGCAACTTACCCTCTAAACATAAAAACACACGGTACTGCTATCCACCTGTTTATTAAAATATTATAATTTATTATATAAATTCCCTGTTTTTTGTCTTTAACTTATATGCCTCATTTTTGTTTTGGCAAATTGTTAAAAAGGAATGCACATTTTTCAAATTTTAAAATTTGTTAGCTCTATTACCTGCCCCTCCCCTCCCTCCTATTGGCACTCAATTACTTGTGAGTGCTTCTTCCCTTTTACTCATTATTAAATTATTGTTTTTAATTTAAAAAATTATTAATTTTCATATTTGAATTCCGATGGTGATGCAAAATTTCTGTTAAAAAGAAATATATATTTTTATTTTATATAAACTTAGATTGAAAAAAAAAAACAATTCAAAATTAAGTGTAGAATTATTTAAATAAAATAATTATTATTAATAAATTGAATATTTAATTTATGTATGTATGTATATCGATTAAGGATTTTTTATTAAAACTATGGAATAAGAAATTTATTATTATATAAAATAAAAAAAAAACGAAAAATAAAGAACTTATTATGAATATATCTTAAAACTGATGCCATTTTGTTATTGAGTTTATTAGGGGGCATAAGAGGAAAAATATCATTGGGATTAGTCTATATGAATTTAAAAAATACAGCGATCAACATCCGATCAGAACCGAAGTCATTTACAAACAGAGATTTTCGCTAGATATAGCATTTTTGTATATTTAAAGTACGCTGAATTGACCTTTTCTAAAGAAAAAGTAGACAGAATTGACTATTCTATAGGAAAAGTATGCTGAATTGAATTCTCCAATAGAAAAGTTTCACTGAAATAAATTGGCCGAAGTGACTTTTTCTATAGAAAAAGTTGGCCGAAGTGACTTTTTCTACAGAAAAAGTTGGCCGAAGTGACTTTTTTCTACAGAAAAAGTTGGCCGAAGTGACTTTTTTCTACAGAACAAGTTCGCCGAAGTAAATTTTTTATAGAAAAAGTTGGCCGAATTGCCTTTTTCTATAGAAAAAGTTGACTGAATTGGTTTTTTCTATAGCAAAAGTTGGCTGAATTAACTTTTTCTATAGCAAACTTTGGCTGAATTGAATTTTTCTCTAGCAAAAGTTGGCTGAATTGACTATTTCTATAGCAAAAGTTAGCTGAATTGAATTTTTCCATAACAAAAGTTAGCTGAATTGACTTTTTCTATAGCAAAAGTTAGCTGAATTGAATTTTTTTATAGCAAAAGTTGGCTGAATTGACTTTTTCTATAGCAAAAGTTAGCTGAATTGAATTTTTCTATAGCAAATTTTGGCTGAATTGAATTTTTCTATAGCAAATTTTGGCTGAATTGACTTTTCCTACAGAAAAAGTTGGCTGGATTGACTTTTTCTATAGCAAAAGTTGGCTGAATTTACTTTTTCTATAGCAAGAGTTGGCTGAATTGACTTTTTCTATAGCAAAAGTTGGCTGAATTGACTTTTTCTGTACCAAAAGTTGGCTGAATTGACTATTTCGATAGCAAAAGTTGGCTGAATTGACTTTTTCTATAGCAAAAGTAGGCTGATTTGAATTTTTCTATAGCAAAAGTTGGCTAAATTGACTTTTTCTATAGCAAGAGTTGGCTGAATTGACTATTTCGATAGCAAAAGTTGGCTGAATTGACTTTTTCTATAGCAAAAGTAGGCTGATTTGAATTTTTCTATAGCAAAAGTTGGCTAAATTGACTTTTTCTATAGCAAGAGTTGGCTGAATTGACTTTTTCTATAGCAAAAGTAGGCTGATTTGAATTTTTCTATAGCAAAAGTTGGCTAAATTGACTTTTTCTATAGCAAGAGTTGGCTGAATTGACTTTTTCTATAGCAAAACTTGGCTGAATTGACTTTTTCTATAGCAAACGTTGGCTGAATTGACTTTTTCTATAGGATAAATTGGCCGAAGTGACTTTTTCTATAGAAAAAGTTGGCCGAAGTGACTTTTTCTATAGAAAAAGTTGGCCGAAGTGACTTTTTCTATAGAAAAAGTTGGCCGAAGTGACTTTTTCTATAGAAAAAGTTGGCCGAAGTGACTTTTTCTATAGAAAAAGTTGGCCGAAGTGACTTTTTCTATAGAAAAAGTTGGCCGAAGTGACTTTTTCTATAGAAAAAGTTGGCCGAAGTGACTTTTTCTATAGAAAAAGTTGGCCGAAGTGACTTTTTCTATAGAAAAAGTTGGCCGAAGTGACTTTTTCTATAGAAAAAGTTGGCCGAAGTGACTTTTTCTATAGAAAAAGTTGGCCGAAGTGACTTTTTCTATAGAAAAAGTTGGCCGAAGTGACTTTTTCTATAGAAAAAGTTGGCCGAAGTGACTTTTTCTATCAAAAAAATTTGCTGAATTGATGTTTTCTACAGAAAAAGTTGACAGAAAAGACTTTTTCAACAGAAAAGGTTTGTTGAATTGGCTTTTTCTATAAAAAAAAGTTTGCTTAATTTACTTTTTCTATAGAAAAAGTATGCTGAATTGTCTTTTTTCTATAGAAAAAGTATACTTAATTGACTATATCTATAGAAAAAGTAAGCTGAATTGATTTTTTCCAGGGAAAAAGTTTCGTTGAATTGACTTTTTTTATAGAAAAAGTTAGTTGAAATGACTTTCTATAGAAAAAGTTCTTTGAAATGACTTCTTATATAGAAAAAGTTAGTTGAAATGACTTTTTCTATGGAAAAAGTTCGTTGAAGTGACTTATCCAGCAGAAAAAGTTCGCTGAAATGACTTTTTCTATGGAAAAAGTTCGCTGAGTTGATCTATTACAGAAAAACTTCGCTGAATTTTACTTTTTCAAGAAAATAATCGCTGAATTGATTTTTCTACCTGAAAAATATCTAGAACTCACTATTATGTATATTGAAAAGGTTGGCTGAATTGATTTTTTATATAAAAAAAATACACTGAATTGATTTTTCTATAAAGTCGCGTTGCAATGATTTTTTTCCATAGAAAATGTTCGCTGAATTGACCTTTCCTATCCAAATGTTCGCTGAATTGACTTTTTCAATAGCAAAATTTCTTTGAATTGCTTTTTCTAGAGAAAATGTTCGCTGAATAGACTTTGTCTACAGAAAAAGTATGCTTAATTGACTTCTATAGGAAAGGTAAAGTGTGCTGAATTAATATTTCTATAGAGAATGTGTGCGTTCATGAATGCAGCAAAATGACACGTCTCTTTTTTGACAATGTCAGTGTTGCCACACATATTTACTTCATCTTTTTATGATATTGTAATTTTTTGCAATGTAAATACTGCATTTATCAAGTCAGCCAATATTGACATTTTTTATAGTAAAAGTTGCTGAATTGACTATTTCTACAGAAAAATCAAGCTGAATTGACTTTTCCATAGATAACGTCCGCTGAATAAAAAAGTGAGCTGAAAAAGACTGCTGAAATTGCTTTGTCTATAGAAAAAAGTATGCTGAATAGAGTTTTTCTGTTGAAAAAGTATGCTGTATACTTTTTCTATAGAAAATGTTCGCTGAATTGATTTTTTTTTCTATAGAAAATGTACTCTGAATCGACCCTTTCCCTACAAAAAGTACGCTGAATCGGCTTTTTCTCTACAAAAAGTTTGCTGAATTGACTTTTCTACAGAAAAATTTCGCTGAATTTACATTTTCAAGGAAAAAAGTTCGCTGAATTGAATTTTTCAATAGGAAAATAACGCTGGATTGCCTTTTTCAATATGAAAATTTACTTTTTCAATTGAAAAAGTTCGCTGAATTGACTTTTTCAATAGGGAAAGTTCGCTGAATTGACTTTGTCAATAGGGAAAGTTCGCTGAAATGATTTGTTCTATAGAAAAATATTTTGAATTGACATTTTTTATAGTAAAAGTTGCTGAATTGACTATTTCTACAGAAAAATCAAACTGAATTGACTTTTCCATAGATAACGTTCGCTGAATAAAAAAGTGAGCTGAAAAAGACTGCTGAAATTGCTTTGTCTATAGAAAAAAGTATGCTGAATAGAGTTTTTCTGTTGAAAAATGTTCGCTGAATCGACCTTATCCCTACAAAAAGTACGCTGAATCGGCTTTTTCTCTACAAAAAGTTCGCTGAATTGACTTTTTCTACAGAAAAATTTCGCTGAATTTACATTTTCAAGGAAAAAAGTTCGCTGAATTGAATTTTTCAATAGGAAAATAACGCTGGATTGCCTTTTTCAATATGAAAATTTACTTTTTCAATCGGAAAAGTTCGCTGAATTGACTTTTTCAATAGGGAAAGTTGTTACGACCCCATAGAAGCTAGGTTGGTCTGCCGGCTGCTCTACCTGGACCTCAGGGCGGTTCTCAACCCGCCATTCCCAGCCAAAAGGTCTAACAAAACGATAATGAACAAACACAATTACACTACACAACTATCACATGACATACACGGGGATATTCTTTAGGATGTGGGTCCTTGCTGTTCGGACCCCCCACTTGCCCTCCCAACCATGATCCTCATCTCCACATATCAATCTTCACGGGATCCCACTACTCTTCCTAGAACATGCCTTCCTTCAATCAACCGTCACCTTCCCCCCCAATATGAACACACTTACTCCATATTCATTTTTATCATGATTCTCTTAAAACATATTTTATTGGTAATATAAATGGGAAATTAAAATCAAGTTAATTCGAAATGACAATCTTTGAGAGTCAATATAAAAATATGAGCAAACATTAAATCGTAAAAAAAAGGTTACATTAACAAAAAAAAAAATCCTAACTAGGTTAAGAAAAGACTAGCTGGATAGGGTATACGGCTTCTCTTACAGCCAACTCTTTCTACATCAGATACGGTTCCTACCTAAATGAGCTCACTTAGATGGTCAACCTATTTGGACCTAATGGGTCCCATATGATATTCAAAAATTACCCTTCCCTATACTGTCTGTCTTTACCTTCACAGTGATATCTCAATATGAATAATAGATTCAAAAATTTGTCAAATTGGATAAAATATTAATATTAAAAAAAAAATTAAACAAATATAAAAATAACAAACAAAATAAAATAAGATATTAATAAGTACATATAAAATACGGCGAAAAACGTTTTTTTCTTTTTGCCAAAATTATTTGTCAGCGCCTAGTTGCCGACTACACAATTTAAACTATTATAATGGTGGATATTGGTTATGTCAGTTTATGATGGTTAGATAATAGTATACAACTTTTCCCAAACTGACCGAATTATCTTGAAATGGTTGGAGTCACAACTGCCATTAGTCAGCAGCTGATAGTCAGGGAACACTTTTTCCAATAACAGGGCGTCTCATATATTCAAACTTCTTAGCCGTAATGTCTGTCGCTCAACGCTTGAGGGCTGGACGGCCGTTTAAAAAAAGACTGACTTGTTTTTCAAACTTTTAAGGATAATTGATGCTATCACTGACTGGTTATATTGGTCTAGCAATTAATATTTGATTCTTTACGTCCTACCTGGACACAGAAAGCTCTTTGAATTTGCTGAACGTATCACTGTTTCGGCTCACTTTGCTCCTCGGTGGTCTTGCTTACCGATTTCTTATAGAGCCTGCCTCCTATGTGCCACAATATTCGCTCAGTGTCGAATCCTATGAACAAAATACTAGACTTTAGTCACATCATTCTTTAATCAACACAGCACTTGTAAGATAATTATCATCATTGTTCACTTACTTTTTTTATATGAAGCAACAACTTATATTTAAAAAAATAAAGCACTGAACAGTATGACGTGTTAAAAATGATATAATTATCCACACTATTTAGGAAAATACGTCCAGACACGAGTTTCTTCACAACCAATATGGCTGTTTTCCACTCTTTCCCCCTTTTTATATGAACCATTTCCCAACATAATTTCATTAGAAATATTCCCATATTAAATATGGCTAATTTTCTGTACCAGTCGTCCTTTTTCTACTCATGAAAAGTTGTTACTTTTCGAAATCCATTCCTAAAAAAATTAATTTGGAGATGGTATGTAACATATGTAAGTAACTACCTCTTACTGTACAATGGTGTAACATCGGCCACCTTATTGACAATCCAACTGTTATATGACAGCTGTCATCAACATACCACCACCACTCATAACAACACGTCTGATTTATTAAAGCCTTCGGACAGACAAGAAATATATTTGTTTTTATTCGTAAAAAAACTATTTTTGGGAAGAATATCGAGTTCCTGGGACAGAACATTAAGGAAGCTTCATGGATATGATGGACAATGAATCTCATACTATTTATTTCAACGAAATCCTGCTTTGTTTTCTGGCGTGAACATAGTAGTGTGTGTGCTTGTGTGTGCAATGTTTATTTTTCTTTGCCTTTTGCATTGTAGGCGAGAAGAAACATTCACAATAAACAGCTGGTAAGGTTGATTAAACATTGATGAAGCAATGTTTGTTCTTTTTTAACTTTATTATTATTTCTGTCTATCCAGGTCTGTAGCTGGTCCCCTGTTTGTTCTCCTAATTTTACCGAATATAATTCTCCCCTCTCGGTACCAGATAAAACACCATCTTCCATGTCACCGGGTGAAGGGTCTGTTCAAGTGGATTGATAGGATTTTTCCTCCGGGCCAACCGCAACAAAGTTCGCTGAAATGACGTTTTCAATAGGAAAAGTACGCTGAAATGATTCGTTCTATAGAAAAATATTTTGAATTGACATTTTTTATAGTAAAAGTTGCTGAATTGACTATTTCTATAGAAAAATCAAGCTGAATTGACTTTTCCATAGATAACGTTCGCTGAATAAAAAAGTGAGCTGAAAAAGACTGCTGAAATTGCTTTGTCTATAGAAAAAGTATGCTGAATAGAGTTTTTCTGTTGAAAAAGTATGCGGTATACTTTTTCTATAGAAAATGTTCGCTGAATTGATTTTTTTCTATAGAAAATGTTCGCTGAATCGACATTTTCCCTACAAAAAGTACGCTGAATCGGCTTTTTCTGTACGAAAAGTTTGCTGAATTGACTTTTTCTACAGAAAAATTTCGCTGAATTTACATTTTCAAGAAAAAAAGTTCGCTGAATTGAATTTTTCAATAGGAAAATAACGCTGGATTGCCTTTTTCAATATGAAAATTTACTTTTTCAATCGGAAAAGTTCGCTGAGATGACTTTTTCAAAAGGAAAAGTACGCTGAAATGATTTGTTCTATAGAAAAATATTTTGAATTGACATTTTCTATAGAAAAAGTATGCTGAATTGACTATTTCTACAGAAAAATCAAGCTGAATTGACTTTTCCACAGATAACGTTCGCTGAATAAAAAAGTGAGCTGAAAAAGACTGCTGAAATTGCTTTGTCTATAGAAAAAAGTATGCTGAATAGAGTTTTTCTGTTGAAAAAGTATGCTGTATACTTTTTTTTTTATAGAAAATGTTCGCTGAATTGATTTTTTTCTATAGAAAATGTACTCTGAATCGACCTTTTCCCTACAAAAAGTACGCTGAATCGGCTTTTTCTCTACAAAAAGTTCGCTGAATTGACTTTTTCTACAGAAAAATTTCGCTGAATTTACATTTTCAAGGAAAAAAGTTCGCTGAATTGAATTTTTCAATAGGAAAATAACGCTGGATTGCCTTTTTCAATATGAAAATTTACTTTTTCAATCGGAAAAGTTCGCTGAATTGACTTTTTCAATAGGGAAAGTTCGCTGAAATGACTTTTTCAACAGGAAAAGTACGCTGAAATGATTTGTTCTATAGAAAAATAGTTTGAATTGACATTTTCTGTAGAAAAAGTATGCTGAATTGACTATTTCTACAGAAAAATCAAGCTGAATTGACTTTTCCATAGATAACGTCCGCTGAATAAAAAAGTGAGCTGAAAAAGACTGCTGAAATTGCTTTGTCTATAGAAAAAAGTATGCTGAATAGAGTTTTTCTGTTGAAAAAGTATGCTGTATACTGTTTCTATAGAAAATGTTCGCTGAATTGATTTTTTTCTATAGAAAATGTACTCTGAATCGACATTTTCCCTACAAAAAGTACGCTGAATCGGCTTTTTCTCTACAAAAAGTTTGCTGAATTGACTTTTTCTACAGAAAAATTTCGCTGAATTTACATTTTCAAGGAAAAAAGTTCGCTGAATTGAATTTTTCAATAGGAAAATAACGCTGGATTGCCTTTTTCAATATGAAAATTTACTTTTTCAATCGGAAAAGTTCGCTGAATTGACTCTTTCAATAGGGAAAGTTCGCTGAAATGACTTTTTCAACAGGAAAAGTACGCTGAAATGATTTGTTCTATAGAAAAATAGTTTGAATTGACATTTTTTATAGAAAAAGTTGCTGAATTGACTATTTCTACAGAAAAATCAAGCTGAATTGACTTTTCCATAGATAACGTCCGCTGAATAAAAAAGTGAGCTGAAAAAGACTGCTGAAATTGCTTTGTCTATAGAAAAAAAGTATGCTGAATAGAGTTTTTCTGTTGAAAAAGTATGCTGTATACTTTTTCTATAGAAAATGTTAGCTGAATTGATTTTTTTCTATAGAAAATGTTCGCTGAATCGGCTTTTTCCCTACAAAAAGTACGCTGAATTGGCTTTTTCTCTACAAAAAGTTCGCTGAATTGACTTTTTCTACAGAAAAATTTCTCTGAATTTACATTTTCAAGGAAAAAAGTTCGCTGAATTGAATTTTTCAATAGGAAAATAACGCTAGATTGCCTTTTTCAATATGAAAATGTACTTTTTCAATCGGAAAAGTTCGCTGAATTGACTTTTTCAATAGGGAAAATTCGCTGAAATGACTTTTTCGAGAGGAAAAGTACGCTGAAATGATTTGTTCTATAGAAAAATATTTTGAATTGACATTTTCTATAGAAAAAGTATGCTGAATTGACGTTTTCGCAAAATTGAGTTTTTCTGTAGAAAAAGTTCGTTGGGCCCTATAACTTACCACAAAACAGCCGATTGTATAGTAAGAGATCAAAAAATTTTCTTTGCCTTGTCGCATTAGGTAATTAACGTTAGATGTTTATCTTTGTTTATTCTTTTTTTTTTAATATTTTGATTCATGATTATCTTATCACCGATGTCATCATCGGTGACAGTAATCGACGGCGTTTTTGTAAAAAGACTTGCACCTTACCTTTTGCTATCTCCCTCCATACCATCTAGGGAGAAATTTTAAGATAACATCCCCCATTTGGGAACTACGACGAGTCCTTCAAATATTTCATAGTATTATATTTAAGAAAATACCACACCTTTGGCAACTCCTAGCTAGTAGTTTTGAAAGAATTCCCTTATTTTATGTGGCTTATAATAAAACAAATACACAGGAGGTTTAAATACAAATACACAATAGATTTATTGGTTTGTTTTTATATTTCAAAAATCATAAAGCAATTGTAGGATTGATTTTGTTTTACAAAAAAATTTAAGGCCGCATACTTAAAAAAAATATATAAATAAAAGTTTCTTGTTCTTCTTTTGATATCAAGAAATTTTAAGTACATATGCTTGGAGACATCATGGATTGAGCAAGATATCAAGTATACAAATAACTTAAATTCTAGGATGATAATGATAACTCTTTCTGTGGGCAAAGGGCAAAGTGGTTGGTGGTGGGGATTAAATACATATGTATATCATATATTTCAAATGAAAATATGAACATAGTGACAAGGAAATATTGATGGGATAATGGATGAGTATTATTTAACTATGATGGGCGCAATAATGGATAATAGTTTACAACAATTTTTTAAATATTAAAATGTAATAAAATGAATCAAAACAAAAATGTATGTTTTATAAAGAAAAATAAAAAAAATCACAATAGGGTTTTTTCGCATAGGAAAGATTTGTGGTTTCCATCCATTCTTGCATGGGGCGGTTAGTAGTAGTAAAGTAATAATAAATTTAAACCTTACAACTAGACTTATTTCTAGCAAAAAAATACAATTGATTTGATCTCTACAAAATTTTTTAAAATTAAAATACTTTTTTGTGTATGGGGGGTTGTTGGCGGTTAGCAACAAAGAATTCATTCGTTTGAGAAAACGTAAAGAAACTTACAAAATATAGATTTTAAAGCTTCACTGAGAACGAATGAAGTTTTGTTTGTTTTAACTAAGGGAAATTTTGGGGATACTACAGCTATTCAAAAGTATGGACGTTTCATAGGAGATTACATGTATTGTTATTGTAAATAGCTTTTATTTGTATTTTAGTAGGAAAATATATATTCGCTTAGGAAGCCAGCTCTCTGTTTTAAATAGTTTCTTCAAATTAATTCAACTTTGTTCAATTTTCTCTTTTTATTGTTGGTTAACTTAATTTAAACACTTAAAACACATAATTTATTTTCAGTTCTTGTCACAAAGAAAAACAACAGCAATGTGTTTGATTGACTTCCAAAATGTCCCAAATCTGATTAGGTTAAGGTAGGGAAGAAAAAAATGTGTAAGAGGCCAAGGTTTTAGTGGGATTAAACAATCCAAACAAAGCGTCTTCAAAGGGCCAACAGTTTAATGCGAATTATGGAGGTTTTCGATTTATAGGAGTACGAATTATGGCGGGAACTTCGCTCGGGGAATACTGTATTTTAGGTTAGAATGTATAAATCCACCTCAACAACTATTTAAAAGAAAGGAAGAGAGGGATGGGAGGGGAGCATGCTGAGCATTTCCCAAAAAAAAGTCAACAAATTTAGACTGCATCATTTGTTTCCATTTTGGAAGTCAGAGTTCCACTTTTGTGTTATTACATCTTTCTTATTGTTGTTGCTGTTGTTGGCCAAATATATTCAAATCCTGTTGCGTAACATACCCAGAAATTAAACCACCCATAGTTGATGTGGTTTTGGGACCCTCAGCTGCTGTTTGATTTATTATATCATGGTGAAGGACCGGCGGCTGCGGCGCTGTATTTCCTCCTTGCGCATCTATTCTTCTGTTAACAGGATTTTGTATTTGTTGTAATTTAGCCAAATCATCCAAAGTGGTATAACCACTTACAAACGGACTTGGGTTTGTTTCATTTGTGGCCGTTTGCTGCTGGGAAGGATTATTATTAAAGAATTTTTGTAAATCTTGGGCCATTACATAGCCTGATGTAGTTGGGAGCGGTGGTGCTGCTGCTTCGGCCACTACTGGTTGTAATGCCTGCAAACTTTGTACTGATATATAACCACCATTTGTATTGGCCATGTTGCCGCCAACTGGGTGCATTTTATTTTCCTCAAAATCTTGCCAGGGTTGTAACAGTGCCGATTGTTTGATATAACCGCTATCATTGGTCAAGGGGGTGTGTTCAATATCTGAATGTGCGGCCATAGATTCTGAATCATCTGTACTATCAACCAAAGAATCCACAGATGAGGATATATCCGCCTCTTTTGGTTCCCCGTTTTCAGCCGTTTTGTTATCGTTACCATCACTAACACCACCACCACACCGTTCACCACCCGCTCCCAAATAACCCGAATCATTACCCAAAGAGGCCAATAGATGATGATGTTCATTACGGAAATTATATTCGTGCATGCGTCCTGCACTCAGCCATTCAGCGTCTTTGCTAGCCAAATTGCAAGACTTTTCCATTTCAGGATTATTAAAATCAGGACCCATACCATTGCCGGGAAATGCGCCACCATTATCTTTTGTAAAATAACTTTCCAGACCAGCCGGCAAAGTACAATTGATATTGGCCATTTTATTGTATTTTTTACGGGCCATATACAAGGCGGCCATAACACCCAATGACATGGCTATCACCACCAAGGCAATGGTTGTTATTTTACCTAAACGACCTGTGGAACAGGAATATATGGCCGATGTTTGATATGGTGATTTGTAAAGATGATATATGGACCTATTGAAATATCGCTCAATTTGATTTAGCTTTTCTCTGCTCATCTGTCCACTGGGGGCTTTACATGTTAAATCTTCATTATCATCGTAATGATCAGCATCAACATCATGGCGATAATATGGCTCCATTGTGGTTGTCAGAAAAGCTGCCTCATCAATTTCATGCAATAGGGCGGCATTTACCGCTCGTACCTCAACAATAGTTTTATATTCAACACCAATACAAGGTGGCTCTTGGAAGGTACATGAACTCTCCCCACCCAAAATAATACTTGTCTTTTCCCTTACCACATCATCGTAACGCTTCTGAGTAACCAAAACTTCATAGAACTCCAGACGACCATTGGGTTTCAGAGGTTTATTCCATTGTATCATGTTGGCATTATTCGAGGTGGAGGCTTGACCCGGCGGGGAAGGAGCTGAAAGGAAGACAAGGTGAAGGTGATTCCTTGAAAAATATTTAAAAATTCTTAAACTAAGATATTTAAAAAATCCACCTCATCTTTGAACGATTTTTTATTCAAAAATATTCTTAGGTCAATTTTTCAGCTATTTGACGGTATTTAATTCAAAAATATTCTTTGGTCGGTTTTTTATTCAAAAATATTTTTGGTCGTTTTTTTTTTGTCTCTCTGCTATTAAAACTTAAAGGAGAGAGTGAGAAATCTGGAGTTGATATTCATGATCGGTCTGATTATTTAAAATTCCACGTTTTTGGTCGCTTTCTTACTAAAAATTTTCTTTAATAAATCCACATTTTTGGTCGCTTCCTTACTAAAAATTTTCTTTAATAAATCCACATTTTTAGTCGCTTTCTTACTAAAAATTTTCTTTAATAAATCCAAGGTTTTGGTCGCTTTCTTACTAAAAATATTCTTTAATAAATCCACGTTTTTGGTCGCTTTCTTACTAAAAATTTCCTACTAAAAATTTTCTTTAATAAATCCAAGGTTTTGGTCGCTTTCTTACTAAAAATTTTCTTTAATAAATCCACGTTTTTGGTGGCTTTCTAACTAAAAATTTTCTTTAATAAATCTACGTTTTTGGTCGCTTTCTTACTAAAAATTTTCTTTAATAAATCCAAGTTTTTGGTCGGTTTCTTACTAAAAATTTTCTTTAATAAATCCACGTTTTTGGTCGGTTTCTTACTAAAAATGTTCTTTAATAAATCCACGTTTTTGGTCGAAAATTTTCTTTAATAAATCCACGTTTTTGGTCGAAAATTTTCTTTAATAAATCCACGTTTTTGGTCGGTTTCTTACTAAAAATTTTCTTTAATAAATCCACGTTTTTGGTCGAAAATTTTCTTTAATAAATCCACGTTTTTGGTCGGTTTCTTACTAAAAATTTTCTTTAATAAATCCACGTTTTTGGTAGCTTTCTTACTAAAAATTTTCTTTAATAAATCCACGTTTTTGGTCGGTTTCTTACTAAAAATTTTCTTTAATAAATCCACGTTTTTGGTCGGTTTCTTACTAAAAATTTTCTTTAATAAATCCACGTTTTTGGTCGCTTTCTTACTAAAAATTTTCTTTAATAAATCCACGTTTTTGGTCGCTTTCTTACTAAAAATTTTCTTTAATAAATCAACGTTTTTGGTCGCGTTCTTACTAAAAATTTTCTTTAATAAATCCAAGTTTTTGGTCGCTTTCTTACTAAAAATTTTCTTTAATAAATCCACGTTTTTGGTCGCTTTCTTACTAAAAATTTTCTTTAATAAATCCACGTTTTTGGTCGCTTTCTTACTAAAAATTTTCTTTAATAAATCCACGTTTTTGGTCACTTTCTTACTAAAAATTTTCTTTAATAAATCCACGTTTTTGGTCGCTTTCTTACTAAAAATTCTCTTTAATAAATCCACGTTTTTGGTCGCTTTCTTACTAAAAATTTTCTTTAATAAATCCACGTTTTTGGTCGCTTTCTTACTAAAAATTTTCTTTAATAAATCCACGTTTTTGGTCGGTTTCTTACTAAACATTTTCTTTAATAAATCCACGTTTTTGGTCGCTTTCTTACTAAAAATTTTCTTTAATAAATCCACGTTTTTGGTCGCTTTCTTACTAAAAATTTTCTTTAATAAATCCACGTTTTTGGTCGCTTTCTTACTAAAAATTTTCTTTAGTAAATCCACGTTTTGGTCGCTTTCTTACTAAAAATTTTCTTTAATAAATCCACGTTTTTGGTCGCTTTCTTACTAAAAATATTCTTTAATAAATCCACGTTTTTGGTCGGTTTCTTACTAAAAATGTTCTTTAATAAATCCACGTTTTTGGTCGGTTTCTTACTAAAAATTTTCTTTAATAAATCAACGTTTTTGGTCGGTTTCTTACTAAAAATTTTCTTTAATAAAACCACGTTTTTGGTCGCTTTCTTACTAAAAATTTTCCTTAATAAATCCACGTTTTTGGTCGCTTTCTAACTAAAAATTTTCTTTAATAAATCCACGATTTTGGTCGGTTTCTTACTAAAAATTTCTTTAATAAATCCACGTTTTTGGTCGCTTTCTTACTAAAAATTTTCTTTAATAAATCCACGTTTTTGGTCGGTTTCTTACTAAAAATTTTCTTTAATAATTCCACGATTTTGGTCGGTTTCTTACTAAAAATTTTCTTTAATAAAACCACGTTTGGGTTTTGTTTCTTACTAAAAATTGTCTTTAATAAATCCACGTTTTTGGTCGCTTTCTTACCAAAAATTTTCTTTAATAAATCCACGTATTTTTATAAAAAATCCACGATTTGTGGTCCATTTTTCATTCAAAAATATTCTTTACACTTTTTTTGACCAATATTTCATTGAAAAATATTTAGAATAAATTCACATTTTCCATTCAAAACATATTTCTTAAAAAAGCTACGTTTTTGGTCGATTTTTGGTCATGATTTAATAAATTACAAAACTAACAGCCTGTTTCACTATGTCGAACGAAAATGAAAAAGAAAGAAAAACCACTAAACTCGTGTATGATTTTTAAATTTTGTATTTGTTTTAAAGTAAACACAAAGTCAATATTGCCATAAAAACCAAAGTTTAGGTGTTTTTCGTTCGCAATAATTTTCTTTCGACATAGTGAACAAATCCTAAGTTTTTTGGCCGATATTTCATCAAAAAAATATACTTTAAAAATTCAAATTTTTTGTTCAATTTTTTGGTAAAAAATATTCTTTAAAAAAAAAAAAACACCATTTTGGTCGATTCTTTAATCAAAAGTTATTTAATTTAATTTTAATTAAAAGCAACGATTTTGCTCGATCTTTTATTCGAAAATTATTCTTTAAAAACTCCACGTTTTTTTGATAGATAAAAAACAAATTTTGGCCTATTTTTCATTCAAAATGTATTCTTAAAAAAAATTCAGTTTCTTTGCTAGATTTTTTATTCAAAAATTATTCTTTAAAAAATCCACGTTTTTTTGATAGATAAAAACAAATTTTGGCCTATTTTTCATTCAAAATGTATTCTTTAAAAAAATTCAGTTTCTTTGCTAGTTTTTTTATTCAAAAATTATTCTTTAAAAAATCCACGTTTTTTGATAGATAAAAAACAAATGTTGGCCTGTTTTTCATTCAAAATGTATTCTTAAAAAAAATTCAGTTTCTTTGCTAGATTTTTTATTAAAAAAAAAACTTTATAAAATTCGCATTTTTGGTCGATTTATAACGATTTGTAATTCATCAAAGATTCTTAAAAAAATCCATGATTTGGTCCATTTTTTCATTCAAAAAATATTCTTTAAAAAATTCACGTTTTTCTTTAAAAAAAAAAATCCACGTTTTTATCTATATTTCATTCAAAAAATATCCTTTAAAAATTCCACTCTTTTAGTCGATTTTTCATTCAAAATACATACATATATTGTCTAAATATCCCAAGTTTGTCACTCAAAAATTTTCTTGAAAAAAATCTACACTTATTGGTCTGAAAACCCTCGTTTTTTGTTTTGTTTACCCTTTAACAACCTCGCTAATTGTTCATTGTACTCACTCACCTCCAATTGCCGTTGTGAAATGTACATCATTACTGGTATCCGATATTTCCACTGTCTGGGCCAATACATAAACTTTATACGATGTGAAACTCTCCAAGTGTGTCAAGGCAAATTCCAGTGTTGTACCATTAACCTCAAACCGATCATTGTTTAACATAATAATATATTTTCGTATGTGGCCATTTTTTTGACTTGGCTCCAACCATTTAATCCAGGCACTATTTCTGGTAACATTAAAATATTTAAGATGTCGTGGCGGTGATGGTGCTCCTTCCAAGGTACGCATTAGTTGCGGATCACTTGGTTTACCAATTTTATTACGTGAAAACATATACATTGATACCTTATACATGGTGTAGGGCTTCAGTTTGTCGATGTTGTAAACTTTGTCGTTATTTCTTAAAGTCACCGTTTGTGGCTCATCTAAGCAGGTTGCATTTTCAGCTGGTACATTATCGGCCACTTCACAATATGTTAAATTGAAACCCAGCAATATGGAGGTACAAACTCTTTCGACCCGCCATTGTACTTTGATGCTGTTGCTCATGGAGGTTAGTTCGGGGTCAGCCTTAACTAAATCACTATTGACATCCATCGTACAGGCAGTCCAGTGTAGACCGGTGTTGAAATTGTCATAATTTGCGGAGATTGCCAAGTTAAGTGTGTGCTCCTCCAAGGCATTTTGTTTTTCTGTGGTAAAATTCAATTGCGAGGCGGGAACCTCTTTGAAATGCATTGATTCCTGCAAAAGGCAATGAAAAGGATTTTTAGGGAATGATCAAATATTGCAACATTGGGGGTTATTAACTTACCTTGCACTCATTGGGCAACGCCCGCTTGGGATAACACCAAAACACTGTGTAACTTTTGAGACCAGATGAATTTATGGGTCTAGACCAGGTAAGGGTATATGTACGATTATTGGCATGATAGACATTATTAATATCGTTGGGTGTATGAAGTTTGGGTGCCACTGTTTCAAATGAGTAAATAACAAGCCGACTGGTTTCCATGGAATCACCCACATGATTACGGCTACCAATTTCAAATTCATAATGTGATGATTTGCTCCAGGGAAACACAGCAAGATTGTGCTCCAGACGCAAGGGTTTTAAATCTCTGGAAATAAGAAAATTTTTATTTGAAAAATCATTCGGGTCATATAACCTCACATCAAATGCAAATTTTCACAGAAGTAGTCAATAAAGTGGATATAAGGCTCAGAAGCCATAAACGAACAAGATCTACATTTACAAAAGTTCACATAAACTCAATTCCAAATATTTTTTATATGGAAACAAGAAAAACAAATCCATACTTACATCAACTGACCATCCCTGCGCACCGAACGTATGGCATAGGTAAAATTGTCTCCATTATATTCATAGGTCGGTAGCTCTTCCCAATAGATGGTGACCATTGTTTCGGCAGAATTTATATAAAAACTACCAGCATCCATGCGTGGTGGTCTCTGTGGCTTACGAGCAGCGGTACGAAATGGAAACACCAATTGTTCGCTCCATTGGGCCTTGGAGTGCTTGACACGTACTCTCAACTTTAGTTCATAACGCCAATAGGCATAGGGTAAATTAGCTAGACGCAACTTCAATTCATTGTGATCGCGCACCGGCGCCTCTCCTCGAATCTCTGTACCATTTTCCGGTTGTATCAACACCTCCCATTGTAAACCTTTTGTACGATACTTTTCCCAATTGATCATTTGCCATGTCAAACGTATACCGTCTACGGAGACACTGTCAATGCGAATATTCTCTCCAGGTTTTGAGGGAATCATTACCTCGAAATTATTTATAGCAAAATATTGGATGAGGGGTTTATCATTGGCCCGCACCAAAGCATTCTTTGATTCAATAATAAAATGATAAAATTCTTGATTACGATCTTTTAGCGATATATTGCAAACCACCAAGCTGCGATCATCATAACTGCATACAGGTTGGAAAATATAATTCGGCATGTCATTGTAATAGGTAACATTGTAGGTGGTGAGAATGGGATTGGGTGGTTTGGTGAAATTACAGATCATATGATCGAAATCATAACTATTACAACTGAAATTTTTCACTGCCTTAGGGGGAGTGCCCACGAATACTTTCGCCTCCATTATGGCATCGGAACCACATTTACAACGATATTCGGTTTGTTGTTCACTAGCATTGCGTACCATATAAACAATACTGGAACTATTCTGTATGACAATATTTTCATGCGGCAGTACATAGTCCGTGCGGCCATTAACAAAATACAAACTTGTCGAGTTTTTTCCAGGAAAGGCATTGGGATTCATGTAGCAGGTAATATTAAAGGAGTCGCCTATAGCCGCTTCAATGGTAACCGGTTGGGTTTCTCCAGGATGATGATAGTGCATACGACCGCAGCACAATGATAAGCACCATGATAACATCAATATGACGATCAAATTGTCATCAAGATTAGTCATATTGTTATTGTTTGATAATCAAGTACTTCGATAGATTGTTCATTAAATTAAAGGGTTTTTAGTTTATCACTTTTCTAGTCCTTTTGTCCACCCAAAGAGCTTTAACCACTTGTCGTATACTGTATTTTTGGGTATTTCCAGCTAAAACCAGTTCATGTAGCTGTGTGTGATTTCAAATTCATTCCTAGAATCCGTTTAATTTTAGTGTATGTTTTTCTTGGAATTTGAATTTTCTTCACTTGATAATTTTGCAATTTTCTCCACAAATCTTTAACGATTTTTCATTTTTATGTTAAAATTAGATTCCTCACACAACATTACACGCATTTTATTGAGGTTTTATTGATAAATTTTAGAAATTACTTGTATATGTTGGGCACTTAAATTTGAATTCTTGGAATTTTGTTTTGCTTTGTGTGACTTGTTGTTGTTGTTGTCGCGTTTTGCTTGTCCGCTTGTTCTCGTCTTGACCGTACTCTTTCTCTCATGTGGTTGACTTGATTTGTTTTCATTTGTTGTAGGGATGACTAAGTCGACTTTCAATTAGTAGACTTTTTGGCTTAAAAAGTCGAAGAGTCGACTTTTCATTGTCGGTCATGGGGCTTATACATGATATGTTTTATACATGTTATGTATAGCAACTGTCACTGTTTTTCCGCGCATATGTAATTTCTTCTGCACAACAAAATTGTATATTTCATTCGTTTTCTTCATTTTGTTGTACAGTCGAGATGTATACCCGCATCACTTCGATTAGTAGAAATTTTTGTATAGTTCACACCATGTGTAATTCAGATTTGTAAAAAGTGACCTTGTTGGATTTCGTAAATGTAAACCAAGCATTAAATTATTCCATCCCAGCAAAAAGTTTGCCTCCAAAGAGACAGTTAAATGATATGTACAAATGATTTGGAAGTGCATCAAATTATGCATTTTCACTCATGATTTTTACAAGGGAGTGACCCCGGAAAGAGACACTCCATTGCACCTCATTTTAACTGACCCTTTGGCATTGCATTTTAACTGAACCTTTGGCACTGCATTTTTACTGACCCTTTGGCATTGCATTTTAACTGACCCTTTGGGGTAGAATAGGAGGCAGTCCAGAGCACGTGTTTTGAATAACAAAATAAAATGCATTTATTATTTGTGTAAAACAAAAATATTAATAACTTTATTAAATTAACACAAATTATGAAAATTCTCTATTGAATTCAATCGCAAACATGTGTGTTTCCTCCGCTCTTCATTTAATCCAAGCTTAAGTGCTTTTGCTTCATCTGCTAAATGGGTCCCATCACCAGTTAAGATTTCGACATGTACTCCAACAGCATTCCATCGGGAAATTTTCTTCTCGTGAGTTACCGTAAAAATGTTCACAAATTAAATATTATTTAGTTTGTATTAGCAAATGTTTGGAAATGTTAACACGATTATCTCTTTTTGGAAATGTATTCCGCTGCCTGTAGAAAGTACAAACTGATTTATGTACATGTAGGGATCTCTAACAACTGCTAATAAAATGTAGCGAACGGAGTGCCTTTTTCACGACACCGTTTGCACTGCATCCGGATGCTGTTAAATTGTGAGGAATTGGAGTGCCTTTTTCACGACTCCGTTGAACTGCCTCCGGATGTTGTTAACATGTGACAAATGGATGTGATTCTTTGGATTGCATCCAAATGCGGTTAAAATGTGAGGACTGGAGTGCCTTTTTCACGACTCCGGTTGAACTGCATCAAAACATGCCGTGACAGAACTAGTCCACATTGCACTACTTCCAATTTACTTTGCTGGGATATGTTACCATGAAATCATGGTACAATAATACAGGTAGCATTATCATGCCAGCTGATGGTAACATAATGTGTCAACTGCATTGAATTGATGTCAAATTTTGACACCTTATGTTACCAACAATTGCCGATGCGGCTACCTGTGTATTTGTACCATGCATGAAATAAAGCAGTAAATTTCTATATTGTCGTATATTTTTAACAAAAAAATAAATATATGCAAACTTGTTTTGAAAATTCATGTTCGATCACACATATGCATCTACTTGGATTATGAAGTCAACAAAAGTAATGCTTGGTTTACATTTACGAAATCCACTCGATTTCAACTGTCAAATCCATAGGTTAAACGTCAAATGAAATCCAGATGAGATTTCATTTGACGTTTGAGCTATGGAATTGACAGTTGAAATCGAGTGGATTTCGTAAATGTAAACTTAGCATAAGTATAAACAACAGGGTGTATTTATGGATATAAGGTAATGTAAATACTACAACAAATACAACTCAACAACAACGACATAGAAATTTGTTTTTGGCTGTTAAGCTAGTTTCAAATGTACATGTAAACAAAATAAGAAAAGGCTTGGCGTTTTTTATTTGGGATGGCGACTTCTATTTTGTTTTTCAAAATAGTCAGGCTTAATCCCATAGCCGATGTTTTAATATTTTTTTTTTTAAACAACTTTGATTTATTAGTCGAAATTTTGTTTATTGCTGTAGTATGCAATACCAACAAACTAGTTTCGTGTTTTTTCGTTGAGAATCGACGAACGCATAGCAGTAGGAAAGATTTGGTTTTGTTTGCAAGTGAAGTTGCTCGAGTTTAGGTAGTGCCAAAGAAATTCTCGATCAGAGTGTTTCTTTGCACACGTATCTATTTGAGCGAGCAATTGACACTTGGGTATAAAAAGTTTCTTGTTGAAAAACAAGATCTGTGGCGAGATCTGAAACTATAGTCTTCCCTGCCTTACCCCTGGGTAAACATCTCCAATTTTTTACCACTAATAAATTAAAGTTGTTTTAATAAAATATTAAAACAACGACTATGGGATTAATGCCCGTAATTTCTACGCGTAGTTATCTATGAGTTCATAGATATCCCCCGTGTAAGCAAAATTTCATAATTTCAATCCATAGGTAACTTTACCGGGTCGAAAATGGCCGTATTACTTCCCAGCAAAAAATTTTGGAAGTTGTGCAATTTGAGTTATGATTTCACAACATCTTTCGATGTAGGCCAACAGAGTTATGAAAAATGCACTCCGTTCGATACATTTTATAAGCAGTTGCTGTAGAGATCCCTACAGAAAAAAACAGTTGGTTGATCCCTACACATTTCTTCAACAGATAAACAAGAGTGTATACATTTCGGAGAATTTGTTATAAAATAAAGAAATAAAAACTTAAGTTGCGAAAATAAAAAATGCATTTTATTTATTTTGGGATATTTCGCAATGGCTTGCATTTTAATTGCATCTTTGGACTGATTAAAAATGCAATCCGAAGAGTGACTTTAAATTCAATCCAAAACACTACATCAAAAGCTGTGATTTGGATCGAAAATGGAGTGCATCCTAGCTGTGTGCCTTGGAAGCAAAATGGAGTGCATCCTAGCTGCGCGTTCTCTTGTAAAATTCATAAGTGAATTCATATGAAAAGATGTAATCCAACAGCAAATGTACCGTACACTTGTAGTGATTCAACTGCATCCGCGGATGCAAACTTTTTGCTGGGGCTGAATAGCTTTCTCTTTAGAAATTTTTTACACGACAAATTTGGGCGAGCAAAACTGTGCAACATGTTTGCCGGCTTCTGATTGGTTGATTCGCCGACTTTGACATTTGTTCCAGTTTTTTTTTGACGTTTCTGCGATTTTTACGTTCCTGTACATTTTGGAAAAATGTGTATGTGGAACTCATTTTCGACAGTTTGCTCGGTTGACACTTTTATCATTAAAAAAGTACTGGAACGAAGCTTGTATGTTATTTTATTCACAATAGCTCTGTTCCTTTACGTTCAAGAATCTTCAAGTTTTACTACTTTTTACTCGAAAAGCGTTCCTTTACTTCGGACACCATACAATTCATATGGGAACAGTTTACAACTTTTGCCGGTTTTACCATTTTCAAAAGTAAAGGAACAGGCCATATGTGTACAACATTTACAGGTAGCAAATTCGACATCTCATATGACATTAGCACTGTTCAGTAAATCAGAGTTGTATTCGAATACAAACTGTCTGGTGTAAACGCCTAGTTATTGTGCCATGATTTTTGACATAATCAAAATAAAAATAAAGAAGAAAAGGGCAAACTATAGGTCTGTACGATAACCCAAAAGTTTGTGCAAATTTGCACAAATTTGCTGTTCGATAACAAACTTGCAAAGTAAAAGAGAGAGAATTTGGAGACAAATGTGAGAGAATATTGGAGACTTTTGTTTACAAGTTTTTGCAAGGAAAAATTTTCTTGGAAGAATTTGCAAGTTAGATCAGCTGATTTAAATTCGAATGTTTTGTGGCGGACTCTTGGCAATAACATGAACAATCGTTTGGCTATTAAAATAAATAGATATAAAAAAGGGAAAAAATTATTAAATAAATTATGGAAAACTTATTTTGTAGTTTGTGGTGACTATTTTTTTATTTTAAAGGTATCAAATCCCAGCAAAAAGCGGTGCATCCATGGAGTAGGAGAAACGCAATATAGACGGCCAGGTATTCTCAACGATATCAATAAATATGTATGCCAAACATCTCACTGCGTTCCATTATGTTTTATATTTGTGCATTGGAAAGGGAATTATAGTTGTAGCAACACTAAGGGCCTCGTCACATAAGAGGCAGAAATGATTTCAGCCAGAAAGCAATGCTTCTTATGTACCGAGGCCTTAACACGATAGCCGGGTGGAACTCAGTTCCGGATCATTGGCGCAAGTCAAGTCAACGGGGTTGCCTGCATAAGTCAATCGACCACTTTCAAATAAGAACGAGGAAGGAGAGCCACTATATTTGAAGGCACAAGCTACAACACCATTGGATTTTCGTGTCTTGGATATCCGTATTGCCCTATCTCACAAACTTGTGTCATAATCCAATCCGCATTCTCGCACTCAGAACAAGATGTAGGAAAGGCCAGAGAAGGAGAAGAGATTATTTTTACATCTTTTGATACAAAATCAAATAATATAGCTGTTAACAGTGTGTTTTTGTAAAAATGCTTGCCTGTCACACGAACCGTTCGTACTAAAACGTATACGTTCAAAATTTGGTTCTTGTAAAATTTTACGAACCATTCGTTTTTATCTGAAAGCTTTCGTCTATTTCATAAAAGCTTTTATATTTCAGGGTTTCCATGATACTTATTTTGTGAATTTTACATAGGCATCTGCACGTAAAATGTGTTACTTGATGTCAACCCCGATAAACAGATGACAAACAAAAAATAAGACAAAAATGTAATCAAATTTGTCCAAAAATAATTGTGATAATATGAAGAAACGGATGTACGCGTGTGCTTCTATGGAAATAAATAAAATTGCATTCCCTTCCAGTTTTCGTGTGTTTTGTGCCATTTATTACTCAAATTATTTAATTTTAATTCAAAACGATGGGTCTTTTGCATTGTCAACCGCTATGAAAACCAAATTGTGTCTTCGTTCATGAAATCGACGAACGAATGGGCAAAAACTTTTTACAAAAACACGCTGTAAGTGTGTACAAGATTTTATGGATCAAAGAAGAATTTTAAATGGAAAATAAAAAAATGGTAGACACCTTCAATTGTTAATTTTAATCTTTTCCGCCAACTTCTTCTTTTTTAAAGGTGTTCTACACGGTATGTTTTTTACATAATTGTGCATACCAACTGTCACTTTTCACAAATCTGAATTTTGTACACATGGTGTGAACCATACCGAAATTTCAATGCATCAAATGCCCTGTTCCAGAACCTGCAAGAAGCTACTACTTTTTACTACGATAACATATTTTCCTTTATGTTATCGGGAAAAATAGTAAAAATTAGTAGATTCTTGTAGTACTGGAACAAACCAAAAGTGTTATGTGCATTCATATGTATATTTTTCGAATAGAACGCGCTCTATTCTCGTCTGTACAACCAAAGGTAAACAGCTGTTTTGTTTGTACGCGATATAAATAAAGAAAACAACAGAAAACGAATGAAAAATAAAATTTTGCCGTACAGAAGGAATTACATATGGGCGAAAAAAAGTGACAGTCGCTATGCATGAATATGTAAAAAACATATCGTGTAGAAACCTCATTATCAAATCAGCTGACTACTTGCAAGTTTTTGGAAATTGCTGTTCGATAACAATCTGCAAATTGTTTGCTTCGAGAGAGTAAAATTGGTGGAAAGAGGTTACTGAGAACTTGCTGAGTGCTTGCAAGTACTTTTCACTTGCCAAATTATCGTACACACCTTATGTATGTCAATAAATTTGTCAATGCATATAAGCTCTGTTCCAGAACTCAAAAGTTTTTTACAATTTTTACCACTTATACGCATTTTGCGTTCCCTTACATAAAATTTATATGAAAATCGTAAACAACTTTTACCACTTTATAAAGTACTGGAACAGGCCAATAATTTTATTACACTCAAATGTTGAAATAATAAATGGATTTATAATAAGCATGTATTTTTTTTTAATTTTTTATAAAAAAACCTTAAATATTTTTTCCAAATATATGTTGTGGTGCTATCAATGAGCCCTTGTTCGCCTCTTCCATTTTAAATTGGACTAATATAATGACATATGAAGATATAAGCAACAGCATCTGTAATCAAAACAAAAAAAAAAAAAAATACATGATAAACATACATATGTATATACGTAAGTTGATTTATTTGAGAAAATAGAAATGACTTAAGAAATAAAGCCAGTTGCTTATGTTCTGTTCATATGAATAAAGAAGGAACGAGCAAAATTCAAACTAGGTTACCCTTTGTCTTTTAGTCTTTTACCAAATACGACTTAAGCAAGAAAGCCAGTCATTATGTACCGAAGCCATGCTACTACCGGTAGCAACAACCGGTAGCAATTTTATTTTAAACTTTTCATTCATAATTATTCTATTAATTTTTACTGTTTTTTGCCGGTCCCTTAAGAAAAATTTGCAGAATTCCATTAATGTTATATTTACCTTTCCGAAACATTTAAAATCAATATCCATATATCCGTTACATGTGAAAATCAGATTCTGGTGCATCATTTGCATTGAATATTCCCGCAAACGCATAAATAAATCACATTCATCAGTGGAGACATTTACATTGTGGATCAATGCGCCAATCGAGTTGTACTGTAATTGTTATAAAATATTAAGGCCTAATAACAAAACAAAAATATTGAAACAGCTTCTCCTTTTTAATGAATTTTTAGCGACCCCGCACCATTTTGTAAGAATTCTACTTTCTGCAAGAAATTAATCACTTAAGGCCTCGGCACATACGGCGCGTTGAGCGTTGTGTTACAACAACCACATGAAAACTTCAAGAACAAACTTGGCATCACTTACACATTTTTCATGTGGTTGTTGTTTTCAACGCGCAACGCGTCGCACAACGTACTGTATGTGCCGGGGGCTTTAGTGGAATGATACAGAAACATTCAAATTCAAAATGTAACGAATGTTCATTCATATTGTTATTAGTTTTTCAAGACATTTCAATTATTATCTCACTTATTTTTACAAAAAATGTCAAAAATTTGTTAACTCAACTGTCAGTGAAATGATGGACAGCTGAAAGACAGACGATAAATGTATGTATGTATGTGTTACTAAGTCAGAGTTGTATTTGAAGACAAACTGTCTTGTGTAAACGCCTAGTAAGTCACACAGGCAGGTTTTGGGTTTTTGAGAATCAATACATGTACTAGAGCTGTTAAATCTAGTGAACTAGTTCAGTACCATAGTTCGTTTGTGTATGATTTATTTCATCAAAACAAAAAGATAATATAACTCATTTGCAGTTTTATCCCGTTTAGACTAGTCATTTTAAATTGACTCGATTTCTAAATCTAACTTTCAAATCCTAGTTGTTTAGACTAGTCCAAGGCATATTCATATAAGGTAAATGCATGAATTACAACAACTAACAAATTTACAAAAACAACATTGTTGTTATTGAAAATTAATTGTCAAAGATAAATATTGAATAATAGGGTCGTTCCAAAAATTTGTTCAGGAAAAACGTAAATACATTTTGAAAATCCTCTAAAATAGAACAAATTTGAATCAAAATGTAAATATAAAGCATACAGAACTGTCGTAGGTCATTGTTATTACACGTTTACGGTGAAAAAAAGAATTTGATGGTAGCAAATTTCGAAGTTTCATATTTCATGAGTAGACCCTATTACATTTTGAAAACTAAATTTACAAAAAAAGTAAGAATACAGCTGATTGTCACTTCTACCTTGTATAAATATGCCTTGGACTAGTCTAAAGCTCTGTTCCTTTACCTGCCTGAGGTTACCATTTCTTACCATTTTTAACCTGCAAAGCGTTCCTTTACTTCAAAAAGCATACAATTTATATGAGACCAGTTCACCACTTTTACTATTTTTTGCCACTGTTACCATTTTTTAAAGTAAAGGAACAGACCATGGTACAATAATTCATAGGTAGGCCAGGTATGAGAATCGCCAAAAAAATACAACCCTGTCGCTATGGCGTAAAACGTCAAAATTGTTTTGATGAATGATAACGGATGAGTAAACAAAGAAGAAGAAGAACGAAATGTTGAAATGAAAACAAAACAGAGTTGAATTTTTTGATCAATAATAAATATCAACTCTGCATGTCAACACGGTTTTGACAGATTAAGCCATAACAAAAAAAAATTGTAATCAGCTGTTAGCTGTGGCCTACCTAAGAATTATTGTACCATGGAACAGACCATAAAATGATATAAGATGTCAGTCAGCTGATTTTTGTTTACATATACATACGCGAATTTGCAAAAAGAATTGCTTGAAAATTAAAAATGGAATGGAATACTGTAAAAAATAATCTGACAAATTGCTATTAAATATATTGTTTACAATTTATATTAAATTAAAGCAACATCCATTTTATTTTTATTTAATATTTTTTTTTCTATTTTTCCGCTTCTGTTTGTTTTTGTGTGTTTGTGTTTACAGTTATTTGAAAAATGTAAATAATAGGGTTATGACTTTTTTACAACCTCATATCCCTGTGTCATATTTGGATGAGCTTTTGCATAAAATTCGATAAAATCTTAATTGCAAGGGGATTCGATAGAAAAAAGCTCACTCACAAAAAGTTTTCAAAGTTTTTATAGTTGAGCTTTTTGGAAACAAATTTAAATTGAATAAAAATTATTTTAGTCATTAATAGGCAAAATTTCATTTATTCGTGCAACAGGAAAAAAATTGTCGAGTATTTTTTTTTTGCATTTCATAGGATTTACAAAAAAAAAAAAAAAAAAAAAAAAATTGTCAAAGTGCTAACTAACTAGATTTTAACAACTCTAACATGTACTCACCTGTCCTGTCATGTGTAAACGCAGGGTTAAATCTGGTTAAATCCAAACGGGGTATTACATCACTACCCAATGCTTAGTTTACATTTACGAAATCCCCACGATTTCAACTGTCAATTCCTTTGTGTATACGTCAAATGAAAACTCATCTGAAATCCATTCGATTTCATTTAACGTTTAATCAATGGAATTGACAGTTGAAATCGAGTGGGTTGCGTAAATGTAAATCAAGCACAAGGCATATTTATAAAAGGTAGAAGTGACAATCAGCTATATTCTTACTTTTTTTGTAAATATAGTATTCAAAATGTAATAGGGCCTACTCATGAAATTTGAAACTTCAAAATTTGCTACCATAAAATACTGCTGTTCAACCTAAACGTATAAAAATATTACCTACGAGAGTTCCGAATGCGTTATACTATGTTTACATTTACGAAATCCACTCGAAAACTCATCTGAAATCGACTGGATTTCATTTGACGTTTGAGCAATGGAATTGACAGTTGAAATCGAGTGGATTTCGTAAATGTAAACATAGTATTATATTTACATTTTGATTCAATTTTTTTCTATTTTACAGGATTTTCAAAATAAATTTATGTTTATTCTGAAAAAAGAAATTGGAACGAGCCTATTATTCAATATTGTCTTTGACAATTAATTTTCAATAACAACAATGTTTGGTCTGTTCCTTTAATTTTAAAAATGGTAACATTGGCAAAAAATGGTAAAAGTGGTAAACTGCTATCATATAAATTGTATGCTATTAAAAGTAAGGGAACACTTTACAGGTTAAAAATGGTATGAAATGGTAACCTCAGGCACGTAAAGGAACAGAGCAGTTGTTTTTGTAAATTTGTTATATCCTAGACAGGCGGCAGCTTTAATTTGCATTAACTGTCTTAATTCAAATTAATTCGTGCATTATCCAAATTCTTAATGTACAAAATCAAGCTGAATTTAAAAAGCATTTAGGTATTTCAATATAGCAATACCGTAAAACAGAACCTGTATTCACATGAGGGAGAGGGCATATTCAATATTCATGCTCTGAGACACAAGGAAAACAAAAAATTACAGTGAAAACAGCAACAAAACAGCAATCAGCTGTTTCGTAAATGCAGAAACTGTCGTCTGTCTTGGTTAAATTAAATACAGTTCTTAATGCAAATTAATACCATGTTTACATTTACGAAAACCACTAGATTTCAACTGTCAATTCCATTGTTCAAACGTCAAATGAAATCCAATCGACTTCAGATGAGTTTTCATTTGACGTATACGCAAAGAAACTGACAGTTGAAGTCGAGTGGATTTAGTAAATGTAAACATAGTATAACGCTGCCCTCTGTCTAGGGTATTAGTTTGCCTTGTCACATGGTACAATTACAAAGGTAGATGCCTCAGCCCAGCTGATCGAATCTAAAACGTCAAAAAACTAGGAATTCGCCATGAAAAATCAAAACAAAAAACCATATGATTCGGTAAGTAAGAGATAGCATGTCTACACTTTATAGACAAACACAAGCGATAAAAAGAGACAACAAAAGACCATTTGGCGAAAAATGTTGACAGTTTACATTACAAAAAAAGTTGCTTTGTGGTAGCAATTCGCCGATGCATCTACCTTTGAAATTGTACCATGCCTTGTCACTACCTATTCAATATGCCTAGGTTCACACCATGATGAAATCTGTCAATTTTTTTTATTGTGAATAAATTGTATAACAACGTAAACAAATATTTTGACATCTTGAAGAATTTTTTGTCAAAATTGAGTTATTGTTGTGTTTCTTACGTGACCTGTAGTGCGATTCTCTCACTCATTTTTTGGGTTACCGACAAATGCCGGTAAAATTAAAATGCCTTTTTAATTGCCGGTAAGTTAGCGATGAATAAAAAGTAGTCGTTAAGTTCCACCGATAGCAAGAGTGGCGTCAAATTTTATTTGAACTTTTCATTCATAATTTTACGTTTCAATTTTATCGATTTTTGTCGGTGAATCGATAAATGAGTTACAGAATCGCACTACTGGTAAATCGATCTTGTTTCACATCAGGTGTGTTCATTTACTCAATAATTTGTACAAATTTGTACAAGTCTAGTAACTTCTTGTAAACGACTAAAGGCCTGAGTACATAAGCTGCCTCGCCTGCTTCCGATAAAAGAATGAACAAGAAAAGGACAACCTAGCTCGAAATTTGCTCGGCCTTCTTTATTCTTATTTTTTTTTTTTTTTTTTTTTTGTTATGTCAGAAATGAAGCAGAAAAGTAAAGTGCAGTACACATTTGGTCCGTTTCAGTACTGCACGAATCTACTAATTTCTACTATTTTTTTCTATATAATAAAGGAAAAAATGTTATCGAAGTAAAAAATAGTAGCTTCTTGCAGGTTCTGGAACAGAGCAATTGTCAGTTTTGAATGTGGATTTTTCGCAATTATCGATATCTGTTCAATCGTCCAGCAACCACAAAATATTTTGTGGTTGCATGATGAATAACAAAAATGAACGGCCACACTAGCAAGCAACCGCAAAGCTGTCATTCAAAACTGACAATGTGTATCCAGCTTAAGGCAATCAGGCAAGGCTGCTTATGTACCTAGGCCTTAAAGGGGAGAGTACATAAGCTGCCTTGCCTGCTTACCTTGCTTGCTTCTGATAAAGAGTAAAGGAACAACATCCAGTAACAATTTGTACAAATTTTGAGTAAACGAACATACATATCATGTGCACAAAATTCAGATTTGTTATATATATATATATATATATATATATATATATATATATATATATATAAATATTTTTTTTTGTTTTTTTTTATAATTACCTTCCTTATACATCTCTGGGTAAGAGCACTTACTATAAATATGCTAGTTAGCATTATAACAATGTAAAGTATACGAACTGTAAAAACTCATTATTAATTTTCATCTAATATTCCCCTAAAGTTTCCCTTTAAACTTACAGTGAACATATTCATCTTGATTTTGTTGTAAATGTATAACATAGGCCGAATTGAATATATTCAAGACCGCCTCGCCATTATAGAAAAATACCGCAAGAAGGTGCCATGCGAAATATTCTCCCATGCGGCTTACAAACGACAAAACACGATTTAAAATCATCTGATTCTTCAAGAGTTGCTTAATTAAGTCAAAGTTAGCCGGTTGATGTTCCAGATTTTGTATAATTGAAACTAAATTCCCATACACGGCTTGCAAAAATTCAAATACGACTTGTACATAAACAGAGTATTCAATGCATTTCATTTGCATGGCAGCCATAAAGAATAGAATGCCAATTCTAAATGAAGTGTCCATTGCCTCAGCAGTTAAAAATTTTCCCAAATATAATAAAAATGTTAACAGCACCACAAAACTAATATCGGAAATTTTTAACAATTTCCATTTTAAGGCGTATTTGTTGAAAGAGTTTGGGCACTGTGCACACTGTACAATCAAGTCATATTCCAATTCAGCCAATAGTTCCAACAAATCCCTTAACTGATTTCCAGCGAAAATAGTTTTTATTTCCATAAAGATTTGCACCCCAACTAAGAGAATATTTTGGGCATAACTTAAAATTTTCGTTATAACATCCAAATCGAATATAAATGAATTATGTGAAATAATCTGATGATGTACATGGCTAGTATAGAGAGCAAAAATGCCAAGAACAATGCTATATATAGAATAAATACTGAACAGAAGGCAATGTAACCAGCAATTTCTGTTCTTATCGATTAAAACCGGTGGTAAGGTTTGCCCGAACAATGAAAATATCCACGAATACATTTTTATTGATTTAATGTAAACAGAATTTTCGTATTTAGACGTGCCGTCCATTGCGTTAAAATACTTTTGTTCTTAAATAATGACTGGTATAGGTTACGTTCTCTTGTTAGGAATTAACCTAGTCAATGGAAGTTGGTTGATTGAAGATATGGCGTAAATAAATGAATGGTCATTAATATCAGCAAGATTAGGTTATTATTTTGTATTGAACTTGTTGAAGAGGATAATATGCTTTAATTTTTAATCGGCTATACAAAAAAAACAGCCAAAAACACATCCAATTTCATTACAATTAAAAATTTCATTACAATATTAAAAATATGTTTTTTTAATAAATAATAAAATAATATTAATAAAGTAAATTTAATAAGTAATATTAATAAAATATATTTAATAAATGATATTAAAAAATAATATTAATAAATATTAAAATAAACTACAATATTTCTTGTTCGAAATCCTTTTCTACCCAATATAATTCGATATCTATATGCCTTTTTATTTGTACTATAAGATCATGTCTTGCTTTTATGTAGAGAAAATTTCCTAACGTTGGAGTAGATTGGAGTCTTCGTCCCCATTGGGCAAACATTTTTCTATTACGAAATGTGTTGACAAATTCGATATAGAAATACATATTACCATTATCTTGCAAATAATCAACTATTCTCCTCAGAGATTTATGAAGGCAATGGTTGAACCCGGTGCGCCTCGCTACCCCACAGCACATTTACTTATAGGCCAAATTTCGTCACACATTCCAAATTCCATTGAAATCGACATATATTGCGTTTTTGGTGCATCAAATCGGGCGAAAATATATATGGAAGCTATATCCAAATCTGAAACTATTTCGATATATTTTGGCACATTTATTTGCAGGCAAAATTCCGTTACACATTCTGGATTTGGATCTGTAACCGTTCTATAGATATTTGTATACAAAATTTATATTTTTCGGTGGTACCTCCGATTCTGATGCTATATCTCCGGATCAGAGCGGAATTTCATAGCATTGTTAAGAATAGTTATTTTATCTTGTAGGTTCGTTTGCAAACAATTCTACAAGAGGCTTTATATTTTGAAAATTTTTTTTGTGACTTTAAATTGCGCACAATTGTTTCTCGTCTACTTATAGTGGCATTAAGTAGTAATTCTCAAATTTGAAATTTTCATAAGAATGCCGATAATGCTATTTAGTGAAAAATTTTTTAACCCACTTATCAGTATTTGTATCAAGATGTACCAATTCGAAGTTGGCGGGAGTACGACCCACTTTGATATTACCTAGAAAGCATGACTTTGTAAATGTGCTGAAAAAATGAACAGGATCACCAATGAACGGAATCAAACAAAACGATTCCCGTACCAATCACACAAAGCCCCAAACTTTTCAGCTTCTCTGAATCGTTTCATTCTCACAACCAAAACAAAACCACAAAATTTTCAATGTAAAAAGATAAAAGCTGTACTATTGCTGAAATGTACTTCGGCTATGCTTTGCAGAGTTGTTTCATTCACCACCCAAACAAAAAGAATGTTTGGCAAACGGTTGCTGTGCGTTATGGTCAATGACACACTCCGACACACACACACATGTGATTGCTCAACAACCCTATAAGTTAGCATCAGCATACCACAGTGAATTTTATCAATCACCAAACGTTTTTGATTTATTCACATGTGTTTAGTACTATTTAGTTTTCTATCTGCTCTTGTGGAGTTGAGTACTTTTCGCTTTTCGTTTTATTCGCACTCACGAATGTAAACAAAACGAAACTAAACAGCGAGTTCGGTCAACGTGGGTTATGTTTCGTTTCGTATTGTTCCCATGGAAAATACGAAACGATTGGAAATGTTATTTAAAGTATTTTTACGTACGCTGCTTACATAGCCCTGCTTCACATCCAGGAGCAATTTTAATTAATCTCCTATAATGCTAAGTTTACATTTACGAAATCCACTCGATTTCAACTGTCAATTCCATAGCTCAAACGTCAAATGAAATCTCATCTGGATTTGCCCGGGAGGGTCAAATAACCGGATAACCTGGTCCGTCCTCCAAGAAAATTATACATTCCCTTGATCAGCGCAACTGTATGTACCTATGGAACGCTTTGCAGGTTAAAAATGGTTAAAATGGTAACCTCAGGTAAGTAAAGGAACATAGCTACATTCATACTTTTCTCTATACATATTTAAAAATTTATAAATGTATATGTGAAAAAGCTTTGTATTTTTGCTATTGTCTTGCCAATACAGGCATTTGTAAACGCAGGGTAAGGAACGCTTTGCAGGTTAAAAATGGTAAAAATGGTAACCTCAGGTAAGTAAAGGAACACAGCTAAAATGGCTACAATGGGTGTTGACATTTTTGATTTTATAAGGCGCATGCCTATATATGTTCCAATTTACATTAGGCGAGTTTACTTGCGGCAATTGTCAGTTTGATGGAGAGAGAGGTGAGGCATATGGTAACTTTGACAGAACGTACGATATGTTATTGTATGTAATACAATTTATGGCAAAGGAAAATTGTTTGTTTTGCGAATGAAAACATAAAAAAGTTTCTGTCGCGGTTTTTGTGTTTTAAATGGGTTTTCGGATTCAACGTATTTTTGGTAATAAGGACGCTCAGAGAGCGTTGTTGTGGTAAGTAAGTAATATATTTGTACGTCACGACGTAATGCTTGGTTTACATCTAGAGGAAACATTTATAGAAATGGCATGAAAAATTGATCTGTATTTATCATATATAGTTTACAGTTTATCACCTTTTATAACAGTTAATAGGTTCGTCTGATTATTCAAAAGTTTCGAACAATTGGTACAAATTGTTACAGAAAGTAGTCTGTTAACACACTTGTTCTCTGTTACTAGGCGTTTACACCAGACAGTTTGTCTTCAAATACAACTCTGATTTACTAACACATACATACATTTGTCTGTTGTCTCCTAGCTGTCCATCATTTTTCCACAGACAGCCGGGCTAACAAATTTTTGACATTTTCGTAAAAAAGAAGTGATATGATAATTGAAATGTGTTGAAAACAAAAGAATATGAACAAAAACAAAATATGTGGACGGAAAACAAGAAGAAATCGATGATTCTCATTCATAATTTTACAACTGTTTTTGCAGTTGTCTGGACGCCTACGTCACACAGGCAAGTTTTGGTATTTTGACAATGAATACATGAAGTCAACTGTCCTGTCATTTGTAAACGCAGGGTTAACTCTCTGTTCTTCATTGAGAACTTGCAGGTTTTTGCTGGACAAATTTCTTCTAGCAAGAACTTGCAAGTAACCAGACACACATAATACAAAATTTTTTACAAGCTAGAACCGTCTATTAATTGAATATTACTAAACTGCAATTTTTTCTTCCACTGAAGTATGGTTTCAATCTGGAATTATTTGGCCAAAACTGTTTTTTTGAAGTTTCAAAATTTTTATTTTTTGTGCGGAATAATAAAAAACACCAACCGAAAAAAATAGTTTTTTATATACCCCCGTTTTGAAAGAAAGGGTGCTTCTATACCCACTTTTTGAAAGAAGGGGTGCTTCTATACCCCCTTATTAACAGAAAGTGTGCTTCTGTACCCACTATTTGAAAGAAAGGGTGCTTCTATATACCCCTTTTTGAAATAAAGGGTGCTTCTATATACCCCTTTTTGAAATAAAGGGTGCTTCTATATACCCCTTTTTGAAATAAAGGGTGCTTCTATATACCCCTTTTTGAAATAAAGGGTGCTTCTATATACCCCTTTTTGAAATAAAGGGTGCTTCTATATACCCCTTTTTGAAATAAAGGGTGCTTTTATACCCACTTTTTGAAATAAAGGGTGCTTCTATACCCACTTTTTGAAATAAAGGGTGCTTCTATACCCTCTTTTTGAAAGAAAGGGTGCTTCTATACCCACTTTTTGAAATAAAGGGTGCTTCTATACCCACTTTTTGAAAGAAGGGGTGCTTCTATACCCACTTTTTGAAAGAAGGGGTGCTTCTATACCCCCTTTTTGAAAGTGTACCCCCTTTTTGAAATGAAGGGTGCTTCTATACCCCTTTTTGAAAGAAAGGGTGCTTCTATACCCTTTTTGACAGAAAGGGTGCTTCTGTAACCTCTTTTTGAAAGAAAGGTTGTTTCTATACCCCCTTTTTGAAAGAAAGGTTGTTTCTATACCCCTTTTTGAAAGAAAGGGTGCTTCTGTACCCCCTTTTTGAAATAAAGGGTGCTTCTATACCCACTTTTTGAAATAAATGGTGCTTCTATACCCACTTTTTGAAATAAAGGGTGCTTCTATACCCACTTTTTGAAAGAAAGGGTGCTTCTATACCCACTTTTTGAAATAAAGGGTGCTTCTATACCCTCTTTTTGAAAGAAAGGGTGCTTCTATACCCACTTTTTGAAAGAAGGGGTGCTTCTATACCCACTTTTTGAAATAAAGGGTGCTTCTATACCCACTTTTTGAAATAAAGGGTTTTTCTATACCCACTTTTTGAAATAAAGGGTGCTTCTATACCCACTTTTTGAAATAAAGGGTGCTCTGTACCCCCTTTTTGAAAGAAAGGGTGCTTCTATACCCACTTTTTGAAAGAAGGGGTGCTTCTATACCCCCTTATTAACAGAAAGTGTGCTTCTATACCCACTTTTTGAAATAAATGGTGCTTCTATACCCACTTTTTGAAATAAAGGGTGCTTCTATACCCTCTTTTTGAAAGAAAGGGTGCTTCTATACCCACTTTTTGAAATAAAGGGTGCTCTGTACCCCCTTTTTGAAAGAAAGGGTGCTTCTATACCCACTTTTTGAAAGAAGGGGTGCTTCTATACCCCCTTATTAACAGAAAGTGTGCTTCTATACCCACTTTTTGAAATAAATGGTGCTTCTATACCCACTTTTTGAAATAAAGGGTGCTTCTATACCCAATTTTTGAAAGAAAGGGTGCTTCTATATACCCCTTTTTGAAATAAAGGGTGCTTCTATAACCCCTTTTTGAAATAAAGGGTGCTTCTATATACACTTTTTGAAATAAAGGGTGCTTCTATACCCACTTTTTGAAATAAAGGGTGCTTCTATATCCACTTTTTGAAATAAAGGGTGCTTCTATACCCTCTTTTTGAAAGAAAGGGTGCTTCTATACCCACTTTTTGAAAGAAAGGGTGCTTCTGTACCCCTTTTTGAAATAAAGGGTGCTTCTATACCCACTTTTTGAAATAAAGGGTGCTTCTATACCCACTTTTTGAAAGAAAGGGTGCTCTGTACCCCCTTTTTGAGAGAAAGGATGCTTTGCATTGTTAATCATTTCGATAAATTGAAATGCGTCAAATTAATATAAAAGTAAATTATATGGCCTGTTCCCGTACTTTATAAAGTGCTAAAAGTCGTAAAAGTTGTAAAAGTCGTAAACGATTTTCATATAAATTTTGTGTACGGCCTGTTCCCGTACTTTATAGAGTAGTAAAAGTCGTAAAAGTTGTAAAAGTCGTAAACGATTTTCATATAAATTTTGTGTACGGGAACGTAAAATCTGAAAAAGTGGTAAAAATTGTAAAAACTTTTTAGTTCTGGAACAGAGCTATAGTTTTGCTGTTTTTCTAAAAAAGCCCTTCATTTTTAAATTTAGTATTTTGTCTGTCATAATTAATTTATTTCGATAAATGCTCTCATTTGTTAGAGATGCGACATATTTTATCGTTGTTCGGAGAGTATAGCTGGGTACACATTGTCAGTTTTGAATGACAGCTTTGTTTTTGCTTGCTAGTGTGGCCGTTCATTTTTGTCATTCATCATGCAACCACGAAATGTTTTGTGGTTGCTGTACGGTTGGACAGTTATCGATAATTGCAAAAAATCGTCATTCAAAACTCACGATTTGTTCTGTTCCAGAACCTGCAAGAAGCTACTATTTTTTACTATGATAACATTTTTTCCTTTATGTTATCGAAAAAAATAGTAAAAATTAGGAGATTCTTGCAGTACTGGAACAGACCAAATGTGTACTGTACTTATTTCTACTTGAACAACGTAGAAAAATCGTCGTTCGTTCTCAAAATTTTGTATGGGGAATCAAGTAATTTATTCGTATTTGAGGGTCGAACAACGAATAGAGAACGAACGACGTACCGTGGAAACGGGCTATAATCTAAATTCATTAAAAAAAAAACTTACAGGATTTTGCAAATGGCAAGGAAAATGGCAAATGGCAGCGAGCGACAATGCTATCAACATTCAGGTTTTCATTATCGTAGTGGTTGAGGATTAAAACAATGATTTAAACTAATGACATTAGTTGTTTTTCGTGGCTTTATATAAACGTCAAATTACAATCGCACAAGCACCAAAAGTTCTGAAAAAACTGAATAAAAGAGCAAGGGCAATATATTCTATATATTCTTTTATCAGTAATGACGCAAACATTTTTTTAAACTTTGATTTTGTTTTCTGCTTAAAGAACGGCCGAGTGGAAAAATAAGCAAGAAAAATCTATTGAATTTTGGTCTTTACTAAACACGTTTTATAAAAACATGCCCTAAAACCTTCTTGTTTATTTTTTTTCAACTTTGTTTTAAACATGCGATGGCATCTCATCCATACTTTTTATCACAATGTTTCAAGGTATTTTCCTAGTCTCATCTGAAATGTGCATGCACAGATAGCCGCAGGCTCACTCACATTGACGCATTCGAAACAACGGACCAACAAAAAAATCCGGAGACCCACTAAAGTTGCACGGCAAAATCCCACAGCGAACATTATTTTGGCGACATAAATGCATGCAACTTAAATACAATGAGCGACTGTTACGGTATGGTACTGGTGTTACTGACGATCCAATACCACTCGGGCCATATGGTGACAGAATTGAAACAAAAAAAATATTCACCGCAATTTCAGCATCCGTGTAAAGAGTAACAGCAGCTACAAACAAAAACAAAACAAGAAAACCTTTGAACACATCAAAACATCGTTACAAGAACTCAATACTAATTTCCAAATGAGGAGAATTAATTGTCAATAGAGATTTGTGTTTGCACACAATCATTAAAACTAATGACGCGTAAAGTGTGCGACATAATTAACCCTGGACATTCCGACGTAGTGATACGAAGTACTTTGTGTGTGCGTGTGCCGTGTTCATATGTAAATACGTAGTACGCGGATGTACATACATACGTACATATGTATTCATTCTACATATCGTTTTTTTCTGATTGAAAAAATTAACCAAAAATTGGTCCCTAGAGAGGATATGACAGATTTCATCGATGGATATGTCTATTTTGTCATTTTTCTGTGTGTTTCGTGAGACACACAGTGGTTTAAGTAGTTTTATGGATCAAACTTATGTTTGGTTTACATTCGGCGTCTTTTCGTGATTTCGAAGGCGTTTCGTGATTTCGCGCGGAATCATGCAAAATTTATCATGATTTCGCATACAAAAATGAAATCATCTCATTTCGTGATTTCAGCGAAATCAACATCGAAATCACAGTACACATGATATACAACCCCGTTTTTGCCTAAAAAAGTACCAAAAGTTGCAACACTTTTCACGTATCACAATAAACAAGGTAGATGGTCAATTGCTGCAACAAAAAAAATTGTGTCAACATTTTTAAACAATGTGAAAGAAATACTTACTTTTTTAATGGTAGTGCTAGAAAAAAAAGAGAATTGTCAAAAATAGCTTCCCCATACAAATTTCTTAAAAAATACGGGAACGAAAAAATGACGGAAATTGCAATAACTGCAGCAGAAATGTCAAAATCAACGTATAGCTATCGTATCTAGATACCAATTAACATGCTGCTAGTTTATACTAGGCCAAAATTGTAATGCCAAAAATAGGAGAATAGGGTGTTATTCGGCGCTATTTTTGTTCAAAGAGAAGTGCAAATCTTGCTAGATTTCGGAGTACGGGAACACATTTTTAGCACTAAACGGGAAAACTGCTGCAAGTATTAATATGTTGCAAGTTCTGAACACAAATTTTATCTATCAAAATGTATTATTATTATGTCTCAACGATAAAATCATTTTGTATTTTTTCATTTGTTAGTACTATACACAATTTATACGATATATAGATAATTGCACGATAATTTTCGAAATAAAGTTGCAAAGTTCTATATTGTCGTATATTTTTGATGACTAATTCAATTTACAACAACTTGTTTTGAAAATTCATGTTCGATCAGCTGCGCATATTCATCTACCTTGATTATTGTGATATGTTCGAAATCAACAAAAAAATAAGTGTAAACACCGGGGTGTATTTCAGGATTTCGTGAAATCCAGTGGATTTTGGAGCGCAAGTATAAACTTGGCATTATATTTTTAAATATTTTGTTTTGTTCAAATTTTGATAAAATTAAAATATTAAGGCCGGTAATTTCTGCGCGTTGTTATCTATGTCCCGGTCCACAGTAGCGTGAATTTCATTAAAAGATTTCATGAAATTAGGTGTTCTTAAATCGAATTCCCCACTACAGCAATTTTATGATTTTACTCTACTATGGACGTCGATCTAGAGACGCATAATTTCATATTAAAATTTCAATGAAATTACTGTAGTGTGGCCCGGGACTATGAGTTCATGGAAATATCCCGGGTAAGAAACATTTTTGGCCTGTTCCCGTACTTTATAAAGTGGTAAAAGTCGTAAGCGATTTTCATATAAATATTGTGTACGGGAACGCAAAATGTGTAAAAGTGGTAAAAATTGTAAAAACTTTTTAGTTCTGGAACAGAGCTTTTATTTATTTATTTATTACAATTAAAAATGTGAATGTGAAATGTACAATATAATGATATATAAAAAACTAGATTTTATGATGGAGATTTTAAAGACTGAGGAAGTTTTAGATGTTGGTGATGTTCTGATGAGATGGATTTTTCAGTGTTTCCAATGGATTGACAGGCGAAAAGCACCTTGATCGAAGGTTATGAAGGGCTGGACATTCGACGATTAGATGATGAACATTTTATAATACTATGTTTACATTTACGAAATCCATTCGATTTCAACTGTCAATTCCATTGCTCAAACGTCATATGAAATCCAATCGATTTCAGATGAGTTTTCATTTGACGTATACACAAAGGAATTGACAGATGAAATCGAGTGGATTTCGTAAATGTAAACATAGTATAACTTCAACTCATAGGTAACGTTACCGGGTCAAAAACGGCCGTGTTACTTACACCAAGGATTTTATCTGGTTGATCGTTGCCATTGTGTTAAAAGTTGTAAAACACTTCAGTGATTTTGCGAAATCATCGAATGAAAATCACCAATGTTACCACATGTTTTTAAAATTTATACGCCTCGGTAAGAGGCACGTAGAAATTACAAAACGCGTAGGTAAAGATAACTATTAGGTAGCTACCATGGTACAATAAAGTAAAGGTAGGCCAGGTATGAAAATCACTTAAAACGTCAAATGGCATGGTACAATATTAATGGTAGATGTATCTGCATAGCTATTCTGTTTTACAAAAACATATGGAACATAGAGCTTCATTTTTTATATGATAAACGTGCCAAATAGAGTAAAAAATTTTCTTTAGCTAGGCTCCAGAATATTCTTGTTGGAAAAGTGTTCCAAAAATAGCAAAAGTTCTTCCCAAACTTATGACAGTGAAAAAATGTCATTCACTTATTTTCTACTTGTCAAGTTTACCTAATCTGACATCGTGATTGCTGGCATCCGATTTGCAGATAAATGTCAGCAGAATTTTTACAAAAATTGTAATTTTTACATTCCCCTACTGTTGGAAAAAAAATTAAATTAATATCGATAAAAAATTGTAATCAGCTGTTAGCTGTGGCCTACCTTTAATTTATTTATATTAATTTATATTAATTTATTCAATCTACCTACCCGTTTATTTAGGCGTTGAAATTACTGGCATGAGAGAAGTTGCTGGAGCTTACTGAATAATTAGGTGTGTGACCCGGTAACGTTACCTATGAGATGAAATTATAAAATTTTGCTTACACGGGAGATACATATCTATGAATTCATAGATAACTACGCGTAGAAATTACGGGCATTAGTAGGGATTTTATATACCTAATATTGTTGATACTTGTTAATTAACTACCTTATACCCCGTTTATATATAACCGGATTTAACAAACCGACTGGGTTTTAAATGTCAATTCCATTGCTTGTATTTCAAGCAAATCCTCTCAAAGAAGGTTAACCCTGCAAAAAGCTGTAATATAAACAGCATATTATCCAGAAAAGAGTCATACCCCCATTATTATAAATCTTCTTTTGTAATAGTTTGGATTTACGAACAGATTTATAGCTTTTCGGTTAACTTTAAGTTAAAAGCGATGATTAAATTTCAAGGAGGAGCTTCTTGGCATTAACTTTCGTTGTAAAAAATATATTTTTAGTGCCTCCAAATTGGTTTATTTTGCGTTTTCAAATCCATCAGATAGTAAAAGAACACATATAATAATGGCCCATAAAATGTTATGTATTAAAAAACCGACATTTTTATCACAACTGTTTGTCATTTTTCACTAATTAACGCATTAAAGTGTTCGTTTTTTTAGTTTGATAACAATTACTTGTCAAACTGTCCTATCCACGATGCTTTAGAATCTAAAAAAAGCAAAATTGTGAAATTTTCTTGGTCAAAATGTTAACATATCAAGTTGTTTACATTGTACAGCTGATTAAAAGTCAGCTGGCCAACCTTACAAATTTTTACGGGACAAATTTTTCCAGCAACAATTTGCATGGTGAAAAAATAAGGTGTAACGTCAAAAACAGCTGATCTTCATACCAATTGTTAAAATGCGTTGTTGTGTATAAAACCACATACAAAATGTAAACAAGCAATTCACAGTAATGCATTATCGTGAGCAAATTTGACGTTTGACATGTGCTCTGTTCCAGAACTAAAAAGTTTTTACAATTTTTACCACTTTCCCGAACACAAATTTTTGTAAGAAAATCTCTTACGACTTTTACAACTTTTACGACCTTTACCACTTTATAAAGTACGGGAACAGTGCAATGATTTGATGTAAAGGCCTGCGTACATAAGCTGCTCTGCCTGATTGCCTTGCTTTCCTGCTTCATTTTTGACATAATAAAAATAAAAGAATAAAGAAGGCCGAGGAAATTTCGAACTAGGTTGCCCTTTTCTTTTTTATTCTTTTATCAGAAGAAAGCAAGGTAAGCAGGCAAGGCAGCTTATGTACGCAAGCCTGAACACCTTCTTATTCCACCATGAACAATTGGCAAGTTCTCAGTCACACAAATGTCAAAAAATCTCTCTCGAACAACACTTGTACGTATTTGTACAAATTTTTGGGCTATCGTCCAGACCTAATATTTATCCAAAGTGACAACACATTTGTAAAAAATTAAGCCGAAAACACTTCGGATTCGGAAATCACGCAAAGACATAAATACAACAAGATAAGACATTTTTTTTTGCTATCATTCTTCAGTGAATGGCTTTTGAATTTAACATAATTGGTTTGTCTTTTTACGTACTGAACTTTACTGAAAATTTTTTCTTCAGTAAAGTTTTGACAATTGTATAATTGAAATGTTGCTAAAAATTACTGAAGAAACAATGTTCAGTAAAGTTCAGTACGTAAAAGGACAAACCTAATAGCTGTGTCTTTTTACGTGATAATTTGTAATAATTATTACTAATGTTGCAGATTTCGACAGTTGTATAAAGGAAAAGTTGCTGAAAAAAATGTTTCAGCAACATTTAGTAAGTAAAAAGACACACCTAATGTTATATCACGATATGGTGATATAACATTTTTTTCTTTTATACATTTTTACGTATTTAACCGAATTTACCGATCCAAATGACATAGAATTATTCTTGAATAGATCCTTGAATTCATAAATTTCGTTTCTGATACCATTACATGAAATGTTCCTCCTTGGTTGCGATTTTGAATTAACTGCAACCTGTTAAGGGTAATGTTTCTATACAAAGTTTCGTAAACATTTTTTTGTTGCATGCATTTTGTCTAGTCTTATAGCTGGTTTAATTACGAAATCGAGTCGATTTCAAACTGTCAATTCTTTTGCTCAAACTTCAAATGGAATCGAATTGATTTCATTTGAGTTTTCATTTGACGTATACGCAAAGGAATTGACAGTTTGAAATCGACTCGATATCGTAATGTAAACCAGCTGTTAGTTGTATTTATGTCTTTGAATCACGTAACCCACTGGTTGGCGCCCAACAGAAATGTACAGCCTACTACCCAAATTCGAACAAGGTTGCAATGTTAATTTCAGTCATTTACGAGAAATAACTTACGCAAGAAACCCAGGCGCTGATTGTGTACCGAGACCTTTCTGAAAGAAAGGGCGCTTCTTTAGTCCCTTTCTGAAAGAAGGGTGCTTCTATAGTCTATAGTATAGTAGAAAGAGTGCTTCTATAATCCCTTTTAGAAAGGGCGCTTCTTTAGTCCCTACCTGAAAGAAAGGGTGCTTCTATTGGTCCCTTCTGAAAGAAAGGTTGCTTCTATTGGCCCCTTCTGAAAGAAAGATTGCTTCTATAGTCCCTTTCTGAAAGAAAGGGTGCTTCTTTAGTAGCTTTCTGAAAGGAAGGAGAGATTCGTTAGCAGCTTTCTGAAAGGAATGGTGCTTTTTAGTCGCTTTTTGAAAGAAATGGTGCTTCTTTAGTCCCTCTCCGAAAGAAAGGGCCCATTTCTGAAAGAAAGGGTGCTTCTATTGGTCCCTTCTGAAAGAAAGGTTGCTTCTATTGGCCCCTTCTGAAAGAAAGGTTGCTTTTATTCGCCATTTCTGAAGAAAGGTTGCTTCTATAGTCCCTTTCTGAAAGAAATGGCGTTTCTTTTCTGAAAGAAAGGATGCATCCATATTCCCATTCCGAAAGAAAGGGTGCATCTATATTCTTTAGAAGCTTTCTGAAAGGAATGGTGCTTCTTTAGTCCCTTTCTGAAGGAAGGGGAGCTTCTTTAATAGCTTTCTGAAAGGAATGGTGCTTCTTTAGTCCCTTTCTGAAGGAAGGGAAGCTTCTTTAGTAGCATTCTGAAAGGAATGGTACTTCTTTAGTCCCTTTCTGAAAGAAAGGGCGCTTATTTAGTTTCTTTCTGAAAGAAAGGGTGCTTCTTTAGTCCCTTTCTGAAAGAAAGGGTATTTCTATGGTCCCTTTCTGAAAGCAAGGGTGCTTCTATAGTCCCTTCCTGAAAGAAAGGGTGTTTCTATAGTCCCTTTCTGAAAGCAAGGGTGCTTCTATAGTCACTTTATGAGTCCAACATTCCTATTATCCACTAACATCAGTTATCGCCCAAAAAACACTGTGCAACTATGACACAAAGTGAGAATAATGAATGATGATATCGCAGCTCACATTGACATGGCCTACTCTTCATGTTTCCTTTTCCCAGATGTGTTGATGTGTTCTGTTGATGGTTTGTTTTGGTTGGTTTGGATGCTGTTCTTTCTCTGATTGTTGTTGTTATTGCTTTTTCGGATAAATTGATTAATAATTTGTAAAATATTTTATAAATATTTAGTATAATAAGCAAAGCCATGATCAAATATCAACACAGTTCAATTTCAGCAGTTTTAATAGAAAGTGTTACACTTGACTTGTATTCGAAAAAAACACAGAACGCATATTTTTGAGAAATGGAATTCGGTTTCCAAGAAAATAGATAACCACGACGTTTTTGGGGAAAAGTGCATATTTAACTAATTAATAAATACCCACGATTTTTCCAATATTCCCCACATTTATCGGTGATAGCTGATGCAGTAAAGATCCATAGCAACACAATGGACTTTTTCGCTGATGGTGGTTTCCAACAATTATTTTGTGATTTAAATGAACAATATCCGGTGGTGTCAACAATGTGGAGCGATAGTGAAGATGGTGTTTCCTGCAGCCAGGATTATTACGAGATTAATAAAGTTCCAGATTACAATTCTCGCTATTGTGATAATGATTGTTATTTATTTACCGTGGAGCCTGAACCCGATCCGAATCTCAATGAAAAACAATTACAAGTCAGTTTGGATTATTTGCTGGGCAGCAATTGTGATCTTTTGGATGGTAATTCTGAATCACCCTGCCTTCAAACCAACACAAATGCTCTAACATTACAAGCCAAAGAACTCACGGATTGGGAAGAGAAATTCCTGGATAATTATATTGAAATACCAGAACTAATAGATTTTCTACCCGAAAAGACACCCTTGTGCACCGAGAACTGTAATCACTTTTTGCAGGAGAGTGCAGAAAAATTAAAACTGTTTGCCACACCGCCAAGTTCACCTGCCTTTTCCACATCATCATCATCATCAGGATCCTCTGAAAACCCCACAGAAATAACTAGCAGAACAAAATCCTCCCCGCCAGAACACACCAAAGAAAATGAGAAAATTTACACCTGCAACTTTGCTGATTGTGGTAAAATTTATGCCAAACCTGCCCATCTCAAGGCCCACTTGCGCCGTCATTTAGGTGAAAAGCCATATGTTTGTACCTGGTCCGATTGTACATGGAGATTTTCACGTTCCGATGAATTGGCCCGCCATCGTCGCTCCCATTCCGGCATCAAACCATACCGTTGTGATTTTTGTGTCAAATGTTTTGCACGATCCGATCATTTGACCAAACATCGTAAAGTACACGAACGACGTATATTGGCCGCCAGTAAGGCGGGAAAAATTAGTTTGGATGGTGTCATGCCACAGTCTGTGTTGACAGTGCGACCAGGACGTAAGAGGAAAAATCAATTATAGTTTTTATTTGGAAATATAAGTAAGCGTATTTAGTAGTCAATTAATAATTAAATTAATTATTAAATTAATTAGTTAATTATTAAATTAGGTATTTGTTTGTGCAATTTTAATAAATAAATATAGTATAATAGAGAAATACTAGTCTGTTCCCGTACTTTATTTAAAGATGGTGAACGATTTCCATATGCTCTATGGTTTCAATCAGAATTTTTTTTGGACAAAATCATTCTTTTGAAGTTTCAAAATTTTAATTTATCTTTGTGCAGAATAATAAAAAAACACTTCAAAACAACCGAAAATAATTAGTTTTTGTAAATACCGTTTGTTCCTGTAAGTTGGTGCAGTGCCAAATTTGACACTTTTTTGTATAAAAAAATCAGACTTTCTGCTGTAAAATATATACTTTTTGTTGTGTTGTGGATTCTATTTTATATTTTCGAACTGTGTCTTGAAAAATATAAAATTTTAATTATTGAATATAAAAAACATTAACTAATACCTATATGGCTTGCCCATTGCCTGCGGATATTAAAGACCCTATTCTAGAGGAATGGGGCTAACACCAAAAGGTTACGTAACATATGGGCAGGGATCTGAAGCATTCGCCCATATCTATGAATAACATGTTGCTAATTTAACTCCTATGTATATCGGATCACTCACTGAAGTCTCTAGATTTCAAATCCATTGTGTACTTGCCGAATAAATTCGACAGAAAGTTAAATAGACCTCTATTTATGCCAAAATTACACGAAAGCGGTACCACGGGCCCAGTGGGGGGAAATATCACCGGATTACACCACAACACATGTTGATTTATTGTTTGTTGGCTCGAAGGTAATAAAAGGAAATTTAAAAGCCAAAATATCCCTTCATTTTGTTAAATAAAAAAATCTTGCGTTTGGCAAAAGTGTAAACTTTATTTCGAAGCGTCAAATTATTTGTTATTTTGGTAATCTTCATTTATTCCATAATGGAACGTTGAAATGGCATAATATTTGCTGGATTTCAATTCACCACTAAATACTTAATTTAAGTAACATCTATATGTCACACGTATAATATCTCTATGTCGGTGTAATAGTGCAATCAAAAAAATGTTGAGAGGTGTAAATTTTATTTTGACGCTCACTGTAGGTTGCGTCAGACGAAAATATACATGCGGTGATAACGAAACAACTAACAATGGCTATATTACACAATATCCTTTTTACATGTATGTTGTCACTTTGGGTATACTAATATACAGATCAGCTGCTGTCATACATATCAAAAACATATGGTGTAATATAGCCATAAAAGTAGTATGGCAAATGCGAAACATACCCGGCGTTTACCAAAAATGCTATCTCTAACGAATGCCTATGTCTCGGTCCACACTAAAGTGCTTTCATTAAACAAATGTCATGAAAACATGCGTTCTTAAGGCAATATTACAGCAGCATCAACCTCGTATGTTCTGACACTTCTTTTTGTCCATACCGCATTCTTTATCTAGGCGTTTACACACAGACAGTATTGGCAAGACAATAGCAAAAATACAAACCTTTCTCACATATACATTTATAAATTTTTAAATATGTATAGAGAAAATTATGAATGTATTGGTGAAAATTGTTTGTAACTTTGCTATTGTCTTGCCAATACTGTCTGTGTGTAAACGCCTAGATAAAGAATGCGGTATGGACAAAAAGAAGTGTCAGAACATACGAGTTTGATGCTGATGTAATATTGCCTTAAGAACGCATATTTTCATGATATTTCTTTAATGAAAGCACTTTAGTGTGGACCGAGACATAGGCATTCGTTAGAGATAACATTTTGGCCAAACTATGCCATAGACATTTATTGATGAATGTCTGAATACTCTGTATAATCAGCTCGTTATATAACCATGTAACTTAAAGTCCTCGGTGCATAAGAAGCCTCGCCTTCTGGCTTTCTTGCTCCGCTTCATTTCTGATAAAAGAATAAAAACGAAAATACAATATAGTTCGAAATTGGCTTGGCCTTCTTTGTTCTTTTATCAGAAATGAAGCGGAGCAAGAAAGCCAGATAGTGAGGCTTCTTATGTACCGAGGCCTGTATGGCCTGGGTACATAAGCTGCCTCGCCTGGTGACCTTGCTTTCCTGCTTCACTTCTGACATAACATAAAATAAAAGAATAAAGAAGGCCGAGCCAATTTCGAACTAGGTTACCCTTTTCTTCTTTATTCTTTTATTTTTGTTATGTCAGAAATGAAGCAGGAAAGCAAGGCCCTAAAGGCCTGCGTACATAAGCTGCTCTGCCTGAAGGCCTGGGTACACAAGCTGCCTCGCCTGCTTGCTTCTGATAAAATAACAAAAAAGAAAATGGCAACCTAGTTCGAAATTGACTCGGCCTTCTTTAAGGCCTGCGTACATAAGCTGCCTTGCCTGCTTACCTTTCTTACTTCTGATAAAAGAATAAAAAAGAAAAGGGCAACCCAGTTCGAAATTTCCTCGGCCTTCTTTATTCTTTTATTTTTATTATGTCAAAAATGAGGCAGGAAAGCAAGGTAATCAGGCAGAGCAACTTATGTACGCAGGCCTTTATTCTTTTATTTTTGTTATGTCAGAAATTAAGCAGGAAATCAAGGCAAGTAGGCGAGGCAGCTTATGTACCCAGGCATCAAGGTAGAAACACAATGAAATACGCGGCTTTATCACGCTCAGTTTCATGTAAAAGACTAAAGGCCAAGTACTACCTAATTCAAAGGAATTAGGCATCATTTGAATTAGGTAGTACTTGGCCTTTAATCTTTGACGTGAAACTGAGCGTGAAAAAGCGGCGTATTTCATTGTGTTTCTACCTTTATGGTATGTTATTTTCGAAATTGTTGTTACAATTGTGTTGTCACTTTGCACATATATTTTGTATATAAAAAGTGACAACTCATATGTAAAAAAACATATCGTGTAAAGTACCCATTAGCATTATGTCATATAATACTATTGCAAAGAGTAGTGGTGACAATGGACAGACTTGACGTACACCAACGTTTGTTTTCAATGGGGTACTCAAGGCTCCGGACATACGATCCGTTGTGTGATGCGTTGCGCAATGAAAACAACAACCACATTAAAAATGTGTAAGTAATTCCAAGTTTGTTCTTGAAGTTTTCATGTGGTTGTTGTAACGCGACTTTCAACTGTTCGTATGTGCAGAGCCCTTTAGTGTCCCATTATATAGTACTTATATGCCAGTCTTGTAGTTCGTTTACATATAAGCGGATTTAATAAATCCATTGGGTTTAAATGTCAACTCCATGGCGTATATGCCATACCCAGCAAAATGTTCGATGCCAAAGATGCTATTCAAGAATGGGTGCAAGTGAAATGGAATGTCATTTTTTCAGCATCTTCACTCATTCTTTTTACAAGAGCGTGACCCCCAAAAGATGCAATTCATTTTCAGATCCTAAGCATGTCATCTTTACTAACTCGATGGAATGGCATCTTCAACAATTCTTTGGAATGGCATCTATACCAATCCTTTGGCATGCCATTTTAACCAATTCCCAAGAATAGCATTTTCACTAATCTTTGGCATGTCATTTTCACCAACCCTTTGGCATGTAATTTTCACGTGTTGTTCGGAAAATGGAAAATGCTGTATTGAAAAATTATTTTAATTTTTTTATTTTATTAATTCAAAGGAATTAATGAAATAACTATAATTTATTTATCATCATAAAGTTTACATCTATATTTGCAGTTTGTTCTCGTTGTTGTAACAGTAGTTAATATGTTTGTATTCTCATTTTTCTGCTTAATCTGACTCTTGGTCTATCAGTCGTAAGAATGTGGCTATTTCGCTATTTATATGGTTTGGTAGGGCAATTGAAAAGGAGCAGTGTGTCGTGGGGGCCTGTGCTGTATGCTGACGGCTGCACCATCCCGAGCGTATTGGTTTGTCCTGACAGCTGGCGCTTCTCAGCTGCGATAGATGGTGGATGTTCTCCAAGGACCGCATTCACACGATAACAGTTTACTGCATCTGCGACTGCATTCGTGTGAATGCTACTTAAACCTGGTTGAAAGGCTTGTTGATCAGAGGTTCTCTCTTGTAACGTTAGACTTCTCTTTCTAGATTATGAAGACCCCCTGGCTGCCTGGGCCTGTGGTCTGAATTCTGCTATCATCGACTATGACATTCAACTCTATTGTTCCCAACTCGGCCGCCCAGGTAGTGAATAGAGAGGCCGTAGATTTATTGGCTGGTATTTGCATATTCCTCGCGTGGAAAAAATGGTAAGATCTGACAAAAAGGAGCTCAGTCTTTCACAAATGTCGTCAGGGAAGGCACCTGACGCCAAGATAGTACAATCATTCGCATACGTTACGATCTCAATGCCGTCTGCAGCGTTTGGAATTCAGAAGAGGTTTTCTTCAATCTACGGGTCTTGGACTTCTTGACACTTAAAATTTATTATCCAACGTTTCAAACTTGGACGGTGCGTAGTCTGCTCGATGACATCAAACAACGACGGTGCTTGACAATATCAAAGGGCTTTGCTAAATGAAGTGTCACTATGTATCACTGTTCTATCGCACAGCTTGCTCTGAGTGAGTCTTCGGCTAATATGGAGATGACCTTCAGTGCAGTTGTTGTGCTGCTTATGGATACTATGCTATTGATCGGCAACTGGAAAGTTATTTCTGATGGTGGAAGAACTAAAGCCACAAGGGTCCTTGCTACGGGCGACAAAATCGGCCTGTAAGATTCACCTTTGCTGGCATCATTTTCGGGCTTCAGTAGCTGGCCTATTTTCCAGACTTCGGGAACGATGTGTTTGGCAAGCGACAGGTTGTAAATTTAAGGGAGAAACTTGACTTCCGGCTGTCCCAGCTGTGGCAGTATAAACACCGCCGCTGCACCGCAACAGAATTTACTTCGTCCACTCTCAGCCACTGATTTTGTTTCATCTTACAAAAGCTTTTCTATTATCTTCTCATCACCAGTTCAGATTTCGACATGGACTCCAACAGCACTTCTTTAAGAATTTCTAGTTCGTGAACCTACATTTAATTTGCAATTTTATAACAAAATTTTTGGAAATGTATACTCTTTTGTTTTGATGTCGCTACATGTAGGGATGTACAAATCGACTTGTTTTTTTTATAGTGATCTGTACAAATGATTCAAATGCTGATGAAAAGATCGGATCTTTCACGACTTCCTTTGAATGGGTTTAAATGCTAATGAAAAGATCGGATCTTTCACGACTTCATTTGAACCAATGCAAAAGATCCAGTGAAATCATGGCATCTCATCGAACCACTTCCATAAAATTTTGCTGGGTATAAATGCTCATAAAGAAGATTAACTCGGTAAAAAACTATAATATAAACAGGCTATTGGAGTATATAGCCTTTATCATAGTGATTAATTAGTTCGGTACATCCCGTTTTTCGAGCGATCTCCATATTGCTGCTAGTTACCCTACTACTGAGCCTACTACTCTGGTTTATCGTGTACTCGAGGACCGCATTCCAACGATACTTGATTATGGGATTTGCTACTGCGTCCGTATAAATGCTATTCAAACCTGCTTGATACGAGTATGTTTGTTGATCTAGGGGTTCTCTCTTGTGACCTCTCCTTCTAGATCATGAATATCCCTCTTGACCTGCCTGAGTGGGAGGGGCCAATCCACCATATGGTGATTATCCCAATCACCATCTCACGATAACACCCGAGTAAGTACTGCAACGAAAGCATGCCATTGCGTTGCCCTACTGGAAGAATCTTTGCCTCCTCATATACCTATGTAGATGGTTCACTGAATACATGAGGGGACACTCTGTTGCAGTTCTCAGGGCGGCATTCTGGCAAGTTTGAATATCTTTTACATCGCGTTCGGAGACCATACTGGCGCCGCACCGACCTTTTTTTTTGTACTTCAAATGCTGCCGGCTAGGGACTAAAGGCCTGCGTACATAAGCTGCCTTGCCTGCTTACCTTGCTTACTTCTGATAAAAGAATAACAAAGAAAAGGGCAACCCAGTTCGAAATTTCCTCGGCCTTCTTTATTCTTTTATTTTTATTATGTCAAAAATGAAGCAGGAAAGCAAGGCAATCAGAAGTAAGCAGGCGAGGCAGCTTATGTACGCAGGCCTTAAGGACCTTGTTCCTATATTTCAGCTTGTCGTAGATAGCTGTGACATTCGCGGACGACGTGAACATGCTGTCGAATGTGACCCCTAGAATTTTGGGGTAGTTTGTGGTTGGAATTCTGCTACCATCGACCATGACAACTCTCTTCTCATCTGTGCGTCCATGTGGTGACTTTTTTAGCCGTAGATTTAGTGGCGGATATTTCCATAATCCTAGCGAGGGAAATGGTAGTAAGATCGGTCAAATACGAGTCTGCTCAATGTCCCCAAACAGCGTGAATGTTTGTCGTGCTCTGCTTACAGAATCCTTGTTGATGATAGGCAACTGAAATGCTATTTCGGACGCTGGGGAGTACTAAGGCCTTAAGGGTCTTTGCTACGGGCGACAAAAGCGAAATCGGCCTGTACGAAAAAACATTTGCTTACATTCTTACCTGGCTTCAGTAGCGCGACCATCCTGTCCATTTGTCAGACTTCGGGAACGATTTAGGGGGTTAGCTACAGGTTGAGAACTTTAGGCAGATATTCCACTCTCGGCATATCCATCTTTTTCAGCGTTACTATGGAGATTCAATCAAGGCCAACACTTCGAATGATCGGTTAAATAGAAGTCTGCTCAATGTCCTCAAACACGTGACGTGCTTGTTGTGCTGTGCTGCTTACAGAATCCTTGTTGATGATAGGCAACTGAAATGCTATTTCGGACTCTGGGGAGGACTAAGACCTTAAAGCTGAAAACAGATACAACGTTTGATTAAAGTTTTGTGTCGTTTTGGCCGTTTTTACACTGTTGGGCATGATGCCGAAAAATTTAAATTCATTTGAAATATATGCCGACAAACAGATAAACGCTGGACTTTGGTATCGTCGTCGCCCTGTTGTTGTTGTTTTTTTCTCGACGCCCAACGCAAAACTTTAATCAAACGTTATATCTGTTTTCAGCTTAAGGGTCTTTGCTACGGGCGACAAAAGCGAAATCGGCTTGTACGAATCAGGGCCCAACGCTTCGATTGTCCTGATGACATTCGCAACATCTTCCACTGTAAATTGTGGTGGTTCATCCTGGGTATGAAGACATCAATACAACGTAGTAATCTTCTCTTCGCCCTGCCACTCTCGCGGGGTGATCGACAAACTGTCGATTGAAATAACTTGCGCACCTCTTCGGATCAGTCAGCGTAACGTCACCAAACCAGTGTTCGATAGTGACTTAACCGTTGCCCAAAATTCACTTATTGCGGCTCCAATGTTGCAAATCTTCAAATGACTTAACCACTTGTTCCGTTTATGCTCACCGACCAACCTGTTAACTTCCAGTGTCAGCTCATTGACTTTGGGGTCAGTGGGAACGAAGCTCTGCAGATGGAGACAATTATGGCTAGATGGGAACGAAGCTCTGCTGATGGAGACAATTATGGCTAGATGGTCTGATGCAAGAGAAACGACGAGTTGGCAGGTGACGTCATTTGTCAGACCAGGTGACACGATGGTTATGTCTGGCGAACTGTGGCACTCTCCTCTAAGGGGCCTAATACATACGGTCCGTTATGAGTCGCGTCACGCGTCAAACACAACAACCACATGAAAAATATGCAAGTGATGCCAAGTTTGTTGTTGAAGTTTTCATGTGTTTGTTGTAACGCGACACTCAACGGACCGTATGTGCAAAGCCCTCAATTCTTGTAGGAACGTCCTCAGAACGTGCTCAGTCAGCACTGTACCCCTCTGGTCACTTCCGAGGACCGAATCCCACAACTAATGATGAGCAACTCTACCTCGGTTCATCAGCAATTCTACCTCGGTGCGATCCTTCCTCAGTACGTTGTAACCATCACAACGCTGTAAGCTGCAGTTGTTGTTGACCTTGAGCGAAGATGATATTCTTCCGACTCATAAAGTCCACTATTTTCTCGATCTTACCTCGGAGTCCAGTGCAATTATATTTCGAAACGGATGCATTTTCAGGGATTGAAACAACAACGGCTGGTGTTAAATGCTGCGTTCGCAGTTGGGGGGACTTTTGGCGAGTCTCGTAATCAGACGATGACTCACTGGGGGCAGTGTTCACGCAGCATGCAGCAAAATAATCCTTGTCGTAGTCTCTCACACGAACAAGTCCAGAACAACCCCATAGATGCACCCACTCCCGACATCTATTGCATCTCACCGAAGATTGGATTTGGGCGAAGAAGCGGATGTGACAAACCGAGCACCAATATATTGGTCCTGGGTATTCCTCCGTTTCGACACGGATGTACTGCTCCCAACACAGATAAACGATACGAATACAAACATGTGTACAGTGAGTTGGCAGCCGCTTGCCGGAACATGGATGTTGTGTGGTTCCTGGTCAATCCGGTACCAGAGAATCCGCTGCCATGGGATTGACTATTTAGCAGTCTGATTCCTCCCCAGTTTTCGCAAGTGCGAACGTCGGCTTTTTTTTAGGGATTTTGACTATTATTTTCTTAGTCCACGCTGCTTCCAAGAAATAGTTGCTCCAAATTTTTTAAATATTGAAGTGGATGATGTTGGCAGAACCCATGTTTCTTGGCTTAAGGTAAGGTCACATTTGGCAAATATTTGCTTCAGCGACCGGCAGTCTGCGCTTACTGAGGGAAAGTGAGCATAAATTTCAATGTATTATTTACGCTCATTTTCTCTCAGCGCACACTGCCTGTCGCTGGGGCAAATACTTGCCTAATGTAACCTGACCTTTATTTATATATTTTTTAATGGTTCCAAGTGTTTCCATTGCAATTTCGTTTACTAATACGCCGGTCTCTTCCCACATTTCTGGTATGTTATTAAAGATACCTTCTTCCAACTTCGTGCAGATTTCAGTTAATGTTTCTAGACGCTTGAGTTTGCTAGTGTCCCAGAATTTAATTTGTTTTATTTTGTGCAGGATCCTGTAGGCTCTTACATTGATTTGTACTTTCGCAGTGAGTAATTCGTGGTCACTGTCGATGTCCGCTCCTCTCTTTGTATGCACATCTAACAACCTTGACATCTTTTACTTATACATATGTGGTCAATTTGGCTCCCCTTAGGTCCAAGTGTACTTGGGTAGGTCCAAGCAATGAACGGAAACAAACAAAACGCACCAGCATACCACAGTGAATTTTATCAACCACCAAACGTTTCTGATTTATTCACATGTGTTTAGTACTATTCCGTTTTCTATCTGCTCTTGTGGAGCTGAGTATTTTCGCTTTTCGTTTTGTTCGCACTCACGAATGTACACAAAACAAAACTAAACAGCGAGCTCGGCCAACGTGGGTTATGTTTCGTTTTATATTGTTCCTATGGAAAAAACGAAACGATTGGAAATGTTATTTAAAGTATTTTTACGTACGCTGGGTCCAAGTGTACTTGGAGGAACATCTTTCCTCCTATTATTAACTCGAATGTTTGGCACAGATTCATTAGACGCTCACCGTTATTATTCATAATGTCTAGCCCATAACGTTGAACTTTGCCTTTCGTTTACCAGAAATGATTCAAAACTTTAATCAAACGTTTATTGTGTTCTTGTTTAATCTTGAATTCTCTGTCATATCCTGCAACGTATCGAATTATCTATGTGCTTGAATCGCCACCTGAAAACTGTCTCCAGTTCAATGGAGACGTTATAAATCATGCTGTATATATTTGTATGTATGAATTATCATATTTTTATTTTTTAAGTCTACTTGACAATCAAAATTTTTCATTTAAGTCCTCCTAGGTTGGCTCAGTCTAGATTTTGTGCCGCATTGCCTTTCACATGCAGCTTGGGATGGAAAACGATTCGCATTACCCTTGCAACCACCATAATTAAAGAATTCACATGATTTACTGTGGCTATTGTAGGACCAAGATGGTACCAGGGCACGACAAGGTCCGACTACAGAACTGGGTAGAGAACATGTAGCTAAAACAAAACTTATTATAACAACACAGTTTGTAATACAAATTCATTTAAAAAACTTACAGGATTTTGCAGATGCCAAGGAAATTATGGCAGCGAGCGACAATGCTATCAAAATGAACGTTTTCATTATCGTAGTGGTTGAAGATTAAAAGAATGATTTAAACTAATGGCATTAATTGTTCTTCGTGGCTTTATATAAATGTCAAATTACTATTGCACAAACCACAAATGTTCTACAAATATAGATTTGGAAAAAACCAAGTGGTATTTTTCTATTGTAGTTTGTAAAAAGAAACGTTGACTCATGTTCCTGCGCTGCTACTCACTTAACACACATAAGCAGCGTATTTTAGTTTAAAGCCCTTTGTCTTTTACGATGCTGTCACTCTTGCCGGAAGCCGAAAACACATCTAACGTTTCAGTAAAGTTGGGCGCCATTTCTGATAAAAGAATAAGGAAAAATTACATCTATGCTGTCCTTTCTCTTCTCTTCTTTTATCCTGACGCCTAACTTTACTGAAACGTTGGATGTCTTTTCGGCTTGAGTTAAATTTAGCTAAAAGAATAGCCAAGCCAAATTCGAACAAAGTTGCCCTTTGCCTTTTATGAGAAATGACTTAAGGCCTGGGTACATAAGCTGCCTTGCCTGGTTGCCTTACTTTTCTGCTTCATTTCTGACATAATAAAAATTAAAGAATTAAGAAGGCCGAGCAAATTTCGAAATGGGTTGCCCTTTTCTTTTTATTCTTTTATCAGAAGCAAGCAAGGTAAGCAGGCGAGGCAGCTTATGTACGCAGGCCTTAATACCCTAATGAACAATGAAAAATTGAAACTTGGCAGCACTTTTTATTCTTCTACCAAAAATGACACAAAACTTGACTCAAACTTTGTATGTGTTTTCAGCTGTAAAAGAATAAAAGAATAAGGAAATCCAAGATCGCATTTGTATTAGGTAGTACCTGTCCTTTATTCGTTTACATGAAATTAAGCGTAAAGCATGCAACAAAAGTCATTGTGTTTCTACCATTACACTGTGCAACATTTTCAAGGTAATTTTGTGCAAACAACTTCTGCTGCGGATTTTGTGGAAGTAGAGACCCAACCAACCGGTTTAGATTTTATGGCCTCATCTAAACATGGCTAAATTTTGACTTTTTAGAGCAAATCGTGGTAATATCTCTGAAACCATTTCGAATCTGGTTCAAACCTATGATGCAAACTTGTAGATAAGGCCATGAAGAAAATATTTGGAGAAAAATTCATCTCGAAAAACTGAATTTATGACCTCAAAATGGATAATATATCTAACAATTCCTTTATTCCGTATATTTCGCACAATATCTCCAAAACCGTCACATTTTTCGCCAACTTTACTTTGAAAGAATTATCCGCTGGAATGTAGTTCACAAATCTTCAGTATATGAAAACAAACCGCCTGTGAGAACATTGTTTGAAATATGTGTTGTAGAAGGTATGATATGAAATACGGCCTAAACAGCATCAAATAAGTATTTTAGAGTTTCTGAAGAATTGCTGAGCACATTGTTTGGAAAATTTTTGCGAATGGATACTTGATTCAACTCCCAATAGTTTAGCTGCTACTGACCATAATTCCAGAAATTATGTAAACTTCGATATATTTTATCGATTTTGATGCGCTAAATGCAGTTTTTCCTGGTTCTGTTTGTTTCTAAGATCTTCTACTTTAGGGCTACAATATTGCTGAAGACCGCGAAGTAAAATTCTTATTAGTTTCTGAGATAAAGCCCCGATCATTGGAAAAAGGGTAGTTTTAGCCCGATTTAGATGAGACTATAAAATCCAAACCTGATCTAACAACACGAAACGCAATTAAAGTAGAAACACAATATGCCTGTTCGATAACTTTGCAAGTAAAAAGTTTTTGTAAGTTCTTGCAACTACTTGCAAGTTTGTTATCGAACAGCATTTTGTAAAAGTTTGTGCAAACCATCGATATTCCCAACATTAGATATTTTCGATATAATGTTTTAAAATATCGATTGCTATCGATATTATCGTAAAGTTGTCATCGCAATTAATTTGGAGATGAAAATGGAGGAAATTTCAATGATTTTCTTGAAATTATGCAAAAGTTGTTCACAGAAATGCAAAGGAGAATAAACAACTGCTTTTATTTTATAAAAAAAAAAACATTTTATTTTACCGAAATATGTGTACGTGTGACTACGTACTTACTTTCTTACACACACATAACCGAAAAGCAGCGAAATTTCTATTTATTTCAATGGATTTCAGGTTAGGGATTTTTATTCCGATAATATCGATAGGAAAAACTATCTATCGATATTGAATTTTAAAAGAATAATCGATATTATCGATAGTGCCATCGATTTTTTGCCAGCTCTACTAGGGATACGCAAGTCGATTTTCGAGTAATCGATTCCTCGATTCTTTGATTTGAAGAATCTAAAAATCGGACCTGCCTGAAATTAGCAACGATAACAAAAGTTATCGAAAAATACAGGGTGACACAGAACGCCCAACATTTGCATTTAATACGTTTTTTCCAACTGTGGGGACGAAAAATAGCTACGAATATAAGTCTTATGCCAGACTATGAAAAAATTCATTGAAAACGTTTTGCCATTTTCTTCCAAATTTTCATTGACTTCTACACACATATATGAAATCATATGAAAATTTTGATATTTTATTGCTTTGCATTGGTTTGAGAGTTACGAATGTAAACACAAAGAATAATTTCAGATTACAGAACCTTGTGTACAGAGTTTCACCCCCTTCACACCTCTTGCCTATAAACTCATTTTCACGTATATGAAAATTTTCATAGTCTGGCACAAGAGTAACAATTTATGGTCTGTTCCAGTACTGAACATTTCTACACATTTTTACTATTTTTTCGATAACATAAAGGAAAAATCGGTTATCGGAGTAAAAATGTATAGAAATGTGTAGTACTGGAACAAACCATTAATTTGTTTATTAATTAAAAAATAAGCTCCAATGTATAAACGTACGCAAGAAACTATACATAAAAGGAAAGAAGGATTCCTCACGAGCATTTTGGCATACTCCACATGTTCCAGGTCAGTTTTTTGTAGAACATAGTTTCCAATTTTCTGGTTTCCAACTGGTGGTCAACACAGAAACTTGGCTCTGGAAGCCACAATATAAAAACGTACACAAAAGTCTGAACGGAATATGAAAGAGGGAGTCCTTATGAGCATTTTGGCATACTCCATATGTTCCAGGTCAGTTTTTTGTAGAACAAAGTTTCCAATTTTCTGGTTTCCAACTGGTGGTCATGACAGAAAATTGGCTACGTTTCTATATTGTGGCTTCCAGAGCCAAACTCCCTATTTCATATTCCGTTGAGACTTTTGTGTACGTTTTTATTGTTGTGTCAGATCCAGGGGCTCAATTCTGTTTCTATGAAAATGTGAAATGAAAACTTTTATAAAGGAAAAAACTGTCAAATGAAAAAAATTATAAAGGAAATATTTTTCATTTTAAATTTTCACAGAACAAGAATCCAGGCCCTGCTCGGAATACAGCTTATTTGACAAACAAGAAGTTTGGCGGATACGATTCACAGCCAGTTTCTGTATGTCGAAAGAAGAATGTGTGCGAATGAAACACGCCCGAACTTAGTTTTCGATATTAAGTCTGTCTGGTTACTTTCCCAGCAAGAATTGTCCAGCAAGAACTTTCTCAGAGAGTAAGGGGTTTTTATTCTCTTTTGCTAGAAAATTGTAAAAAGTAAACAGACACTTCCCAGCAAAAACCAGCAAGCAATCAGCTGACTTGCCAAAACAGAACAATTTGTCCGCCAACAAAGGAAGCAAACACGTTGTATTTTATTAAAAATAAAAAAGAAAATGAAACAAAAAAGTATTTTTCCACTTTACAAATTTGTTCTCCATAAAACAATACAATTAGACTATGTTATTTCCACAATAAAATTGTTTTTAATGTTCACAAACATAAATCAACAAAAAACTAAAAACGGCTGATTGATTGTTTTCAGGAAGAAGAAGAGCTTGCAAGTGCTTGCTAGAAGAAATTTGTCCAGCAAGAATTTGCAAGCTCTCAGTGAAAGAACTGTCAAAATGTCTCTCTCGAATCGCTCTCTTTTGCTGGTTTTTTGTGTTAACAGACGACTTCCAGCAACAATTGGTACAAATTGTTACAAATTTTAGGGTAACCAGACACAGCTATTATTTTACCTTTGCCTTTTTGAAGCAAAACAAAAACCAAATTTGAAAAACACACAATAGTATGGACTCGTTTCTTTCGCACACATTCTTCTTTCGACATACAGAAACTGGCTGTGAATCTTATCTGCCAAACTTCTTGTTTGTAAAAAACATATCGTGTAAAGTACCCATAAGCTTCCCAAAACAAAAACATATGATTTGAATCATACAGAAAATGATATTTTACGAAATCTTGAAGATTTTTGCATCGCATTTAGTTCAGTTACATTTTATAGCTCATTTAGACTAGCCATAAATCCTCAACTGGATTTAATAAATCCAGTACAAATCTCATTGTATTTAGATATAACTTTTGGAGGATTTAAATTTCAATCAGCTGATTTTTGTTCATAGCACAATTACCAAGGTAGATGCATCAGCCCATCCGATCGAACTTGAAACGTCAGAAGAAGTTGTAGTAAATTGAACTCGTCTCAAAAAACATACGGCAAATTACAAACATATTGTTTAATATTGAAAATTTTAACACATTATGCTACTAATGCTAACTAATGAGCAAATAAAGAATTATTCTATCGTTTAAACATTGCAAATATTTGTCTTGGTTGATTAAAATCATCTTTGTATATCAAATCAAATTTATTTTTTTCGTATCGTTTACAATTTTTGACATTTTTTATTATTTTTGTAATAGCAATTCACCGATGCATCTACCTTGTTTCTTGTCCCAGCTTGCAACTTTTTGTATTTTCTAGCAACATGTTGCTAAAACAGAGTTGTATACGAGGATTTATGCCGGATTTAAAATAAATCCACCCAATACGAGGATTTATTTTTGTATGGGAAATCTGGTAGATTTTGACCGGATTTAGCAAATAAAACCTGATAATGCACTAAATCCTATTACAGCTACATTTTAAAATTTTGAAGCTGATATCAGTCATACGTAGAAGCATACGGGAGAAGCATGAACATGGGTCCATGGGTCAAAATTTTCAAAATAAATGTAAATATCTTCATATTTCAGTTGTCAATATAATAAAATTCAAAGTTTAGAGTGCAGTTGCATCATTTATTAGCAAAAGTTAGAAGTCTGTGTCTCGAAAAACTTATGATCGTGGGGATTGGGTCCATATCAGAATGATGGATACTGGTGTATTGAAGTTATAACGGGCGATATCATTGACAATTTTAGATTCTATAAACTTAAAAAGTTTTAGAAAGCTCATCAAATGATAACAAAACACAAACATTGGGTACATAGATACTTCCCGAAGAAGTGCGTATGACTGATATCAGTGTCAAAATTTTGTTCAGTTTTAAGCTTTCCAAAACAATTACAAGTGATTTGAATCATATAAAAAATTATTGCTATGTTCCAGAACCTGCAAGAAGCTACTATTTTTTACTACGATAACATTTTTTCCTTTATGTTATCGGAAAAAATAGTAAAAATTAGTAGATTCTTGCAGTACTGGAACAGACCATATATTTTACAAAATATTGAAGATTTTATTTTCTTATATTTGAAGCAAGGAACTATAAATAATTGCAAAAAATACTTAGTTTTACTTTCAAAAAAAAATATTTTAAAATAAATTTCCTAAAACGTAGTACGCACTGATTAACATGAATAACAGTTAGCGGGGTGTACTTCGTTAATATCAAGTTCCTGATGTATAATTTTTCTAATATTTGTATTGATTTTAGTTGACCTTTGGACTCAGTATTCCTTTTTAGTGTAGTTTGGCTCGAGGTCAGTAGAAAAAAATCTTTTTTGTTTTTTTTTTTTATATTATTTTATTTTCCAATATTTTTATCAACATCGTCGGTCATCATCAGGGATTGTCATTTCTTTTTAATCTCGGACAGCAATGTTTACTTCCACGCCATTCTCAATCGCAGTCAGAAAATACTTGCGAATGGTGTGGAAGTAAACTTTACCGCCCGAGATTAAAAAGAAATCACAATCCCTGATAATTAGAGTTGGGCAATTGAACGACCTACTTCACAATCTAGTATACTGCGAATACGTAATATCTCACGTTAGTTTGTATGATATTACTCATACGTTTTTGAACTAGGACAGTGAACTAGGTCGTTCAATTGCCCAACTCTACTGATGATGATCGACGATGTTTATCGAAATACTGGAAAATAAAATGATATAAAAGAGCCAAAAATAGTTTTTATTCTACTGACCTCGAGCCAAACTAAACTAAAAAGGAATTTCCTTTTCATATTAGGCCTGTACGATACCTCAAAAGTTTGTACAAATTTGTTGTAAAATCATGAATGAAAATCATCGATTTTTCTTCGGTTCATATATGTATTTTGTTTATGTTCTTTTATTTTCAACACATTTAAATTATTATCTCACTTTTTCTACAAAAACAGCTGGCAGCCAAACGACAGATGTATGTATGTGTTAGTAAATAAGAGTTGTATTTCAAGACAAATTGTCTGGTGTAAACGCCTAGTAAATCTCCAGACACTGGTTTTCGCAAGCAACTTTGGTGGCAAAGCGATTAATGTTACCACCACAACCGCCGAAGATAAATTTCTCGCAGCTTCCCGTTTCTCCATTGAAAGACCATGCAGGTATACGTGCTCGACACAATCCCGTTTGAGAATGGGGCAGGGAACATTGCGCTGCATAAAGTAAAAAAAAATAATTTAAAATTTGTCTTCATAATAAATGTTAAGCCGAAAACACAACAACGTTTGAGTAAAGTTTTGCGTCATTATTTCTGGTAAAAGAGTAAAATAAAATTCGAACTTTATTGCACTTTGTTTTCTATTCTTTTACCAGAAAAAATTAGAAAAGACGCAAAACTTTACTCAAACGTGTATTTCGCTTTCGGCTTTAAACTTACAGCTTATATCTTCAATCAATATAGTTGCCATGGTGGTGGAATGGACAAAATAAAGACAAATTATGAAATAAATGTTCATTATTTGATCTGTAGAACTGTGGGGGACGTTACAGATTTTATATGATTCAATTGGAACAACTATTATTTCGAGTGCATTACTAAGTAAGAGAGCTGGCAAACTATCGATATTCCCAACATTACATGTTTTCGATATTTCATTTCAAAAAATCGATAGCTATCGATATTATCGTTAATTTGTAATATTAATTTGGAAATAAACATGATGCCTGTTCTAGAACCTGCAATAAGTTACTACTTTTTCTAGGCGTTTACACTAGACAGTTTGTCTTCAAATACAACTCTGATTTACTAACACATACATACATTTGTCGTTTGGCTACCAGCTGTCCATCATTCTTTCACAGACAGCCGGGTTAACAAAATTTTGACATTTTTTGTAAAAATGTGTGAGATAATAATTGAAATGTGGTGAAAACAAAAGAACATGAACAAAAACAAAATATGTGAACGGAAAACAAAAGGAATTCGATGATTTTCATTAATAATTTTACAACTGTTGTTGCAGTTGTCCGGACGCCTAAGTCACACAGGCAAGTTGTGGGTTTTTGACAATCAATACACGAAGTCGACTGTCCTGTCATTTGTAAACGCAGGGTTTTCTACGATAACAATTTTTCGTTTATGATATCGAAAATGATAGTAAAAATTAGTAGATTCTTGCAGTTCTGGAACAGACCAAATGTGGAATTGTATAAGCTCTTGTTGACAATTTTTTATAATGGAGAAGAAACAATTGTTTTTTTTTTTTTTTAATAAAAAGACACAAAAAAACAATTTACTTTTCCGACAAAATTGCATGTGTGGCTACGAACTTAAAGGTCTTCTTGCCTTTCTTTTCTGCTTCATTTCTGACGAATAAAGAAGGCCGAGCAAATTTCGAAATAAGTTGCCCTTTTCTTCTTTATTCTGCTTCATTTCTGACGAATAAAGAAGGCCGAGCAAATTTCGAAATAGGTTGCCCTTTTCTTCTTTATTCATCTATTTTTATTATGTCAGAAATGAAGCAGGAAATCAAGGTAAGCAGGCGAGGCTGCTTATGTATGTACCCAGGCCTTTACTTTCTCACATTCACACAACCGAAAAGCCGCGTAATTTCTATTCATTTTAATTTTAAGTTCCATAATATCGTAGACAAATCTATCTATCGATATTGAATTTGTAAAAAATGATGGATATTATCGATAGCGCCATCGATTTTTTGCCAGCTCTACTAAGTAATCAGAACGATCAAAACCGCAAGATTTTTTCCTTTAATATGTAGCTCTAGTAATATTTGCAAGAACTTTTAGATTGCAAGTCATGCCGATTCATATTCTATTGATAGAATCTGAAAAAAAACAAAGACACATCTCGTCAAACAAAAATAACACTTTACAAAACACTGATACTACCCGTGCTAATGTGCAAGCAGATAATAGGTCTGTAAGACAACTCAACAATTTGTACAAACTTTTACAAAATGGTGTTCGATAACAAACTTGTAAAGTAAAAGAGAGCGAATTTAGAGAGAATTGTGAGAGAATTTTGGAGAGTTTTGGAGACTTTTGTTACTGAGAACATACAAGTTTTTGCAAGCAAAATTTTCCTTGTAAGAATTTGCAAGTTTGATCAGCTGATTTAAATTCGAATGTTTTGTGGCGGACTTTGCAATTGTTGGCAAAAACATAAACAAACATTTGGTTATTAAAATAATTACAAGATAAAAAAGAGAAGAGATAACTAAATAAATTATGGAAAACGACTTATTTTGTAAAATAACTTTGTGATGATTGTTTTATTTTTAAGGTATCACATCCCAGCAAAAAGCGGCACATCCATGGAGTAGGAGGAACACTAAGTGGAGGAACACGTTTTTTGTGTTCCTACACGAACATTATTTTCTGTTTATTAAAATTGTGTATTGACAATTTGAAATTAACACAATTCACCCAGACTGATGGAGGTTCATTTTGAAATCAAAACTATTTTGATTTTCATCAGTCTTGAAAAAGTCACACATACATTCCCAAAATTTCAAAAATTTACACATACTACCATAAAAGCTGGCAGTCAGACTGACTACCCAGCTAACATTTTTTTCCGAATTCGTATCGAATTCGGACAGAATTTCTGAAAAAATATCCGATTCTGATGCCGAATTCGTACCGAATTCGGTACGAAAGTTGTATGGACGTGGTCACCGAATTCGGAAAGAATTTTCTAAGGAAATTCTTAAAAAATATTAGAGTTTCGCGACGAATTCGGTCCGTACTCGGAAGTAAATTCTTGGAAAATTCGGAAAAAATTTAGATTTTCTGACAGAATTCGGTCCGAATTCGGAAGAAAATTCTGGAAAATTCGATGAATTCGGAAGGAAATTCTGGAAAAATTCGGAGAAAAGTTCAGATTTTCTGAAAAAAATCGGAAACAATTCTGACGCTGACGCCTTTGATATTGACACAAGACGTGTCGTACTGTACTGAACAAACCCCACTCTGAGACAATTTTCTTTTAATGTACTATTTATGGATGATTATAATTTCAAACTTTCTAATGATTTTGCCTGTTGTTATCATTTTATGATTAACAGTAGAACAATGTGCAGAAGCATGTTGAAGCTATCAACACTAGCTTGAATTATTATATGTTGCATTTATATTAAAAAAATTGTAAAATTGTATATGCGAATTTTATGACCAGTCATTTTGTTCTTCGACATCAACCGAAAAAAAATTCCCTCAGAAAATCCATTAGAAATCGGAACGAATTCGGAATGACGATTCTTAAGATTCTTTAGAAAATGTGCAGAGATTCTTAAAATAAACTTATAGAAAATCGGTCCAATTTCTAGGAAAATATTAGAGAAATCGGCCACATTTCTAAAAAAATTTCAGAAAATCTCAGAAAAAATCTGATATCAGAGCCCTCGGAAAAAATTGTTAGCTGGGTAATGAGTGGGGGCCTTTATGCCATGTTCATACTAGAATTTGAATCACGTAGTTCGTTCTCATAATTACGTACACGAATTAATCCGTTCATACGACATGGTACACAATTCATAGCAACATGATTCATATTTTCATACTTTTTATTTACTGATTTAAAGAAAGTTTCGTCCAAAAAACGAGTAAAATTAATTGATATGAACTGAAAAACTATTTGTCCTTCTTTCAGATATCTATTTAATATTTAATTACATTATTTTCATTCATCTTTTCTATTTTTTCTCATAATTTTGGTGTTTTCAGCAAATAAAAATATTTTTCTATTTTCAAAATTAATGAGAGAGACCTGCCAAAATAACTTTTTGCTATACAGACTTTCTGGTAGGCATTTGATTTTTGTTTTTAAATTTGTACGCGAATTTGAAACGATGGACAAGAAACGCAACTGCAATAAACGAAAATAGAAAATTTGCTATGATTTGAATGTTTATTAGTCCTTAAACCGTTTACTTTTCATTCAGGTTTTGCAGTTTTACTAAAAAATTTTGGGTTTTTAATAAATTTTAAATTTTATATTTTTGCTGTCAAAATTAATTTATTTCGATAAATTCTCTCATTTGTTAGAGATGGGACATATTTTATCGTCGTTCTGAGAGTAATTTAAATTGAACAAAGTACACAAATCGTTGTTCGTTCTCAAAATTTTGTATGGGAAATGAAGTAATTATATCGTAATTTGGGGTCGAACAACGAATAGAGAACGAATTACCGTCAGTCTGAACAAGGCATTACAAAACTATCGTATTCGACGGAAACATTTAGTATTCATTATTCATTTTTTAATATAGACATGTAAATATATGGTCTGTTCCAGTACTGCAAGAATATACTGATTTTTACTATTTTTTTTTTCGAAAACACAAAGGAAAATTGTTTATCGTAGTAAAAAATAGTAGTTTCTTGCACGTTCTGGAACAGGCATACAATTTTTTCTTAATTGTAGTAGTAAAACAATTTGCATATTTTTACAAAAAAAATGTATTTTCTTAAATATTTTCACTTTTTAAGAAAAAAAAAGTTGTTAAAAAGTATGCAAATACCTTCTGAAAAACGAAAAGCTTCGCAGGCGAAAATATTAAAAAAAAAATCGCGCGATTTTTACAAAAATATTTTCACAATTTAAGAAAATCCAAATTTTTTGAAAAAATATGCTATTTGTTTTACTACTACAAATTAAGAAAAAATTATATTTACATAATTGGTCTGTTCCTTTACTTTTAAAAATGGTAACAGTGGCAAAAAATGGTAAAAGTGGCGAACTGTAGTGGGATTCTGTAACTCATTTTTGCTGCTGTCGATAATTGTCGGTAAAATTAAAATGCTTATAATTTCGATAATTAACGAAATTTTTCGGTAAGTTAACGATAAATAAAAAGTAGTCGCTAGCCTCTACCGACACAAACAGTGATGCCAACTTTTCTTTATGTTTTTAGTCATAATTTTGCGATTTAATTTTACCGATTTTTGTCGGTAACAGCAAAAATGAGTTACAGAATCCCACTACTGGTCTCATATAAATTGTATGCTTTTTAAAGTAAAGGAACACTTTGCAGGTTAAAAATGGTAAGAAATGGTAACCTCAGGCACGTAAAGGAACAGAGCTAACATGAATAATGAATACTGAAACTTTGGATGTGTTTAAAGCTTTTAGTTTTGTTGTGTCTGAAATGAAGCAGACAAGAAAAGCAATCAGGCGAGTCAGCTTATGTACCAGGCCTTTAAGATGTGAACAGAATGAAATACGCGGCTTTTTTCACGCTCAGTTTCATGTAAAAGATTAAAGGCCAAGTACTACCTAATTCAAATGCTGCCTAATTCATTTGAATTATGTAGTACTTGACCTTTTACATGAAAATGAGCGTGAAAAAGCGGCGTATTTCATTGTGTTTCTACCTTTAGGGTAGAAACACAATGATTTTTGTTGCTTGCTTCACGATCAATTTCATGTAAATGAACAAAGGCCAGGTACTACCTAATTCAAATGCGATTTTGGATTTCTTTATTCTTTTGCACAAATTCAGGCTTGCTTAAGCATGAATTTCTCAAAGGGCAACCAAGTTCGATATGAAGGGCAAAGCAAAGGCGACGAGGTTGATTGTGTACCCATGCCTTAAATTCTTGTATTTTTAATATGTCAGAAATGAAGCAGGCAAGAAAGCGAGGCTTCTTATTTACCGAGGCCTTTACACTCCTTATGTTCCTATCGTGTGCACCTACAAGATATCAAGTCTCATCAATAATGCATACAACTCATTTCTTAAAAATTTTTATCACATTTGTCAATCTATAACCACAAGTGAAGAGGTGTCCTCACAATAATTAGTTCTTAGTTAAAACTACAGATATACGTTCATCATCGGAAAAGCTAGCCATGAAACGGGAATATTATTTAAACACACTAAAATACTACCAATGGATATTTTGCGTATTCGGTTTAAATCTACCCCCAATTTTATATCGCTCAGATTTTCAGGGATTTCAAAGAAAATTATTGATGATCATCTATAGTTTATATACCATAATTTTAGTTGTCACAGCCACATTTACAAACTGTCAGCATAACAGAGTGGCCCACGTATTTACAATGAGTAACCGTTTGGATTGTATAACTGAACTTCTTACATATGGCCACAATACAGGCTTAATTATTGTTTATGGCATTACGGTAGCCTCAATGTTCTTACAACGTCATAGGTTAAAGGAAATTCTAAAGCAAATAGAAGAAATGAGGGAGCAGGCAGTAGTTTCGATGGATGAAATCTATTATCGAAAAGTATCCTTCAAATGGAAACTGTTGCGATTTTCTGGAATTTGGTTAATAGTTTCGTCAGTGAATTTCTTATACATAACCTACTTTTTGACCGGCGGTGATATTATGTCTTTTTCAATTAAATTGATAATCTCAATATTTGTCGTAGCCGTTGAATCGAAATATATTGAATATGGTATTTATTTACAAATTATCGATGATTTAATGGATGATATACGTAATTCTCTGAGAAGGATAAAATTTAAAGTGGAACATTTCTATAAAAGAAAATCAAATGGACATTTGCCACATTTTATGCCTCAACAATTGTTAAGAAATCAACAGCTATTAAATAAATTGTGGTGCTTGGTACACCAAATTAATCTCTATTTTGCCTTTCCGCTTGGTTTGATAGTCTATCAAAATTTCATTGCCATGTTGTATACTGTGAACTGGTCCTATGTTCGTAGCGTCTTCGAAAGTAGTGATACTAATCAAATATGTAAGTGGAATTTATAAAAGGTCAAATAGCCCATAATGGTGATACGTGACAGGATGCAACAGCATTGTGAAAATTAAGCCGAAAACACATCCAATGTTACAGTAAAGGCCCAAACTCAATCAGTTTTCTTTCTTCACTTTGCTCTAGTAAAATAATATGTAAATGAAAAAAGCAATCTATTTCGATTTCGTCTCGGCCGTTCTTTATTCTTCTACCAGAAATGAAGCCACGCAAGCAAGAAAAATCATTTAAGTTGGGCGTCATTTCTGATAAAAGAGAATAAAGAAAACTTGGATTTAAGTTGCCCTTGCTCTGTTATTCTTTTATCAAAATTGGCGCCCAATTTTACTGAAACGTTGGATGTGTTTAGTCCCGGTTCACACTAGAAAAATTTCAATGAAATTTTGCATTTTTTGGGAAAAACACATAAAGGGCAATCATGAATATTTCGCTCGGAATTTTCAGCGCGGAAAATTATTTCTAAAAGTGAAATTCTATAAAAAAAAATAATATTTTGAAATATTTAAAACTAATAGAATCACTTAATTATGGAATATTCTCGTTGTATCGACAAAAATCTTGCCTTTTTGGACATAAACTTAGAAATAAATTAGAATTTTTATTCATGATTGCCCTGATAATTACAAGAAACTAGTGTACACGCTTTCGAGTGTTCTGCAATTTTACTTTGTTGCAGTATTCGTTTTCTTTTACTTTCATGTCAAGATTTCAGAGAAATTACTCCTTGGAGCCAAATACATACGGTCCATTGAGCGACACGTTGCACGTTGAAAACAACAACCACATGAAAAATGTGTAAGTGATGCCAAGTGTGTTCCTGAAGTTTTCACGTGGTTGTTGTAACGCGGACCCTATGTATTTGGCGCCTTAGGGTGAACCGGGACTTAAGGTAGAAACACAATGACTTTTGTTGCTTGCTTCACGCTCAATTTCATGTAAATTAATAAAGGTCAAGTGCTACCTAATTCAAATGCGATCCTGCATTTCTTTATTCTTTTACACAAATTGAGGCTTGGATAAGCATTAATTTCTCATTGTGTTCTCACCTTTACGGCCAAAACTCAATGGATTTTTCTAGCTTACTGTCTCTTCGCTTTCTTGGCTCATATCCTCTTCATATTATAGCTTTTTTCAAGGTTAACCTTCATAATGATGAGTTTTTTTACGTATACGCAATAAACTTAAAGCCCAGTGAATTTATTAAATCCGGTTATATTTAAACCACGGTACAATTACCAAGGTAGTGGTGTCACACCAGCTGTTCGAATATGAAGTGCCAAATCCCATTGTAAAAAACTATTTTTATTGTAATTTCCCCAACAACATAAAGAAAATACTGTTCAATATGCCTTGATTTAAACGTTACATTAGAGTTTTTGCCGGGTTAACCCACTTCATGAGGATTTATTTGACGTTTGCGCTATGGAATTGACATTTGAAACCCAACCCTATTGGGTTAATCCGGTTAAGTGTAACCGGGGTATTACTTCGAATTTGGCTCGGCCGTTCTTTATGACCGAAACGACTTTGACTTAAGGCTTCGGTACATAAAGTTGAAACCACATTCAACGTTTGCGTAAAGTTTTGTGTCATTTCTGGTAGATGAATAAAGACAAAGTGCTGCCAAGTTTTAATATTTTCTTTATTCTTCTACCAGAAATGACACAAAACTTTACTCAAACGTTGGATGTGATTTCAGCTTAAGAAGCTTTCTTGTTCCACTTCATTTCTATCAAATAAATTCCCAAAACACCTGTTTTATGTGGAAGTGTAAAGCGTGGTATACACAATCAATTTTGTCTGTCGATTTTTCGGAAATATCAATGAAGGCCAGAACAGAATCAACCGTCGCATGCCTTGCTTGCTTCCCAAATGACAAATTATAAAGGAAAGCCAGAGCCTGCTAAAGGAGAACCATGGTGGAATAAGAAGGTGTTACATCAAATCATGTCAAACGTCAAATTTGCTCACAATAATGCATTACTGTGAATTGCTTGTTTACATTTTGTATGTGATTTTATTCACAATAACACATTTTGACAACTGGTATGAAGATGAGCTATTTTTCGCGTTACACCTTATTATTCCACCATGAGGAGAACGCAGGCGGATTTGCAAAGAGGCTCTGGCATTCCTTTATAATTTGACATTTGGGAAAGCAGGCAAAGCAAGCGACGATTGATTCTGTTCTAGCCTTAACTTTCAAACTGTCCAGCGACATCAATATATTTTTTGGTTGCCTGATGGCTGACAAAAATGAACGGCCACACTGGCAAGCTATCAATTATTTGAGCAAAACTGACAGTCAAAACTGCTCGTGCTTACCCTGCTTAAGGCGAAAACACATCCAACGTTTCAATGAAGTTGAGCGTCATTTTTGATAAAAGAGCAAGGGCAACATAGATCGAATTTTCTGTATTCTTTTATCAGAAATGACGCCCAACTTTACTGAAATGTTGGGTGTGTTTTCGGCTTTAAAATGAGTTTAAGCCAAGAAAGCGAAGCAAGTCACATATCTCTTCTATGGGCATTCAATTTTAAGTTTCATTTACATTAAGAACAGTATTTTTTGTACGTTATATCAATATTTTCAGTTCGTTTTATTTATATCCTCATGTTGCTTATGAATTTATTCCACATTTGTTATTTCACGGAAAAATGTATGGACAAGGTAAATATTTGATGCTGTTAGGAATGACATAATTGAGAATTGTAATAGGTCTGTACAATAACGCAAAAGTTTGTACAAATTTGTACAAACTTTCACAAAATGGTCTTCGATAACAAACTTGATCAGTAAAAGAGAACTGAGAAGTAGTTGCAAGTAGTTGCAAGAACTTGCAAATACTTTTTACTTGCGAAGTTATCGAACAGGCCTAGTGTTTTATTTCCCATTTCAGTATCACGATATTGCCGCTCTAGTGCACAATTTCACCATACAATCGCAAGATATTGAGTTTCGAATGCGTTTGAGAGAATACTCATTACAGCTGATGCATCAGAAGCTTAAATTTAGTTGTAATTATTTTCTGGATATTGATTTGAAAGCGTTGGGCAAGGTAATTATTATTTCTGGAGTTGTAAAATGTAAAATGGAGTTGTAATCTGGAAATATTAATAGATGATCCTGTTTGTTACATCCTTTATGATAGTTTTGATACAATTTAAAATGGACAATGGAACTGCTGGCACCATAATAGCAACACAGAAAATATTTGGCTTTAGTAAACAGAAACTATGAATACTCAGCCGTACACCTTTTAAATATTATAAAAATATACGATATTTAATATTTGTTAATACTATTTATTGGCCTTGAAGGCGTTTGTATTATAGTATGGATTAAATAAATAAACATAAACAAACATTTGGTTATTGAAATAATTACAAGATAAAAAAGAAAAGAGATATTAAATAAAATATGAAAAACGACTTGTTTTGTAAAATAGCTTATTTTGTGGTTTGTGGTGATTGTTTTATTTGTAAGGTGTCAAATCCCAGCAAAACGCGATGCATACATGGACGGCTAGCTGTTAATTTATGATATGGAAAGAGAAAAAACAAGTGTAAAAACTTTTTACACGACAAATTTGAGCGTGTAAAAAGTAGTAACATGGTTGCCGGCTACTAATTGGCTGGTATGCCAACTTTGACATTTGTTTTAGTTTTTTGATGTTTTTTTTCATTTTCCGTACTTTTTGAATAATGTTGTGTGTGTATCTCATTTTTCACAGTTCGCTCTTTTACTACTTTTACCATTAAAAAAGTACGGGAACACACATTTAAAGCATGTTTACTGCCGTTAAAGCATGTTTACTTTGCGCGTCCACACCAGCAAAAATGTAATAAAATTACGTCTCCACATTGCCTGCGTGGGTAGATATGGAATGTTTTTATTTCGTGTCATATGACATTGATAGATAGTGTAAACTACCTCTAAAGATGCGATTTTCTGGAGAATTTAGTTTATTCCAATCTTTATCTGTTTCCTTCCAAATATTTGTTGTGTAGCATATGCAGCACCCGTACTGAGATCTTCCATTTTGAATTGTATTAAAATTACAATAAATGAGAATACAATAAGAACCATCTGCAAAGAGATAAATAAATAAATCAATTAATTTACATTTTTTTTCAAATAGATGGAATTGATAAAAAGTTTCCTACCTTCCCAAAATTTGAAAAGTTAATGTCCAAGAAATTATTGCAAGTAAATGTTAATTTTTGGTGTTTTAATTGAAGATAAAACTCTCTTAAGCGGTTTCCAAGTTGGACGTTTTGTGGATGTAGTTTGACATTGTTAAGTACCTCGGTTATGTAACGATACTGAAACGATAATACAAACCATTAATATAAGTGGCTGTTTTACTTGCTAGGTTTTACTGAACGAATGAAGAGAATGTATTCCGTCCAAGATATATTTAACAGGTCACGTAAGTAGCACAACAACAACTCTATTTTGGCCGAAAATTCTTCAATATGTCAAAACGTTTGTTTACGTTTTCATACAATTTATTCACAATAACAAAATATTTGACAGATTGAAACCAATCAGCTGGCCGTTTTACGCCACCTTATAATTTCATCATGATTCCGTCATAAACAGATGATAATCATACCAGCTGTCAAAATCCATTATTGTGAATGAAATCACATACAAAAGATAAAAGTTATGGGTACTTTACACGATATGTTTTTTGCATATGAGTTGTCACTTCTCCCATACAAAATGTATATGCAAAGTGACAACTCATATGTAAAAAACATATCGTGTAAAGTACCCATTAGTAAACAAAATGTAAATAAATGTAGACGTTTGGTCTGAATTTCAGCAACTGGTGGAACAACTTCTTATTCCGCAATGGCGTATACATATTGTCATAATGTATACGACATTAGGCCTGTTCGATAACTTCGCAAGTAAAAAGTATTTGCAAGTTCTTGCAACTACTTGCAAGTACTTCTCATTTCTCTTTTACTGAACAAGTTTGTTATCGAACAGCATTCAGTAATAATTTGTGCGAATTTGTTCACTGTTGTTTAAGCGGTTTTTGCATCTAATATGTTTTATAAAACATGCGTCATTTAAGTTGTCAATTCCATAGAAAATTTTGTAAATAAATCACGTAAATTCCCAAAACACCTGTTTTAAATGCATGTGTAAAATGCGTTTTACTTTTTGTAATTGTTTCATTTACAATAATAATAATACAAATGGTTAGTGGGTGTTGTTCGTTTACTCTACAGTACAATACAAAAGACCTTAATGCCTGGGTACATAAGCAGCCTCGCCCGCTTGCCTTGCTTTGCTGCTTCAGTTCTGACATAATAAAAATAAAAGAATAAAGAAGGCCGAGCAAATTTCGAACTGGGTTGCCCTTTTCTTTTTTATTCTTTTATCAGAAGCAAGCAAGGCAAGCATAATTCAAAATCTAATGAAATTATTTAAATTACTATTGTATATAAAATGATTTTTGTTCTGTTCCAGAACTGCAAGAATCTACTAATTTTTACTATTTTTTTCGATAACATAAAGGAAAAAATGTTATCGTAGTAAAAAGTAGTAGCTTCTTGCAGGTTCTGGAACAGAGCATATGTTTCAAATTACAGGTAGAAAAAAATCAATCCACAAATTAAACAAAATTGGTGTTAAAACTATAAGTGTACGTTTACATTGTCAAATCTATTGCATATACGAATAAATGCTCTATGATGATATCTTCCTTCTTTTATTGTTGCTGCTAATATTGCGTGCAATCGATACCAGCAATACAATTTTATATGGATAGCAACTATTACAAAATGTATCCTTAGAAATATTTCGTTCATACTGAAAATAGTTACTATTTTCTCAGGAATTTTTCCCGCAATTCTGGAGGCTTCCAAATGACCGCCGATTTCATCCATTACTTCATAAAATGTGTCCATCTCCAATTTGAAAAGTGTCTTAAGCTTCCTGTCACTTCTTTTTATTTGCAATGAAATAAATATATTCTAACGCGATTTCTTAAAAATGTCGCTAACTATCGACATTTGTCGTTAATTCCATCGGTAGAGAGTTACAGAATCGCACTACAGCTATTTTTGACGGAACACCTTCTTATTGCCAAAACCGAATGGCTTTATGTTGATTTATTTGACATATGTTGGTCTGTTCCTTTACTTTTGAAAATGGTAAAACCGGCAGAAGTAGCAAAAGTTGTGAACTGCTCTCATATGAATTGTGTGGTGTCAGAAATAAAGGAATGCTTTTCGAGTAAAAAGTGGTAAAACTTGAAGATTCTTGCACGTAAAGGAACAGAGCTTGTATGTATGTATATTGTATGAAAATGACAACTTATGCTTGGGTTACATCCGGCATCGGTTCGTGGTTTCATAGACGTTTCGTGATTTCGCTCGAATTCAAGCAAAATTTAACATGATTTTGCATACAAAAATTAAATCATTTCATTTCGTGATTTCTGCGAAATTAACATCGATATACAACCCTGTTTTTGCCTAAAAGGGTACCAGAACAAACAAGGCAAATGGTGAATTGTTGCAACAAAAAATTTTAATATCGAAATTTGTAAACGAAATTTGGTAGAAGAATAAAGAAAAATTTAAACCTTCATCTACTAGAAATGACACAACACTTTACTCAAACGTTGGATGTGTTTTCAGCTTTATTCAAATTTGTTCAAAGAGCATGGGAAAGAAAAAATTACAGAAATTGCAAAAACTCTAGCAGAATCGGTATATAAAACACATTTTACACTTGCACTTAAAACAAGTGTTTTGTGAGTTTACGTCATTTATTTCACAGATATTGTGTGGAATTGACAACTTAAATGATGTATGTTTTAAAAAACATGTCAAGTGTAAAATGCGTTTAAGAAGCTTCGCCGCCTGGCTTTCTTGCCTTGCTTCATTTCTGATATAATAAAAATAAAAGCATAAAGAAGAAGTCTTCTTTATTCTTTTATTTTTTTATGTCAGAAATGAAGCAGGTGAGGCTTCTTATATGCCGAGAACTTTAAATACACTAGATTTGCTAAATCCAGGATAGTCTAAATGTACTGTAACTTACCTTTTTCATACAATTTTCAGCAAAATAACAGATTAGATATATATTCAGAAACAATATAAATATATAGGAATATCGTACTAGAATGAAGTGAAAGATTAATAGAAAAAAACTTAACCAAAAAATACAAGCATTTTCAACTTACGAGTTTGTGTTGAATACATAGTTTCATAAATAATACGCAAATATGCCCAGTTTACTGTGTAGATAATACAAAGACCATTATTGATGAATAGGCAAAATATTGGTTCGGCAAAATAGCTATCGATTTTTACAATCAGAAACCATGTTTTATTCAATTGCTGCTGATATTTGATGAGCTGTTGTAATGTGCAGCTACTAAACTGTGAATCTTCCACCTTTAATCTTTTCTTAAATTCCAGTTTTAGTTGTAAATTTTCCAAAGATTCCCAAATTCGATTAATAAGATCATAAACTATTTGTAGAAAAATCATATATTCCACACCTTTCAATTGCAACGCCATTAGGAGAAATGAATTGAAAACTTTACCAAAAGTTGGCATATCCCAAGCGATTATTACATAACTTAAGTATGCGGTAGCGGAAAGTAGAAATATTATCCATAATCCAGTATTACGCAGCAATTTCCATTTTAGAGATAGCATCCTTTTTATTTCAAAATATTCGAAAGGTATTTCATTCTCTAAATCCAACATTAAATTGAAAATTTCCTTAAGCTCGTTATTTTTCATCAAAGCTTTAATTTCTATGCAACCAAAAAACAGTACAATACATCCATGATGTAAATAGCTTATTATCTGTGTAATACTATCCAATTTATGACGATGTATGGCTCCTTCAACAATATTGTTATGAGTGTGAGTGGTGAGCACAGCCATAGTAAATAGAACAACACAATAAAGAGTATAAAAGCTAAGCAATAGTTTCCTTTTCAATGAATCATTAAATTCTCGGTAAAAATCCGGCGGCAAATTGATACCAAATATTGTAAATATCCATTGATAAAATTGTATTAAATATAAATAATTTGTTGCGGCCCTCCGTTTTCTAATTTTACTCCACATTGTTGCAAGAAGCTACTGAAATGTAAAGTTAACATTGTTTTAACCTGGTTAAGATATTTCGTGGCGATATTTGTTATGATAAATTAGTTTACATTAATTAATACAGGGTGTGAACAATAATTATACGCCACATTGGTAATGGGTACTTTACACGATATGTATTTTACATATGGGTTGTCACTTTTTATATACAAAATGTATACGCAAAGTGACAGCCCATATGTAAAATACATATCGTGTAAAGTACCCATAAGAAAGCACTATAAGAAGGCGTTCTTGTTTTCTACTATGCCAGTAAAACCATATGCTAAGTTTACATTTACGAAATCCACTCGATTTCAACTGTCAATTCCATAGTTCAAACGTCAAATGATATCTCATCTGGATTTCATTTAACCTATGGATTTGACAGTTGAAATCGGGTGGATTTCGTAAATGTAAACCAAGCAATAGACTAATGAATGTATAGACAAAGAAATCTTATCAGTCAAATTCTGTCGTTGAGTGATGAGTAAAACACTATACAAGTAGTGCGATTCTCTAAGTTTTTGAGTTACCGACAAAAATGGTTAAAATTAAAACGCTTGTAATTTCGGTAATTAACGATATTATTATTCGCTAACTTGCCGAATTCCTATACAGAGCTCCGATTTGCCGATTTTACTCTCGAGTGAAAAGTACCTGCGAGTGGGAGCATAGACTAATGAATGAATAGACAGAGGGAGATTTGTAATGTGTTTGTTTTTTGTAGGGTCGCCCTTACACTCAATTTGCTCTGTGTTCACTCAATTGCATTTTGTTTTGGGGTAAATTGCACGATCTTGTTGATTTTTTATTTGAGGATGTAGATCGTCAACTGACTCAATTCTCACTCAATAAGAGAATTTGACTGAGAGGATGTCTGTACATTCATTAGTCTATAGGCCTTGTTGCGTACCGCCTAATGCGGCACTATGATGGGGTTCCAACTGCTCAGCAGGGCTGCCAGATTATTTTTATGGAAAATCGTCAAAATGACGATTTTTATTTTAGAAATCGTCAAATCTATTTTATAAAATCGTCAAAAAAATCGTCAAAAATTAAAATACGCACTTTTAGATATCTTTCAATATAGCTCTTATTAAAAGAAACATAAAATGAATATTCCAGTTATTAAACATGTTTTTACTTCAATCAGTAAATTGAAGCGATTTATTTTATAAATAAGAATGTGAATAAACATTTCGTCATTAATAGCCTGTTTCACTAAGACGATTCATTTTTAAGAGATCGGGCTTAATAAATATGTCATAACAATATGTTTTGTAAAGTTTTAAATCATCTTTGGTATAAAGTATACCCTCCATTGAAGAGAATTTAGAGATTTTATTTTATTAAGATTTCCTTGGCTGAGAACACATTCAACATTTGCTGACGAATGAGGTAATACCTATTATTACCTCCCAGCAAAAATACCCCTTACTAACCCTTTATTTTAACAAGGGCCTGCCGCGCTAAATAAGTAGTTATTATTTGGTCATTGAAAAAAAGTAGTTAAAATGTGGTCGCTTAAAGTCGTGACTACTTATTAACTACTTATTTTAGTGGACAAAAATAACCATTAATTTCGCGCGACATGCCCTTCTTACAATAAAGGGTTAGTAAGGAGTTTTGTAAGGGGTATTTTTTGGTGAGTTTCTTTACAAATTTTGTTCTTATAGGAAAGCGAAATAAATCCGTTTCCATTATTTTAAAACATTTCCTTAATATCGAAAAATCTTAGTTCACGAAATTTTGAATCCATTTTTTGTTTATCCTCTATGTTTACGAAATGTGAAAAGATGTCGAAAAACTAAAAAAATTGCTTTCACAATCAAATATTTCAATTTTAAAACTTTCAGTTAATTGCTCTCTTCCTAAAATAGATTTTTGCAGGCTCTGAAGACTAGCAATTGTATATTTTGCTTGTTTCACTTGAATCCTGTTTTGTTTTTCGTTAACAATTCCTTTGTGTATACACATAAATATATTTATTGTCTAAAGGCCTGCGTACATAAGCTGCTCTGCCTGATTGCCTTGCTTTGCTGCTTCAATAAAAAAATAAAAGAACAAAGAAGGCCGACCCAATTTCCAACTGATGGCAACCCAGTTCGAAATTTCGTCTTTATTCTATTATTTTTATTACGTCAGAAATGAAGCAGGTAAGCAAGGCAATCAGGCAAAGCAGCTTATGTACGCAGGCCTTAATGGCTCCGGCACATACGGAGCGTTGAGCGTTGTGTTACAACAACCACATGAAAACTTCAAGAACAAACTTGGCATCACTTACACATTTTTCATGTGGTTGTTGTTTTTAACGAGTGACGCGACTCACAACGGATCGTATGTGCCGAGGGCTTAATAATTAATTAGAAGTCGTATTTAACAAAACTAATTATGACTTAATTAGCAAAATAACCAAAAATCGTCATTTTTTGGGCAAAAATCGTCAAATCGTCATTTATCAATTTTTGACCAAAAAATCGTCAAAATGACGATAAATCGTCAAATCTGGCAGCTATGCTGCTCAGTCGGGGCATCACTTTCAGGGGGATTCCCAACCCTTCCACCACCAGTCCTAGGGGTCGAACAATAAATGAAAAAGGGACTAAACATAAAAACAAACAAAAACAAATCGACACAACACTAAATACGAACATGATGAAGGAACTTGGAGTTATATAGTTCCCCCCCTTTGCCCACCCTGCCTTGACCCTTTCCTCATAACGATAAAGCAAATTTTAAAGGACCCCAATTTCCACACACACTTACCTCACATAAACATACCCCTATTTCCCCCTCTTACAAAAGAACACGTATGGCCCCGACCCATACGGTACGTCGTGCGTCGCGTTACAACAACCACATAAAAACTTCAAGAACAAACTTGGCATCACTTACATTTTTTTCATGTGGTTGTTGTTTTTAACGCGTGACGCAAGAAAAAACTAGTGAACCCTACATCTTAACAGACGTACTGATTTTAGCTCAACAAAAATAATTAAATTTTGTGGATTTTAACAAACATATCTTGTATACAGGCATCCAAATTTGCATTTTTTTGCAATGAAGATGCCTGATACCCCTTCTGATATGGAACATGATGTGGCAGAAGTTGTGGCAACAACTTCTATCCATCCTTCACCGGCGTTAACAACAACAAATAAACAAACCAAACAAAATGAGCGGAAAAGGCAGAGGCTCGAAAGTGCACTTTCCCCTATACATGTTGATATTTCTGGTCTAAATGATCAATTGCTGAAACATAATGCGCAGGATCAAAACAGGTTCGGTATTCTAGGAGCCCTAGCAGACATCGACTTTGAGTTGACAAATCAAGTCGGCAATCCAAAACCTCAAAAACCCAGTGATGGAGTACCCAAGGCCAAGAAAACATGGTGCCCTCCAATTTTCTTATTTAATGTCGACATCAATGCTTTAGTGGAGACATTAAGAAAATCCATACCGGAATCTTCGTTCAGAATAAAAAATGTCAACAAATCGAAAAGCAAACTTTATTTCGCAGACCCCAAATTGCATGCTTCAATGATGTCAATCCTGAAGGCCAAAAATATAAACTCCTACTCTTTTACACCAAAAGAGCTCAAGCAAGTCCCGATGATAATAAGGGATCTTTACCCACACACTAACCCCGACCATATAAAACAGGAACTTGATAACCTGGTGCCGGATACAGTGGCAAGCGTGTCCAAATTCAAAACGGCCAGATCCATAAAAACAAACACAGACACTGGACTTTTCTTGGTAACTTTGTTACCAGGTAAAACATTTGGAGAAGTTTCCCACATTCGAGGTCTGCAAAACCAATCAATTTCATGGGAAAAGCCCAAAAAGAAAGACGGCGAAATTCAATGTCATAGATGTCAACGTTGGGGTCATCTTTCACGAAACTGCAACTCGTCTTACAAGTGCGTCAAATGCAGCCAAGTTCACCTTCCAGGGGAATGTCAACGTAATAGCTCTGACACCACCGAGCCTTTTTGCATAAACTGCAACAAATCTGGACATCCCGCTAATTACAGAGGCTGTCCGTCTTACAAGCAGTATATTGCCGCCAGAAAAAGTAAGGTAGCTAAGGCTATCGAAACCAAAAACATTGCTCAAGCTAATGTTAAACGGATGTTGAATATGTCCATCATTTCTCAAGGAAAGTCATTTTCCAGTATACTTAAACCAAGCTCTTCAAGCAAACAAGAAACTCAACAGCCTGCGTTAATTCAGGAGTTCATGAAACTTGCCAACGTATTTCTTGAGCCAGAAACACTAACTCTAGAGCAAGAAATTGAATTGTTTTTAAAAAATTTTAAAAACATGTCAAAAACAGAAGCTAAAAAGGAGTTTCTGAGGCTTTTTACAAAAGTTAAGGCTCATTATGGACCATAGGTTCATAAAATTCTTAACCTTCAATGTGCGCTCACTAGTTGATGCGAGTCGTCGATTGGAACTGAGAAATCTTCTTCATAATGAAAAGATTGATTTTGCTTTTATTCAAGAATGCCATCTTCGGAAGAATCGTTACGTGAAAATAGATGGATACAGCTTTATTTACGACAATTCACCTATAGGAATTGGCGTTTTTGTGAAAAATAGCATTCATTTTACTCGGGTGAATACAAGCGATATTGGCATTAATACCTCTCTCATAAAGGTAGAAACTTCTTCAGACAATGGAAGCAAAAAGTATTTGATTGGGTCGGTTTATATACCTTGCAATCATCCAGTGAGCAGACTCGAAGCAGATCTAAATAATCTTCTCCAACTGTGTAATTCTTTTGATGGGTTCATCCTCGGTGGAGATCTCAATTCCAAAAGTCCTATTTGGGGTGATTTATATGAAAATTCTAATGGAAAAGTTCTTAATTCGTGGCTTGATAACAACGCATTAGATGTCACTAGACTTTGTGACATAACACCGTCATACCCTAACGGACCATCCTTCTTGGACCACTTTTTATTAAGCGCTCACCTAATAAACCACTGTACCCAGAATTATCGAATATCCTCCTTGCCGACTTTTTCAGATCATTTCCCGCTTAAACTCATGCTGAAATTTGATAGTTTTAGTATAATCCTGAGTCAGCCAAAATTCTTCATATCATATAAAAATACAAATTGGAATGATTTCCGACATGATTTGCAGTCAGCATCACAAGAAATCATGCCTCCAACAAATAGAAACATGGATAACGACGAGATTGAAACAGTCATCGATAGTTTTAATAGCGTATTTAACCGCATTCACAACTCCCACTCGGAAAAGGTTATGCTAAAGGATGGAAAGCTTCCTCTATCTAGTAAAATCCAGAAGTTTCTCAAAATTAAACATCAATGGCAGAATGAACTTAAAAAAATTTTTCACCGAACAGGAAACAGGATCAGCCGTGAGTACACAATCCTTTCCAAACAAGTACAACTACTAAAAACTATCATAAAAGAGCTAATAGAAATAGAATCTGCTCATGCTTTCAACAATAAACTGAAAAAAATTAAACCTGGCCCGTCAGCATTTAAAAAAATTTCACAATTTACGGGGAAGTCCAAATCTTCTTTTTGCCAGAAGCTCCAAAATGGTAATGACATTATTACAAACAGTACTGAAATTGCAAACCAGTTCCAATCATTTTATTGCTCAATATTTCAAGAAAAATTGCCATTAAATCCAGTCCATGATCTCAATTCTAGAGTTACATCTTGTATTGACGCCACTTCATCACGCATTTACTCCTTTGATAATGGTTTCTCTGCTTTGAACAATCCAGACACCCATCATTTCACTGGCTCTGAAAAGATAAAGAGCATTATTTCTAATATTAATTCAAAAAAGTCTAGCGGCCCTGACGGAATATCAAACTATATGATTAAAAAATTTCCAGAGGCAACAATAAAACTTTTGGCCTGCTTATTTAATAATTGCATCAACAACGGCTATTTTCCATTGCAATGGAAATGTGCGAAAATCATACCGATTAAAAAAAAATCAAATAGTGCATACGTGGATGATTTTCGCCCGATTTCTTTGTTATCCAACATAGAAAAAATCTTTGAGTCGGTTCTGAAGGAAAAAATTGAGAATGAATTAATAATTGATCCAATTTCTAACTTCCAATTTGGATTTAAACCTGGCCATTCAACTCAACATGCTCTGCTCAAGTTTCATAGCGATATTACTTCGAACTTAAGGAACCAAAAATGCACTGTTGCGATATCCTTAGATATCCAGAAAGCATTCGACTCTGTATGCCACATGGGAATCCTGTATAAATTAATTGAAATTGGTATAGATCCATATCTTGTGAAAATAATGAATAGTTTTTTCACATTACGTTCGTTTTCGGTCCGTATTAATGAGGCATCATCACCATTGGGTTCAGTAGAAAGTGGTGTCCCACAAGGCAGCATTTTGGCACCATTTCTCTTTAATTTGTTTCTTCATGATTTTCCTCATATTATACAGGATTCACAAGCTATCTTATATGCCGATGATTGTTTGATCTACGCACATAATGTATCACCATTTTTAGCGTTAAGTGACGCAAAAGATCACCTTCTAATTGTGAACGATTATTACAAGAAGTGGGGTATACAAATTAATGCCGCCAAATCAGTTGCAATCTGCATACGCAACGCTTCAGGAAAATGTCCAAGGCACGTAGTTCCGGAGAGCAAACTGCTAGAACTATCTTTAGAAGGAGTGGAGATACCCTTCAAAACAACATTGAAATACCTCGGCATCCAATTCAACAACCTCATGAAATTTAACTCACACGCGCGAGCCAACATGCAAAAAACAAAGGGTATATTAGCCAGGCTTGCGTTTATTCTAAACAGCAAACACTTACCAGAAAAAACCAAGCTCCTTCTTTACAAGGTAGCAATAAGGCCCGTTCTGCTATATGGATTCCCGATCTGGTTCTCTATTTCCCCAATAGTGGCCAAAGAATTGGAGATCCTGGAAAGAAAAATATTGCGAAAATGCATCAACAAGAACTACATTAATGAATGTAAAAGATACTCCAACACACATATATACAATGCATCCCGCATTGTTCCCCTTTGTGAATATGCCATGGTCCATCAAAAAATATTCATCGACAAACTGGCCTCGCACGAAAACTCCTTGATGAAAGAAATTTATGAAGCTGATAAGAATATTTCCTGGACAGACTCTTCCTATCTGTCATCTGTAGGGGTCCTAAACGAAATATCAGACGTTACAGATGGTTACAACTTGTCTCAGTTTTATGTAAAATCCACTCCTGGAAGTCACAGAGGATAATTCATTTATTAGTTTATTCGGTCGTTAAAAGTAACAACTACACTTACCTCTTTTTTCATAAATAATAAGCTCATTGAGCAATCGATTGGCATAAAATGCTACTAATATCTGTGTTAAATACATGTAAATTTTCAATGTTAATTTTATTTTTTATAATAAGCTTTTTTGAGCTATCGATAATCTGTGATAATAATTATATTTTACTATAAAAAATGTCAAATTAAAATAATGACTTCTGTCACATCTGTTAGACATTGTATTCAACAGACATCTTTGTTATTTAGTTTTTAATGTTTGTTTTTGTTTTTTATTTATTTTGCTACAGACGTATACGCTCTGTTCGTAACAGCTGAGGCCAGGAGCGAGCCTCATTCTCTCTTATCATATTGTACCAATTCTCTTGTACGTTATACACTAATATTTCTCGCGTGTAGCATATCTTTACGTATTTACTGTATATTAGAACAAGACGACAATAGTTCTAAGTAAAACTTGTTTGCCATTCGTTTACTATGTACATTTACTGAAAAGAAGAAGACTCAAATAAATATTACTTACTTACTTACTTACGCGTGACGCAACGCACAACGTACCGTATGTGCCGGGGCCATTAGCGAGACATATTCAATTTAGGGCGATTATTATATGTGTTCTTTTACTATCTGATGGATTTGAAAATCCAAAATAAACCAATTTGGAGGCATTTCAAATATGATTTTAACATTGAAAGTTAATGCCAAGAAGCTCCTCCTTGAAATTCAATCATCACTTTTAACTTTAAGTTAACCGAAACGCTATAAATCTATTCGGTAAATCCAAACTATAACAAAAGGAGACTTATAATAATGGGGGTTAAACTATTAAATATAAAAATTATTAATTGACACAATCATGATTTCACTTAAATCTAATAGTAGGTTTACATTTACGAAATCCACTCGATTCCAACTGTCAATTCCATTGCTTAAACGTCAAATGAAATCCAATGGATTTCAGATGTGTTTTCATTTGACGTATACGCAAAGGAATTGACAGTTGAAATCAAGTGGATTTCGTAAATGTAAACCAAGCATAACACATACTCCAGTTTGGGATTACCAATACCCGCTCAATTAATTTAAGGTGAGTCACTGACTTATTTTACCCCTTTTTACCACTAGAAAAATTGCCAATCGAGGTACGAGATTACAAACATAAAAGCCCTAACTAAATGAGCTCGCTTAGCAAGATTTTGGGGCATTTTATAATTGTCCCCACAAATATTTTCATAACCAAAAATCTAGCAGCCTTCAAAGGTAACCCTAAACTCCGTACACACTAGAGCTTTTTGCCGGGTTAACCTTCTTTATGAGGATTTGTTTGACATGTAAGCAATGGAATTGACATTTAAAACCCAGTGGGTTTGTTAAATCCGGTTATATGTAAACGTACTACTATACTCACGATATTTTTTAGAACAACCTGGGCATTACTAATCCTCACAATATTCAATGTAAACGCTTATAGTACGTTTATATACAACCGGATTTACCGGATTTGCGTATACGTCAAATAAATCCTCAGTAAGAAGGTTAACCCTGCAAAAGGCTATAATATAAACATGGCTGTTGAGTTCAGCGCGTTATTAAACAACTTTTAATAGTTGCCCTCTTCCAAATTAAACACTTTGAAATTAATTCGTATAAAATGTTTATTAAAAATATTGAAAGGCTAAGGCACTTTAAAAACAATTTGTTCAACGCGTATTTTAGAACTGATTTAACAAGTCCCTTCGTTGCCCTTTTGAAGTTATTTGTTTTTCTAAACTAGACACTGCCGTTATTGGGCAACAACAATGACCCATTACTAGTACATACATACATATACATAAGTGCAGTGAGTGAAAAGGGCAACGAAGGAATAGAAATAAACAAGTGGCAAATTATGAGTGCAACGAATTATGATCAAAGTAAATATGTGGAATATTTTTACATAAATAAATAAAATGTAAAGAAGACAGTGGCGGCGGTAACATTCCCCCCTTCGTAAGCAAACTAGGGCCTCGTGAGCTTACTTTCATCCTTCTCAATACCGACGTCTAGGACTGCTATTTTGGTTACTGGCCTCTCGTACTCGCTGGAACTCGTTCTGACTTTGACGCTTCGAACTTGACCATCTTTTGCTGCAAATAACTCAGTTACAATACCTTTGGGCCACTTGTTGCGAGGTAGTGTATCGTCGACTATAATTACGACATCTCCGACAGTTGGTGGTGGAACTTTTTCGAACCACTTGCTTCTTCGTACCAACATCGGTCCATATTCACGTACCCATCTTCTCCAGAAGTTATTTGCAAATTGTTGGGTTTGATGCCATCGTTGTCGCAGATCATAGTTGTATTCGCAAAGAGGTTTTTGTCCCGATGCTGATCCCAATAACAAATGATTAGGTGTCAGTGCGTCATCTTCAACAGTATCCAGGGCCACAAATGTTAACGGGCGAGAATTGATGATAAACTCAACTTCATATAGGGCACATCGTAGGATCTCATCGTTGAATTTGAAGGCTGGACACATTGAGTACAGGATGGATTTAACTGAACGTATTAAACGTTCCCATGCACCGCCCATATGCGGGGCAGCTAGAGGGTTGAATCGCCACTTGATAAAATCATATTTGGAACACAACTTCATGAACTCTAAATGCTGTCTTTCCTCTTGGAGCATTCTTTCAACAGACTTAAAATTTGTTCCGTTGTCGGTAAAAATTTCTCTGGGAGAGCCACGACGACTTATGAAATTTTGAATGCACATTATGCAGGAGCTGGTGTCAAGACTATGAGCCACTTCGATGTGAATAGCACGTACCGTTAAACATGTAAACAGAACACCCCATCTCTTTTCTTTGTGCCTGCCGACTGTGACATATAATGGGCCAAAGAAATCAATTCCGACGTAAGTAAATGGACGTTCAAAACTAGATACTCGGGCTGACGGTAACGCTGCCATCTGAGGTGGACATGGTACTGCTGCTAAATTCTTGCATTGTTGACACTTTCTTCGTACACTCTTATAAAGTGCTCTCAATCTGGGGATGTAGAATTCGGATTTAATATTTGACATCACTGCTTCATGCAAACAATGATGAAATTTTTGATGGTAGAATTGAACCACCAGAAATGTTATGTAGTGACTGTTGGGTAAAATTATTGCATTGTTGCAACTTAACATTTCAGCTCTTCCTGAGACACGTAGAACTTCATTTTCGTCTAAATAGATGTTCATTTGCTTCAATTTGCTGCCTTTTTCTATCGGCTTGTTATTCTTGAGGCACCATATTTCGTCAGGAAACCCGCTTTTTTGGGCATACTTGTACAAAACAAGTTTGGCTTTCTGGACACATTCGAAATTCACATTTTCTGGTAATTTGCAGCTGCGGACCACAGACTTTAACTTCTCCATATAAAGTAGAAATAGCGACAGCGCTTTATAAAGTCGTCTCCAGCATGAAAAATACTCAACATTTATGGTGAACGTATGTAATATCGAAATATGCAACAGACAATTACGCACCTCTTCTTTTGTTTCTCCTAATACGGGATTTTTCGGCCAAGAACTCTCATCTTCTTCAAGGAACTTAGGACCATGGGACCACAAATCGTCATTACAGGACCCAACTTTCGTCGCAAAATCAGCTGGATTCAATTTTGAAGGCACCCAATTCCACTGGGTAATATTTGTAGACTCCAGGATTTCCCCAACTCTGTACATTACGAACGGCTTAAAATTCTTCGGATCCATGGACAACCAACTCAGTACAGTTTTTGAGTCCGACCAGAAGAAACTTTCTGTACATTGAAGTCTCGTTGCTTTTACTATTTTGTCTGACAGACGCACACCAGTTAGGGCTGCTTGAAGTTCCAATCTGGGAATAGAAACTGGTTTGAGGGGAGCCACTTTGGATTTTGCTGCTACAAGACTGATATTGACTTCTTCGAGATACTTAATGCGAAAGTAGCACAACGCTGCGTATCCGTCTTCTCCAGCGTCAACAAAAGTATGAATTTGAACTTCCTGTGTGAACTTCAACAGCTTGGAGTAACATCTCGGAATTTGTACTTGCGAGATCACCTTCAAATTGGACAACCATGAAGACCAGTTATTATATAGCTCGTCATTTAATTCATCGTCCCATTTAATTGCCGATCGCCAAATCTGTTGTAGAAGTATTTTCAACCCAATCGTGTAATGGGAGATGAATCCAAGCGGATCAAATATGGACATCAGGACTTGAAGAACCTCCCTCTTCGTAGGGACCACATGCGACTCGAATACGTTTCTCGAGAGCCGTGAAAATCTGCAATTATACTGAAACACATCATTGTTGGATTCCCAATACATACCAAGAATTTTTTCGACGGCTCCAAACGTATTCTTTGTCAGCTCTCCATTGCCTAATTTTTCCTACACCAATTTTGAATTCGACACCCAATTTCTCATGTGGAAGCCACCAGCAGCATGTATCATTTTAACTTGTAATGCTAACTCTAGGGCTTCTTCTTCACTGTGTACGCTGTCGATAAAATCATCCATGTAGTGATACGACTCAACCGCCTTAACTGCTCTGGGATAATTTTCACGAAAGTCGTCTGCGTTCTTGTTGCGCACAAAATGAGCAATACATGGAGCACAGCTAATTCCAAAAGTTAACGCCTTCATCACATAAACACTGATTTTGTCTACGTCACCATTTTCGAACCACAAAAATCGTTGAGCATGCATGTCTTCATCTTTGACGTTGATTCTATGAAACATCTCAGCAATATCACCACAGACTGCAACTTGACCAACTCGGAATTCGATTAAAACATTGAAGAGTGACGTAAGCAAATCAGGACCACATAGCAAATAATCGTTGAGTGATTTATTATTGGATTTGGCTGCTGCATCCCAAACTAGACGAACTTTTCCAGGCTTATTCGGATTAAGAGCCACAAAAATTGGAAGATACCAGGTGCGACCAGGATAATTATTAATTTCGGAGTCCAAAACTTTTCTTGCGTATCCTTTTGAGATAAGCTTTTCGATTTCCATCTGCATAGTCTGCTTTAATTCAGTATTTTTCTTAAACTTCCTCATGAGACACTTTAGTCGATGAACTGCGACATTGTAGCTATCAGGTAATTGAGGATCATTATCTTTCCACAGTAGACTCACTTCAAATTGTTGATTTTTCTTTACGCAGTTGTTTTCCAAAATCTGCATGGCTCTTTGATTCCCGATCGACAGTATACTTTTAGGTTGCGACACATCCAGAGAAAAATATTCTTTTACTTCATCATGTAAGATTTGATAACGACGTTCACATTCACAAGTGTGTATATTCAGCGAAGCTATTTCACCAACATCCTTGCCACTACCTTGAAGAGTCCATCCAAGTCGAGTCTTCGTTGCAATAAACTGATTATAACCACCTTCACGAATTTTCATTGGGACAGCCACTCGCCAATTATTAACTCCAATTAAAATCGTTGGCTTTGCGTTGACATATGACTCGACTGGCAATCCTTTTAAATGTGGATTATATTTCACAACATCTTCAAATTTTAATGTTTGCTTGGGCAGTTCAAGATTCTTCACTGTTCTCACATCGTGCAGCATAAAACGAGAATCACCTTTGACACCAGACACTTCAATATTAATTTTCACCGAGTCATCTTCAGAACGAGTTGTGTTTCCAGTCCAACGTAATTCCAGAGGTTCCTTCTTGCCCTTAATTCCAAGCTTATTAAAGAATTCTTTCTCCATAAGGCTCACAGAAGAACCTTCATCCAAAAAAGCAAACGTTGTCACTGAACCACCATCATAAAAAACTCGAATCGGCAAAATTCTAAAACATGTCTTCTCTTTATCACTGTCACGATGCGAATTTACACTTCGGCTTTGTTCGGTTGGCACGAAATTATTAGCACTCGCATTCAATGAGGATTGATGATTATGTAACAATGGATGATGCTTTGCTTTACAACCACCGATTTCACACAATTTATTGGAAAAACACTTTCTGCGATGTGAATTTAGGCACTGGCGACACAATTTGTTTTCTTTCACAATCTTCCATTTAGCTTCCAAATTTAGGGATTGAAACTCACCCCAACTCTGGATTTTATGAGCTTCACTTTTGCACGAAAAACAAATTGGTTTCCTTGGGCCACTATCCTGATGTGTATTAACTGATGCTCCTTTCTTGCTTGTTATTGGCTGGCAGCAGCGGCTATGTTGTAAATCCAATCACTAAACACTTTCACTATAGGAACATTAGAATCCTTTTGATGCATAGCCCAACTTAATTTGTGGTTATTCGGCAATTTGTCCACTAATGTCTTCACTAACATCGGATTATTTAAATGAGCCTTCATATTAGAGTTGTGCAATCTAGTTCATTTGAAAGATCTAGTTCAATAGCTCAGCTTTTCAAACTGAACTAGGTCAGTAATCTAGTTCATAGTTCACTGTCCAGTTCAATCATTCGGATCAAAATCGTTCACCGGCTCTTAATCGGTCGTCTGATGAAAACGCATACATACACCAAATACAAACAAAGAAAAGACTAATATAATTTAACTACTCCATAACAAAAATATTACATTTGCATAGTTTTATTGCATTCTTAAAGAAAGATTAATTAATTTTTGAAAAACATCATTCATTAAGGTGTCTGGCAAAGATCGTATGTTGTGTGTGTGTAGAAATTGTCATTGCAAAAAAGCTTTGTTTGTGTTTCTTTTTGTTTTTCCCTTTTTTCTATCCAAAAAGGCAGATTCAATAGGTAATGGATTCGACATATTGTAATATGTTATGTCTCGTATGTTTTTGTAGATATCTTCATTTTCGGACAGCTATTCCATGTACCTTGATCCAAAACATAAACAAACTGATCACATTACGAAGGCATCCGTTAACATAGACGACGCCGTCACTTTATTTATTTGTGAACGACATGTTGAACTAGATTGTGAATCGTTTGTTGATCGTACGTACGGTCACCGACTGATTATAGTTCAGTGAACTATTGAATTATAATGAACTATATCGACTGATCTAGTTCATACGCTCTTTTCAATGAATCGTTCAATTGAACTAGTTCGTTCATGAACTATACAACTCTACTTCATATCGCACGCTTCCATTGTAGAACAAATATTTTTAATTGTTAAAGCATATTCAATTATGCTATCCAGTCTGTCCTTCAATGGTGGAATCTTCATGGCTTTATCGATCATGCCATCTAAAATATGCTCAGGACGACCGAAACACATTTCCAACGTCTGGATAATTTCACCCACCATCGAAGGAATTAACAATTTACTTTTCACCAACTCTTTAGCACGACCACGGAGACACGACTGCAAACGCATTAAATTTTCACCATCAGTGTAACCCGCAATCTCGGTACTATTTTTGAAATTACTGATGAACAACGGCCAATCCTCTGGGTTTCCATCAAAATTCGGCAAATCCTTTGGTATCACTTGTCTGGCTGCAATTTGAGCTGCTGTTGGTTGAAATGTTGTAAACGTCTGAGAAAAGGAACACGATGGCTGGCTTACGTTGCCTTGGGACAGAATTTTATATTTCTTCTCCAAATATTGCCTTTGTAATTCTTTCTCCTCTTCCAACATCTGCAGCTGCAATTGAGTCTGAGACATGTTGCTTGGAACCACGTCAGAATTACCGAAATTCTCAAAATGGCGGTCTTTATGAAAATTTTTATTAACACTGTTTGAATATGTCGATGTTGTTTTTGTCAGTGGCATAACTGTCGTTTGAGACATAGTTGTTGGTACTGAAGACACTGTACTGGAGCCATGTTTACTTGTACTTGGATTATGTGCCTTTTTATATGCACCTTTTCCAAGAACGGGATCCATTTCTTTTTGTTGTTGTTTTTGTGATGTGCCAGGTTGCGCCATATTGGCTGGTGATGATGAAGCCTGCCTCCCGGCGGTGAAATCAGCGGTATTATTTACGGCTGGCATATGCTCCGATCCATCACACTCGTTACTTTGGGCCACAGATTGGTCACCACAGCACGAACAACTCCAGCTTACATTTTCAATGTTGCTATCCACTTTAACACACTCGAAATGGAACCACTTGTCACAAGAATCGCATTGCACCATACGATCGGTGTCTTTTAAATCGCATTTGTTGCAATTAAAATCGGTTTCTGACATGTCGTCAAATTGTTGAAACACGATATAAAATTATTGTTATTTTATTGAGAAAATATTTTTTTTTATTTTTCAGAAAATAATTCCTTTTCTTATGTGTGACACTCTTTCCACGGTTCTTTGATGTTATTCACGGCTTTTAAATTTATTCTTTTGTGACACAAATGCTCTTGTACACTTTCTGTAAATTTATTGCCGAAACCGCGGTAATTATAACGAGCCTTCGAAATTATTTTTATTATGTTTTATTAAAACTCTAAATTGTTTTACTTAAATTGTTATTAAAGAATGTTGAGTTCAGCGCGTTATTAAACAACTTTTAATAGTTGCCCTCTTCCAAATTAAACACTTTGAAATTAATTCGTATAAAATGTTTATTAAAAATATTGAAAGGCTAAGGCACTTTAAAAACAATTTGTTCAACGCGTATTTTAGAACTGATTTAACAAGTCCCTTCGTTGCCCTTTTGAAGTTATTTGTTTTTCTAAACTAGACACTGCCGTTATTGGGCAACAACAATGACCCATTACTAGTACATACATACATATACATAAGTGCAGTGAGTGAAAAGGGCAACGAAGGAATAGAAATAAACAAGTGGCAAATTATGAGTGCAACGAATTATGATCAAAGTAAATATGTGGAATATTTTTACATAAATAAATAAAATGTAAAGAAGACAGTGGCGGCGGTAACAATGGCCTTAAACTAAGTCCCAATTTACATTAGGCGAGTTTACTTGCGGCAATTGTCAGTTTGTGGGTGAGAGAGGGTGTTGAGAGGCAAAGGGTTACCATATACCTCACCTCTCTCTCCATCAAACTGACAATTGCCGCAAGTAAACTCGCCTAATGTAAATTGGGACTAACTACGGACAAGACGATTTAACTTAAACCTACATTAACTTATGCCAAGTTTACACTTGCGCTCTAAAATCCACTGGATTTCACGAAATCCTGAAATACACCCTGGTGTTTACACTTATTTTTTTTATGATTTCAAACAAATCACAATAATCAAGGCGGATGCATAGCGCAGCTGATCGAAGATGAATTTTCAAAACAAGTTGTTGTAAATTGAATTAGCAATCAAAAAATACGACAATATAGAACTTTACTGCTTTATTTCGAAAATTATCGTAAAATTATCTATATATCGTATTAATTGTGTCTTATACTTACAAATAAAAAAAATATTTTATCGTTGAGACATAATAATAATTTTTTATAGATAAAAGTTGTGTTCAGAAGCTGCGAAATATTAATACTTGCAGTAGTTTTCCCGTTTAGTGCTACAAATGCGTTCCCGTACTCCGAAATCTAGCAAGACTTGCACTTCTCTTTAAACGAAAATAGCGCTGAATAACAAACACCCTCTTCTCATGTTTATTTCCACCTGAATATGATAGCTGATACGTTGATTTTGACATTTATGGAGTTATTGCAATTTCCGCCATTTTTCCGTTCCCGTATTTTTAAGAAATTTGTATGGGAAAGCATTTTTTTTTCTAACATTACCGTTAAAAAAAAGTACGGGAACACAATGGAAAATATCATTGTAACAAAGCATGGTAGAACAAATATAAGGTAAAGTAAATACTACAACAAATACAACTCGAACAACAACCACAAAGGAATTTGTTTTTGTTTGTAACGTTACTGCCAGTTGCATTTGTAAACAAAACAAGGATATGTCTATAAATTATTGGAATTTAAAAAACTAATCATTTTTTACATTTGGTTGAATATTTTGGAAAACATGAATGAAAATTCGTTACATTTTTAATTTTTATGTTTCCACATCATTCCACTAAATGCATAAATTATCGCAGAAAGTAGAATTCTTGCAGAAAAGTTTGGGGTCGCTGGAAATTCATAGAAAAAGGAGAAGCTGTTTCAATGTTTTGTTTTAGAAATCAAAGAAGAACATGTTTATTAGGGCTTTATTTTTTTAAATTTTAACAAAGTACCTCACATATTAACAAACGTTGTATCGCCTCTACAAGCGGTGATTTACTGCGCGGCTTATCGTTCGAACTTGGAGGAGGTTACATATCATTGATATGAAGAAGTCTTTCTGGGATATGGTTTTTTCCGAATGATATATATTTTTTTTTCTCAAAAAATATATGTCCCTAATGTACATCGAAATAAAAATAAAGCTTCGTTCCTGTACTTTTTAATGGTAAAACTCGTAAAAGAGAGAACTGCAAACAATTTGTTCTTACACAAATGTTTTTTGAAATTGTTCGGGAACGGAAAAATGGAAAATACGTCAAAAAAACTGGAACAAATGTCAAAGTCGGCGTATCAGCCAATCAGACGCCGGCAACCATGTTACTATTTTTTTACTCGCCCAAATCTGTCGTGTAAAAAGTTTTTAAAGAGAGCGTCATTCAGCGCCATTTTTGTTTAAAGAGAAGTGAACATTTTACAACTTTTTTGTGTACGGGAACGCTTTTTCGCGTAAAATGTGTAAAAGTCGTAAAAATTTTAAAAACTTTTTAGTTCTGGAACACAGCTTAAATGTATAAAATGTCATATGAAATTTGACACTAATGCTTTGTTTACATTTACGAAATCCACTTGATTTCAACTGTCAATTCCTTTGTGTATACGTCAAATGAAAACTCATCTGAAATCCATTGGATTTCATTTGACGTTTAAGCAATGGAATTGACAGTTGAAATCGAGTGGATTTCGTAAATGTAAACAAAGCATAACGTTACAACCCAGTTCAGTCAGCTGTGCATTGCTGCTACCTTTTCTTATTCTACCATGGTAACAAAGTATATCATGGTACAATAATACAGGTAGCATTATCAAGCCAGCTGATGGTAACATAATGTGTCAATTGCATTGAATTGATGTCAAATTTTGACATCTTATGTTACCAACAATTGCCGATGCGGCTACCTGTGTATTTGTACCATGAAGTATATTAATATTTTTTTCACATTGTTTACACATTTTAGCCCTGTTCCTTTACGTGCAAGAATCTTCAATTTTTACAACTTTTTACTCGAAAAGCGTTTCTTTACTTCAGGCACCACACAATTCATATGGAAGTAGATTACAACTTTTGCTACTTTTGCCAGTTTTACAATTTTCAAAAGTAAAGGAACAGACCATTTGATAATAAAATTTTTTGTTGCAGCAATTGACCATCTACCTTGTTTATTGTGATACGTGCAAAGTGTTGAAACTTTTGGTACTTTTTTAAGCAAAAACAGGGTTGTATCACGAAATGAGATGATTTCATTTTTGTATGCGAAATCATGATAAATTTTGCTTGATTCCGCGCGAAATCACGAAACGCCTTCGAAATCACGAAACGATCCCGAATGTAAACATTAATTTCATCATGATACAGCTTCATACGTGAATGATATCATTCCGGAGCTGATCGATCTTTCTAGTTCCTTTTTCCAAAAGGAACTAGATCCTTAATATAGTTCCAAATAGTTCCGAGAGCGATAAAGTTCAATGAATTTTTCTCTAATAATTACATTAGGTGTGTTCGTTTACTCAACAATTTGTACAAATTTGTACAAGTCCAGTAACTTCTTGAAATCGACATAGTTCTTTTGCATTGTAATGTAGGGTAAACGAACAACATCCAGTAACAATTTGTACAAGTTTTGAGTAAACGAACACACATATTATTACAGTAATTTCATAAAATTACTTTTGTATGGAACTCGATCTATGAATGCCAAAATAATGGGAAAGTTTCATATGAAAGTTTTACCGTGTAACATAAGAGTAAAGCAACACGCTGAAACTTTCCTATTATTTTGGAGTTCTTAGGCAGAGTTCCCCAATACAGTAATTTCATAAAATTACTTTAGTAGGTATCTCGATCTATGAACGCCAAAATAATGGAAAAGTTTCGTATGAAATAGTTCCGAGAGTGAAGTAGTTTAACCAATCTTTTCTTTGTTTTCATCTTTTGGAGGATGAATTGACATAAAAATTAATAAATTGAAGCGATGTAACGATGATGTGATTTACGATTATTTAACAATGTGGCCGCATCTGAATGATTAAGAAACCGAACGTGAAAGATCGAAGTGAGTGTGGAATTGAATGAAGAAAATAAATTATACAAATGCAAGGAATTATATGCACGACTGGAACTATATGAACTATATAAATGCAATAGCCGGATATAGTTCCAATAGTTCATTATCCGGAATAGTTCCTTGGAACTCGTTCGTTCCGGAACTACACGACTGTAGTGAATACATTTTCAAATAATAAACAGTTGAGATTTTTTTAACAAGATTATATTTATATTTTTAATTTTATCCAAAGGGAAGACATGGAGAAGAAAAACTCAACTGCATTTCCCATACATTCCATACAAAACTTGTGTAGAACATGTGCTAAAGAAATCATCGTTGACGAATCAATGAACATTTTTGAGCGGCTAAGTGAAAGTCCTGAATTTCCAACTGTAGTTAAAGTATTAAGAACAATAGAACCACAAATTAAAATCAGCTTCCAAGATCATTTACCAAAAATGGTGTGTATTACATGTATTAAACGATTGCGAAAAATGTACATGTTTTTGGAATCATACAAACAAGCCAATTATAAATTACTCAAATGGAGTGAAAACATTATTGATAAATCCGACACTTCATCGTCGGATGATGAAGTACAAACTAACGTTGGCGAATTTCCAATAAACGAGGAACAAGAATCAACTTTTCAAGGGGACAATAAACTGAATGTAAACAATGGGGAAAATAATACCGAGCAAAGAACAGGTATAGAACGGACAAATGATGAGATCAGCAATGACTTGGATATTAGGTACATAGGTACATACATAGCTAAATATTGTTAAATTTAATTTATAACAAAAATTGTTTATTTTAGTATTGATGATTTAATGGAAAATAGTTATGATAACAACGACATTTCGGAAGCGAAGGTAGATGCTCCAATAGATAAAAATGATGAGGTAAATGACTTAAAAGACACACATGAGGAAGGTGGCAACAGTAACAATGATATAAGGTAAATTTTTTTTAATTCTGACAGTATTTATTTAAAAGCATAAGAAAAATTTCATTTCAGAAGTGATAACTTATTGCAAACAATCACCACAGTCGATGGTTCCAAATCGAAAGATACTGACAATAAGCAAAATGAATTAGATGTTGTTCAAAATAAAAATCCAAAAAATAAATCCAAACTGACTGAACCCAAACAAAAGAAAAAACCTGGAAGAAAGAAAAGGGACTATGTATGTGAAACGTGTGGACAAGGTAAGTATCGCTTATGAACATTAGCTCTGTTCCAGAACTAAAAAGTTTTTACAATTTTTACCACTTTTACAAATTTTGCGTTCCCGTACACAAAATTTATACAGTGTGCCACAAATGTCTTCGTACCCCTACAAGATTTTCCTTAATCGATTTGAGAACACGATGATAAAAGAAAGATGTAAATATTAACAATGTTGGGCTGTTTGCTGCAGCAGACCTTTATTAAAGTTTCGAAAGAAGAGTGTATTTTGATGAACCATAACGGATTTATTACGCCAAAACCGAAAAAGGTTGATATTTCGACACCACAAAAGTCTTCGTACCCCTTACAGAATTTATCAAAATGGACACTAAAATCTGTTAAAAGTGATGCCATTGCTTTCTGTTTCGACGTGTTTCTTCCAGACTCAATATTTCGAGGGGTTTTCATTGCGTCTTCAGCGTAGAGTAACCTTATATTGGCGTATTTATAGCTTGATAGAGAAATTTAAATCTTATAGTGAATATAGACACTTTTCGCAACTAAACTCCTTAAAATTGGACGGAGTTTACACTATTATCCTTTGTCTAGCGTTTTGAAACAATATACCTCTGATTTAACCTGATACTATAGGTAATACACCTTAATTATGCCCTTTATATATGACGTTATGTCTTAAGGCATCCCAATTTTTCTGAACGGGAATATAAATTTATCTCAATAATGTAAATTTATCATAGATTTCAGGTGAATGCATCTATTTATTCCAATTAGTAAACACCACAAAGTGCGGTATGGCTCAAAATCACAACAAAATTAATATATGCCTATCGACTAAATTTCTTATTTTAAGGTAATCAGGTTTTGTTGTTATTTTCACACCTTCGATCCACCAAATAAACCCCAAATTCAGTACTTAACTTTAAGGAAGTATATGAAATCCCTACTAAATGTGAAAGTCGCATTTTTTCATTCACGTACAAGGTCTAGGCGTTATTTGCTTTTCACATAATTTACAAAAGGAGGGTTAGTATTTGTTCAATATTTTCGAACTGCATTTATGGCCGCCTTTTGTACAGTTACATCAATCATAATATTGCAGTGTCATTTCTAGAGGTCTTACCTTATATTCGACACAAAAATAAACAGATCTTTAGTTGTCATATGCAAGTTATGATCATATCTTTAGTAACCTTAAGTCAAATTACATAAAATTTTGGCCTTCTTTCAAGTGAAACTTCATTTTTGAAGGCGGCAAATCGGAGATTTCTTTGAATATACTTATTTGCGATTAGCGGAATTAACTCACTGAACGAAATATTTATCTTTGAAGATTAACTTGATCATTAAAGTACGACAAACATGTCCCATTTGTTTCGAATTTTGTTCACAAATCTTACTACATATTCCGCGCAACAGACCAGAAAAGTATCCGAACCTCTCCTCCTTATTGACTTTTAACAGAAACCGTGGAAATTTGAGGCAATTTGAATAAAATCAAAGAAGTTCCGAAAAGTACGAAGACTTTTGTGGGATCAATAAGGGCACATTTTTTAGTATTTCGTGAATAACATTTGAATTAGTTAACAAAATTCGCCAGTTCTTTCAAGTAACATGGAAGAAATGTATAAGAAGGAGAAATACAGTTAAATATTTTGCAAAACTTTTTCCCAAGCTACTGATTATCACTAATAAATATTTTATTACCAGGGGTACGAAGACATTTGTGGGACACTGTATGAAAATCGTTTACGACTTTTAAAACTTTTACGACTTTTACCACTTTATAAAGTACGGGAACAGGGCAATTAATATGCATAGATTACTTTTGACTCACATTTTGTTCTCTCTTTTGTTTGTTTGTAGTATACACCAAAAGTCGCCAATACAAAAATCATCTACTCAAACATAAAGGTAATTTAGATGTTTTAAATGGGTCGATTATGGATAGAAGAGAAAATCATGCAATTAAAATGTTAAAATGACGGAATTTTTGTCATATTCAATCAATATCAGTGTTTTGAGACTTGAGCTATTAATTTAATTTAAAAAAAGTATAAATTCTAATGCGGAACTAGAAAATTCTATTGCTTAATTTGCTGTTGGCAACGCAAACGTAGTTGGGTTGCTATCCATAATCAACCACTCATACAACGTATGTACATATCGACATTTTCTGACCAATTCTATAACATGGCTGATTGAAATTAACTAATTTTTTTAAACAGTCGATAGACCTTTTCTGTGCTCAGAGTGTGGCAAAGGTTTTAAAGCTTCACGCAATTTGCTAGCGCATATGGTACTGCATAGGGGTGAGAAAAAGATATCTTGTCCAATCTGTCCAAAGAAATTTGTTTGTCATTCTGGACTTTATTGTCATATGAAGATACACAATAAAGTAAGAGCTCACGTATGCGAAACATGTGGTGCTTCATTCTATAGAGCTACACTGTTGAGACATCATAAATTATACCATACGGGTGAAAAACCATATCCATGTGAAGATTGTGATCTGAGGTATGTACAAATTTTTGTTTAATTAGTATTTCTAAATAATTTTTTCACAATTTTTCGTAGCTTCACAAATGCATCAAAGCTAAAATGTCACAAGCGTACACATACAGGTGAACAACCATATTCATGTTATTATTGCGATCGTAAGTTTTCCCAAAGTGGCAGTTGTGTGACTCATATGAAAACCCACGTTGGTGTTAATGTCCATCAATGTGAATTATGTCCAATACGTTTGCCCCGGGTCAGGGACTTGCGCGAGCACATTATCGAACATAAGGTAGCAATAACTTGTACTTATCTACTTCATTTACACTAACAAAATTTTCTGTATTTTTATAGGACGAGGACGAAGAAACACGCAGAAAAAATCTGGAGGCCCGAGCAGCTGAAATAAATAATCTTAGAGCTAATTATGGTCTTAAGAGAGAATTGAGGAATTACACAAAAGTATTAGAATAGACAGCCACTACATATTCTTAAAATTTATTTATGGTTTAAATCATATTGGTTAAAACCAATGGGTGCAATGATTAGCAAGCCGTCCTAGCAACGAGAATGCCCGGGTTTGATAAAAAGGACTGACATAACAAAAAGGTATTTTTCTTATTTCATACAAATTTGGAAACAGTTGCTACTTTCTTGTAAGTTTTTGCAAAACCTTTTTCGATAAGCAATGGAATTGACATTTGAAACCCCGTGGGTTTGTTAAATCCGGTTATATATAAACGTACTATAATTGTTTCTAGGAAAGTTATCGTACAGACCTAATATAACGAACTTGAGTTGTTGCCACACAACTCCATAATAGCTGTTATCAGTTCAAGGTACATTTCATGTATCAGCTGATTTTATGTATTTGTTTTGTTTACCATATTTCCACACATAAACATCATAAACATTTTAATTGTTTTCACCAGGAATAAAATGGACGAGATCACAACTCCATTTACCAAATATTCCATACAAAACTTATGTAGAACATGTACTGCCGATATTAAAATTGACGGTAGATCTGAAATTGCAGCGATGAACATTTTCGAACGTTTAAGTGAAGCTTCCAATAGCCCAACAGTAATGAAACTATTGACAGCAATAGAACCACAAATTAAAATTACATTCCAAGATAATTTACCAAAGATGGTGTGCAGTAGGTGTATTAAACAATTAATAAAAATCCATAAATTTATGATAACATATAAAGAAGCCAATAAGAAGCTGCTTAGTTTATGTGATAACATTGAGAAATTTGATGAGTCGGATTATGAAGAAGTATTACAGTCTCGCTTGCAAGAAAGTAAGGATGAGGGTCCAAGGAATATAACGCCGAATATCAATGGCCACCAAAAGGATACAGATGAGAAATCGGAGACAAGTATAGATTGGACAAATGGTGATAACAGCAACAATGACCTCAACACAATGTTAGAAAACGGGTTTGTTTGTTATAAAACGTAAATTTTAATAAAATTATTATTTTAGAATTGATAATTTACTAGACAGTAGTTTGGATAATCTTGATAAGATTTCGTGTACAGAAATGGTTACTTCAAAGGATCAAGATGAAAATTCAGATAAATTAACTGACGAAGAAGAGGTAAATGATGTAAACAACAGCAATAACTTGAAAATAAGGTAAACATTTTTTAGTGGCTTAGCTTTTTACCAAAAATATGCATTTCTTTTCAGGACGCAAAATTTAATGGAGTATATAGAGGAAGATGTTGAACCAAAAAATATTTTTGACTCCACTGATAATTTAGATAGTGTCCAAAAGAATACTTCACGCAATAAAAACGAATTATCTACCAAACAGGCCAAACAGAAAGGGAAGAAACCTCCCGGAAGAAAGAAAAAGGATTATGAATGTAAATTTTGTGGAAAAGGTAAAAAGTTCATGAAATGCTTTTCTTTTTTTACTAACATTTTTTATATTTATAGTATTTATCAAAAGTCGTTCATACAGAGAGCATCAAGTCACACATAGAGGTGAGTATAAATGACCCTAGAACCAAATTAGTACGTAGAATAAAATTATTTGATTTTAATCCAGACGACAGACCCTTCCTATGTTCAGATTGTGGTAAAGGTTTTAAAGCCATACGTAATTTGCGTGCTCATATGCTGCGCCATAAGGGAGAGAGAACCGTACAATGCCCAATTTGTCCCAAAAAATTTGTTTGCAGAAGTGGACTTTATTCTCATATGATGGTACACAATAAAGTGAAACCTTTCGTTTGTGATATATGTGGTTCGGCATTTCACAGAGCAACAATGCTGCGACAGCATAGTCTGTTTCACCAGGATGTAAAAAATTTTGCTTGTGATGAATGCGATATGAGGTATATTAAATGTTTCTATAATAATAACATGTTATTATTTGCATCATATTTTAGCTTTGTAACGGCCTCGAGACTAAAACGTCATATGCGCAAACATACAGGTGAAAAACCGTATACATGTTGTTATTGTGAACGTCCATTTGCCCAAAGTACTCAATGTATTACGCACATGAAAATACATGTTGGCGAGAATGTTCATCAATGTGAATTGTGTCCTTTGCGTTTCCCCTTGGTCAGGGATTTGCGTAATCATATTGTTACTCATAAGGTAATAACTTAGCTATTTATGTACTTCACTAAAAAAAAACAATTTTCCTATATTCTTTGTAGAATGATGATGAAGAAACCCGTAAACGACATCTGGAGGCACGTGCAATTGAAATAAATAATCTTAAAACAAATTATGGACTAAAGAAGGAATTAAAGAATTATACAAAAGTTTTAGATAGCTAGATATTTTAAGTGAACTATTTATTCTCTAAAAATAATGTATTCCATGCTGTATATATATTATATTGCATGTACATACATATATATTGTGCATAGTATTAAAAATAATTCAATTATATTATGTTCAGAATAAATCATGAAAATAAAAATGAAGAAAATGTTGATCGTTCTTTGGCTACTACATGTGAAATTAAGAAATAACCACAAGTAAACATTTATAATTAGCATCTTTATTTTTGTTTTACAAAGATCTTTTAAATAAAACCACGTTTTACAAAAATATTTTCAAATAAAACCATGTTTTACAAAAATATTTTTTAATAAAACCATGTTTTAAGCTATCAGTTAAAGAACTGTCATGTTTAAAAAAAAATATATAAAACCATTTAAAAAAATTAAATAAAACCACGTTTTGAAAAATATTTTTAAATAAAACCATGTTTTGAAAAAAAAATAAAACCACGTTTTGAAAAATGTATTTTTAAATAAAATCACGTTTGAAAAAATATTTTTAAATGAAACCACGTTTTGAAAAAATATTTTTAAATGAAACCACGTTTTGAAAAAATATTTTTAAATAAAACCACGTTTTAGAAACATAACTTTAAATAATACATCGTTTTAGAAACATAATTTTAAATAATACATCGTTTTAGAAACATAACTTTAAATAATACATCGTTTTAGAAACATAATTTTAAATAATACATCGTTTTAGAAACATAATTTTGAATAAAACCACGTTTTGAAAAAAATATTTTTAAATAAAACCATGTTTTAAAAACATAATTTTAAATATAACCACGTTTTAAAAATATTTTTAAATTTAACCACGTTTTAAAAATAATTTTTAAATAAAACCACGTTTTGAAAAATATTTTTTAATAAAACCACGTTTTAGAAACATAATTTAAAAAAATTTTAGAAAGTCCTCGTTAGGAAAAAATTTTTTTAAATAAATGCTTTGAAAAAGTATTTTTAAACATATCCACGTTTATAAAAAATACTTTTAAATAAACTACGTTTTGAAAAAATATTGTTAAAGAATACAATGTTTTCTTTTGAAAATTTCATGTAGGTTGCTTTTAACGCTAATGGCCCCGGCACATCGGTCCGTTGCGAGTCGCGTCATGCGTTGAAAACAACAACCACATGAAAATGTGTAAGTGATGCCAAGTTTGTTCTTGAAGTTTTCATGTGGTTGTTGTGCCGCAACGCTCAACGCATCGTGTGTGCCGAGCGCTTAAGAATGACGCTCAACTGAGCCATTATGCCGAAGACCTCAAGCTGAAAACAGATACAACGTTTGATTAAAGTTTTGCGTTGGGCGTCGAGAAAAAAACAACAACAACAGGGCGACGACGACACCAAAGTCCAGCGTTTATCTGTTTGTCGGCATATATTTCAAATGAATTTGAATTTTTCGGCATCATGCCCAACAGTGTAAAAACGGCCAAAACGACACAAAACTTTACCCAAACGTTGTATGTGTTTTCAGCTTTAAGCCGAAAAGCTTTGCCTCATTTCTGGTATTAAAAAAAGGTCTGTCTGGTTTAGAGGTGGGCGCGTGTCGTGCCGTGAGTAGTGCGTGTTCGTGCCTTCTCGAAAAACGCCGTGTTTGTGCGTGTCGTGCCGGAATACATTTTTGGCCGTGCGTGATCGTGTTTTTTTGTTCGGCACGGTTTTGCACGACACGACTAAACACGATCTGCACTATGTGACACGATCGTGCTAAATTTTTGGTCTCCCTTTAGAAGTCGTGCAAGAGACCAAACTAAACACTAAAAACGAACAAGAATAAAACCGACCAAAATATTCCTAAAATGATTTGCTTCGTTTTTTTAGTCTGGTACTTATTGCCGTTTTGTTATCGAGAGGCCAGAGTATGAGTGAAAAAATACGATGTTTGTTTGTCATTTGTTTTGCTCATGAGAGAAGCTCGACACATAAGAAGCATGGCATTGTTGCACATATCTGGTAAATGACTAAAGACGAAGATTTCAGAATCACATTGGAATTAGGTCGAACTTGGTGTTTAGTCATTTACCAGATATGACTTAAGCAAGAATGCCATGCTTCTTATGTGTCGAGGCCTTAAAAAGCTTTTGAAAGTCTGCTCAATTGATACCATTGACTCTCAATTCATGAACGATTTGAAAGCAAAACTAAACAATCATTGCTTAAACGCTTTGTACCAACATGACACATTTTTTATGGACGTTTTTATTTAAGCCATTTAATGATATTAATTTTTTATTAGCTAATGTAAAAGCAATGTTACTTGATATACAAAGTGGGAACATAGAGTTTTCTAATAATAAGCAATAAGTCCTTGTTTTTTGTAGGTGTCGCCCTTACGGAAATTGCGCAGCGTTGTCACTCAATTGCACAATGTTTTGGGGTAAAGTGCAATATTTTGTTGAATATTTTTTTATGAAGATGTAGATCCGGCCACATAATATTGTCTTTTACTAGATAAAATAGTGAAAAAATTTATAGTTATTACCATTTTAAAAATTGAGTGCATAGCTGACTAACTCAATTCTCACTCAGTAAGGGAATTTAGGTGAGAAGATTTCTTTTTCTATACTGTTATTAGTCTACTAGCACGTGCCCGCTACTTCGTTAGCGAAAAGGAGGATGCAAACAGATTTTTTATGTACCCCGTTCATATATTGAGCATTGTTATTGAATATTCATAAAGTAAAATATGAAAAAAAAAATTCAAATTGTAAAATTCGATTTATAACCTGCCTAATAGTACGTTTATATATAAACGGATTTAACAAACCCACTGGGTTTCAAATGTCAATTTCATTGCTTATATTTCAAATAAATCCTCACAAAAAAGGATAACCCTTACAAAAAGCTTTATTATAAACATGGCCTAAAACTCATTCCACACTTAACATGTTTTATAAAACATGCATCATTTAACTTGTCAATTCCATGCACTATCTGTCAAATAAATGACGTAAACTCCCAAAACACCTGTTTTAAGGGCAAGTGTAAAATGAGCTTATTACTACTTTTCGTGCACTTATTGCACGACATTGACAACACTGACATTTATTCCAAATTCCATAATCCTAAATTTGCAAACTTATAGTACCTATGTCAAAATCAACCTCCCTTTCTTAACCCTACGCACCAGCAGTGACTCTAATAGCTCATTTAGACTAGCCATAAATCCTCGACTGGATTTAATAAATCCAGTACAAATCTCATTGCATTTAGATATACATTGTGGAGGATTTCATGGTACAAATACACAGGTAGCCGCATCGGCAATTGTTGGTAACATAAGATGTCAAAATTTGACATCAATTCAGTGCAATTGACACATTATGTTACCATCAGCTGGCTTGATAATGCTACCTGTATTATTGTACCATGGAGGATTTAAATGGCAGTCAGCTGATTTTTGTTCATAGCACAATTACCAAGGTAGATGCATCAGCCCATCTGAACGAATTTGAAACGTCAAACGAATTTTTTAAATTCAATTCGTCTCAAAAAACATACGTCAAATTACAAATTTATTGTATAATACTGAAAATGTTAGCACATTATGCTACTAATGCTAACTAAAGAGCAAATGAAGAATTATTTTATCGCAGTTTGCACATCTAAAATAAATAAACGAATTATTTTATCGTTTAGACATCATAAATATTAGTCTTGGCTGATTAAAGTCAACTCTGTACATCAAAACAAATTTTATTTTTCCGCCTTGTTTACAAATTTTTACATTTTAAATTATTTTTAGTGTAGCGATTCACCGATGCATCTACCTTGTTTCTTGTGCCAGCTTGCAACTTTTTGTATTTTCTTGCAACATGTTGCAAAAAACAGAGTTGTATACGAGGATTTATGCCAGATTTAAAACAAATCCACTCAATAGGAGGATTTATTTTTGTATGGGAAATCTGGTAGATTTTGGCTGGATTTAGCAAATAAAACCTGATAATGGGCTAAATCCGGCTAATGGTGTCATATCTAAATGGCATATAATATCAGAATTCCAGCTTTATCCTTTCCTCCAAGTTGTATCAATTTTAGTACCATTTAGTACACATAAGTACGAATTTCTAAACCTACCCCTATATATCAATCCTGTAGATTAATTAAAATTATAAATTTTAAGATTCCAGCTTTATCCGTTGATCCAAATCAAATTTGTACCAATTTTAGTACCATTTGGTACTTTCTTATACATAACTACATAACAACTATATCTATCCTACACTCTAACAGCAATATTAGTTCCAAATTTTAGGTTTCCGCTCTTGTCGTTCACCCAAATCCAATTTGTACAAAATTTAGTACCATCTAGTACTTTTCGTATACATAAGTACGGATAAAAACTAACTCAAAAAACTACAATTATATTACATACAACAGCAGTCTTAATTCCAAATTTCAAGTTTCCAGCTCTATCATTTGAACTTATACAATTGGTACTAAATTTAGTACACTTCGTACACTTATGGGTCGAATTTCCAAAAGTCCTTTGGTATATCTTTCTATCTCTCCATCAGTGACCCTTATTCCAAATCTCACAATTTTAGCTGTACCGGTTCGCCTAATACAATAATTAGTACCTTTTAGTACTTTTCGTACCGTTCGAGTTCGAATTTCAAAAAACCCATTCTTATCTGACACCGTCGGATCAAGAGTAACACTCACCCAAAATTTAAAGTTTCTAGCTTCAGCCGTTTCGTGTGGGCGTTAATGAAACAGTTAGTCAGTCTGTGAGTCAATCACTGTACTCTTTTACTAGTCTATGGATGGGCAGGAAATTACAATGCTACATTTGCACGAATTTTTAGAGTTTTTGGATCAAAATTTAAAAAAAAAAAAAAACGAAAAATGCAAAAGTCTCCAATTGTTACAGAAATTGATACATATTATCAAGTGCCGTATCGTTTGTAAACAGTATAATATAAAATATTTTAGACAATTAGCCAGGAAATTTTTGGCTATACCCGTCAGCTCAGCAACGAGCGAAAAATTTTTTCCACGTCTGGAAATATTCTCAACGAAAGACGTACTAGACTTTTGAGTTCTAACTTGGACAAAATAATGTTTTTAGATGAGAATAGAAATTAAATAAAAAGGAAAAATTAGAAGTACATATGAATATTTTTTGAACAAATAAATGTACACCTATTTTTCTTTTTTGTAATTTCGTGCGTGAGTGTGCGTGTTCGTGCCTTCTCGAAAAACGCCGTGTTTGTGCGTGAATGTGCATAAAAATTTTGGTCCGTGTTCGTGCATGTTCGTGCCTAATTTTTTAGGCACGCGCCCATCTCTAGTCTGGTTAAGGAGTTTTTATTTCTTTTGCAAGAAAACTGTAAAAAGTAAGCAGACACCTTCTCAGAAAAACCCACAAGAATTCAGCTGACTTGGCAAAACAGAACAATTTGTCCGCCATTAAAAGAAACAAAGCAAGAAAACAATTTATATTTTATTAAAAATAAAAAAGAAAATGGTCCAAAAAAAGGAATTTTTCCTCTTTACAGCTTTATTCTCAAAAAACACTATACAATTAGGCTTGCTATTTCCACAATAAAATGGTTTTTAATTTTCACAAACATAAATAACCGAACAATTAAAAACAGCTGATTGATTGTTTTCAGGAAGAAGAAGAGTTGCAAGTGCTTGCTATTAGGAAGTTGCTAGAAGAAATTTGTCCAACAACAACATATTTTCTCTTTATTCTCATCTGTCGTGGTTTACAAAGGAAAGACTCGCTCAGAGATATTAATGCACAAAATATTTTGAGCACCACCGCTATAATGTTAGACAAATAAATAAATTAAAAGAACTGTCAAAATGTCTCTCTCGGATCGCTATCTTTTGGTGGACTTTTGTGTTAACAGACGACTTCCAGCAACAATTGGTACAAATTATGCCTGTTCGATAACTTTGCAAGTAAAAAGTATTTGCAAGTTCTTACAAGTACTTCTCATTTCTCTTTTACTGAACAAGTTTGTTATCGAACAGCATTTTGTAAGTTTGTACAAATTTGTACAAACTTTTGAGTTATCGTACAGACCTATTGTTGCAAATTTTAGGGTAGCCAGTGGCTGGATTCTTGTTCTATGAACATTTGAAATTAAAAATATTTCCTTTATAGTTTTTTTCATTGGCATTTATTTCCTTTATACATTGTTTCATTTCACATTTTCAAAGAAACAAAATTGAGCCACAGACAGATCTAAAATAAAGACAAATTCGAACTTGGCTGCACTTCTCCTTTGTTTATCCCGGGCCACACTGATACACTGATGCCCTAAACACATCCAACGTTGGAGTAAAATTTTGTGTCATTTCTGGTAAATGAATAAATGACAAAGTGCTGTCAAGTTTAAATTTTTCTTTATTCTTCTACTAGAAATGACAAAAAACTTTACTCAAACGCTGGATGTGTTTTCAGCTTAAGAGTAATTTCACTGAAATTTTGACATGGAAGTAAAAGAAAATGTAAAATAAAACGGTCTGTTTGTTTCATAAGAATATTGTAACAAAGCAAAATTGCAGAACACATGAAACCGTGTAACTAGATTCTTGAAATTATGCATTTTTCCCAAAAATGCAAAGTTTCATGTAAACATTTCATTGAAATTACTCTAGTGTGGCCCGGGACTCAGTTTTGAAATGACTCAAAACCATGGCACAATTACCCAGGTAGTGGCATCGTAAAATTTTGAATATGTTATGTCAAAACTTTCTTTATGTTGTTGGGGAAATTACAACAAAAATAATTTTTTTATAAAGGGATTTGACTTTTCATATTCGATCAGCTGGTGTGATACCACTACCTGGTAGTTCTGCCATGCTCAAAACTAAAAATATTCACCTACCTTGATTATTGTTTAATTCATATACATATAAAACAGCTGATATCAGCGTTGCCAGTATTTTTTAGCCTCTTTTCCCCAACTTGTCCAAAACTTTTCCCCAAAATTCCCCAGATTTTATTGAATTTCCTCAAAAAAATCCCCAAAATTTTTTTAACAAATAATTACAAAAAATCGAAAGTAGTTTTATTTTACTATTGAAATTCATAACATTAAACTTGTATAGTATTTTATACGCTTATATATGAGTTTAATTACAATATTGAAAACTTCACTATCAAGTGATTCAGAATCATTAGTCTCATTGGATTTATATAAATTTTATAATGACAGAGTTGTAAAATTTCTTAATGTGGGTCAAAATTTCTACAACAAATAGAGTTGTTAGAAAATTGATTTTTTATTCTGGTAACTAGTATTGCAATTTATTTCTGAATATGGTTCAAAATAGAAGACTCTACTTAAAAATTACTTGTTGGAACGGGAAGCATATTTAAAACCATCTCAAATTTACGAATGATAACTTTCTCCATTGCGATTCGTAAACATCCGTGGATATTTTTGTGTTGACAACTGGTTCTTAAAAGGTTCTTATATAGCTAAAATTGTGTTGACCCAGTGAGTTGCTGCAAATATTGGGGTGAAATTGCTTGTAAGTTTAAAATACACATATTTGTAGGCATCGGTTTCAGCAATTGTATTAACAGCGTTTAAGATATTCGGCACAGGTCTTTTCAACTTTAATAATTGTTTACTAAAAAAAATTACAAGTCAAAATTAAATCCCAGGTCCATGGCTCCTCATGGTAAATATGCCGAGACGTTTTCAATCGATTCCACTATATCTTCTTAATTTTTATAAATGGTTTCAATATTCGAGTGCACAGGGAAAAATTCATATTAGCAGTGTGCATCGGTTTGAAAACATAGATTAAGGCCCGTTCTTACACCTTTTCTTTAAAATCCCTTTTTGTTATACCTTACTTTAAGAAACATAAGGAATAAAGTTCGCATTACCAGGGATTTGTTACTACATCTTCCATTCCATTTCAAGCAAAACAGTCTGTATACATCAAATTTACTCAAATCGGATTGGTTGATTTGAATTTGCTCTCAATTTTTTCTTGTCTTTGGGCGCACTTTAAATTTTAAAAGGAACACAAAGTTCATTTTAATTTATCTGACATTTATTATTAAAGCAAATTTGTAGGAATAAAAAACGGGTTATCTGTCCGATATCGCCCAACATTTAACTACAAAATTTATTTTATAATTGGAGCCATGAATGTTAAATAAATTTCATCATTGCCCATCAATCCAGAAATCATTTCTGCAGTTAAGTCCCTTTTAGAAGTAGAAATGATGGAAAATGTTATTTCAATTCAACCCACTGTTCTAGTACGCTGTCAGTCGTCGAACCGCATAATAACACTTCAAATCTGTCATAAATTATTACAGCTGTGACCAGTTAGTATATGATGCATGTTATTTGTGCGTCACGCGTGCGCTACCACTATTCACGTACTGAAATTAAAAATATCAGATAATCTGAAGTCAAAAAAGAAATTCCCCAAAAATCCCCAAATATTTTTCAGATTTCCTCAACATTTTCCCAATTCCCCAAGTCGAAATTTTTTTCCCCATTTCAAATAAAAATTCCCCAATTTGGGGAAAAATCCCCAATACTAACAACGCTGGCTGATATTGTTTATTTCAGAAAGTGTTTTATATTCGAAATGAATGAAAATTGCGAAAACAGCATATCTTCCATATTAAGCTTAAAAGAATTGTGTAGAACATGTACCACAAACACTGCTGGCACAGATGGAGAAGGCACATTCAAAACATCCGTAAAATGCATTTATGAACCTCTGAATGATAATAATGGCGGCTGTGGGAACTCAATCCCAACTATAATGGAACTGTTAACAACATTAGAACCACAAATTAAAATTGGTTTCCTTGATAAATTACCAAAAATAGTTTGTATGGAGTGTATGGAACAATTACAAAACATATACAAGTTTATGGAATCATATAGACAAGCCAATGAGAGGTTACAGAAATTACTAAAGGGTATTAGTAACTCATTGGAATTTGAATCTACAACGGAGAAGGATGAACACACACATGTTGAGGAATTTCTAAATGAAGAGGCTGATGCTTCGTTGCCAGTAAACTATGATTTGGATATTCATAAGGAGGAAACAACTATAAATATCAATGAAACAACAACAGAGGAAATGGTTGATATAGAGTGGACGGATTGTGGTGATGATAGCGCGAGCGGTATAGAGGAAAGGTAAATATGTCTTACGAAATACTTCGAATTTTAATAAATTCTTGAAACTGTTATTTAAGTAATGACGACTTACTGGAAACAGTCCAACTGCCAAGAAAACCAAGACGAAACAAACGATGTAGTCGAGTTATTGAGACTAAGAATTTTGAAGATGACAATGAATTTAATGTTGCTGAAGAGCCTGAACCCCAAATGAATGAGGATGAAACATTTACATGCCGAGAATGTAATGTGGTTCTAGATAGTATGGATAAATGGAGGCATCACATTCGCACGCAGCATAAATCAAAGACTACTGCTGAAAGAGGCAAGAAAAGTTATGAATGTGAATTTTGTGGGAAAGGTAAATTCAAAAATGCTTTAAAGCTCTTTGTTTTTTTATTTTCTAATAATTATTTTAATTTTTTACTTACAGTAGTTAAGAAAATAACAGAATATAGAAATCATGTACGCACACACACAGGTAATGTCCTCTTGATATTAAATTTTATCGTTAATAATTTTTTTTAGAAAATAAGTGCAGTTACGTTGCTCAATTGTATGATCTAAATTTTGAGGGTGCCATCGGATATTTTAAATTAGATTCATGTACACAATAGAAGTGTGATTTTCATCTTTTTACTAACTTTTTTCAAGGAAAACACAGTTCATTTTCATTTATATTATTTTACAGGTGAGGAGCCCTTCCTCTGTGTTGAATGTGGTAAAAGTTTCAAAGTTGCAAGCAGTTTGCATACCCACATGTTACGTCATAAAGGTGAGAAAAATGTACGATGTCCACATTGTCCGAAAAAGTTTGTCTGTGCCAGTGGTCTTTACGGTCATATGTATGTACATAAAAAGGACAAACCCTTTGTGTGCGACACTTGTGGAGCTGCCTTTCACATGCCCTATATGCTAAGGAAACATAATTTATATCACAAGGGAATCAAAAATTATCCATGTGAATATTGTGATTTACGGTATGTTGAAATAAAATGTATTTTGAAAATTGCGAATCAAAACGTAACATTCTTTTCCTTGTGTTTAGTTTTGTAACTGCCGAAAAACAACGTCGTCATATGCGTACACATACGGGTGAGAAACCCTATGTCTGTCATTACTGCGATCGTGCCTTTGCCCAAAGTAACGATTGTAATAAGCACATGAGGCAGCATGTTGGAGAAAATATCTATCAATGTGATTTGTGTCCATTGCGTTTCCCTTTGGCCAGAGATTTGCGTGTCCATTTTGCAACTCATAAGGTGGGTGACATTTGCAGTTGATTTGAAAGAAAAGATTTATGTATAATAATATAATTTACAGAACGACAATGAAGAGACACGGAAGAGAAATCTGGAAGCCCGTACAATAGAAGTTAATAATCTTAAAATTAAGTTTGGTTTTAAGAAAGAATAAATTATGAAAATAGAAATAATTAATGTTTATATTGTTTATTGCTTTGATACTTCTAATGTGATCCCCTCTATTCAGAAGTAATATCCCGGTTACACTTAACCGGATTACCAAGTGGGTTTCGGTTTAAAATGTCAATTCCACAGCGCAAACGTCAAATAAATCCTCTCGAAGTGGGTTAACCCGGCAAAAAACTCTAGTGTAACCGCACTATTAAATGGTACATGTTTTATAAAACCTGTTAGATGAAAAAAAGCTTTACAAAAATTTAAGATTTGTTCCTTTAGTCCCAATTTACATTAGGCGAGTTTACTTGCGGCAATTGTCAGTTTGTAGGTGAGAGAGGGTGCTGAGAGGCAAAGGGTTACCATATGCCTCACCTCTCTCTCCAACAAAATGACAATTGCCGCAAGTAAACTCGCCCAATGTAAATTGGGACTTACTTTTTTAATGGTAAGTGGTAAAAGAGAAAAGTGTCAAAATTTCTTTCTCATTACGAGTTTTACCAGAAAAGTAAAGGAACGAAAAATGGTGGATCTGGTAGCAATGTCAAAAAGAAACATAAATAATCAATTTTCGTCTTTTATTTTACAGTTTTTTCTTCTGTTTTTCGTCCATTTTCTTCTTCATTGTGAAATAATCGTCAAACAAATGTCGAAAAATCAGTTCTGCCATTTTTTTACCTGCAGAAATTTTGCTGGCAGCCTGTGGTAGAAGAGAAAGCCATTTCCGCTATCTCTCCTCTGACTCTCTTAAAAATTGCTTCCAGTTTTGCCACTTTTCGGGGTTAAGGAACGCTTTGCAGGTTAAAAATGGTATCCTCAGGTAAGTAAAGGAACACAGCTTTTATTTTAAAATAGGATTTTTGTTTAGCGATCTACCTGAATTATTGTCTAATGCAAATACATACATATGTACCATGATATGTATGTATGTATGCATAAAACAGCTGAAATTTGTTTACAAAATAAAATTGTTTATTTCAGAAGATTTATTTTCAGTTAATAAGAAAAAAAGGTTTATTTTCGAAATGAATGAAAAAAGTGAAAACAGTAGCTCTTCAATATTAAGCTTGTGTAGAACATGTACCAAAAATACTACCGCTGGCGCCGATGGCGAAGGAGCATTTGAAGTGTCCGTAAAATGCATTTATGAACCTCTACTTGATAATGTCGGCTCTGGGAGCTCAAACCCAACAATAATGGAGCTGTTAGCAGCATTAGAACCTCAAATTAAAATTGCTTTCCTTGATAAATTACCAAAAATAGTTTGTATGGAGTGTATTGAAGAACTACAAGCCATAAACAAGTTTATGGAATCGTATAGACAAGCAAATAAGAGGTTACAGAAATTGTTAAATGGTATTGGTAATTCTCTGGAAAACAATGAACAAGGACCAAAAGAAAATGTTATAAATGATGAGACTGAAATTTCATTACCAGTTATTCATGAATCAGATCATGATGATATGGATACAACTACAATTATCGAAAAGCGTGAATATCAAATATCTGAGGAAGTGGTTGATATTGGGTGGACGAATGATCATGATGAACAAGATGGAAATAGCTCAGATGAAGGGTGAGTGTTTGTAATAAAACCTTTTGATTGATTCTAATTGTTTTGTTAGGAATAACCTGTTAGTAGAAGATCCATTACAAAGTGAAGGACAACGAAAGAAACGTTGTAGAATAACTAAGGAACCTATGAATTCAGAGGAATTGAATGAGAACAATGTCGTTGAGGATGAAAAACATAACTCGGATTCGTTTCTGCAACCAAGAAAACGAAGACGAAATAAACGAACTAGTAATGCTTTGGAGCCTAAAACTGCTGAGGATCCAAAAGAACTGAATGTGGTCAATGCCGCTGAAAGTGAAAGTCAAATGAATGAGGATCAAAAAGTCAATGCGAATTGTTCTTCCAGCAATGAACAGTCAAGGGAAGCAGAACCATTACCAAGTAAACTAAAGAGACAAACTAGAAGAACTATTGAGCCTAAAACCGCTGACGATTCAAAGGAATTGAATATGGTCAATGCCGCTGAAAGTGAAATTCAAATGAATGAGGATGAAAAAATCAATTCTAATTGTTCTTCCAGCAATGAACAGTCAATGGAGGCAGAACCTCCACGAAGAAAGAAAAAGAGAAAAGTTAGCAAGATTATCAAGGATATTGAAAAACTGAATGTGGATGATGTCGTTGAAAAGTTACCTGAAATGAATGATAATGGAAAATTTACTTGTTGGATATGCAATAAGGATCTAGATACATTGGATATGTGGAGGCAACACTTTAAAGCACTACATATATCGAAGGTAACCGGACAACCCAAAAAATGGCATGAATGTAAATTTTGTAAGAAGGGTATGGACAATTCGAATATTATAGTTTTACAAATGTATAATAATTTGGAGTTTTTAATTTTCCCATAGTATATACCCATTTAGCGGCATATAATAATCATGTACGCACACATACAGGTAATTGTACTTTCAGTTTCAATTTTAGTTTGGTTCGATATTTCGATAATAACCCCCCCTTGATTTTATTGTAACAGGCGAGGAGCCCTATCTTTGTGGTGAATGTGGCAAAAGTTTTAAAAGTCCAAGTTGTTTGTATAACCACACGTTGCGTCACAAGGGAGACAAAACCCGACAATGTCCGCATTGTCCGAAAACCTTTGTCTGTACAAGTGATCTTTCAGTCCATATGTATGTACATAAAAAAGAAAAACCATTTGTGTGCGAAACATGTGGAGCTGCCTTTCACTTTGCCTATATGTTAAGGAAACATAATTTATATCATCAGGGAATCAAAAAATATCGATGTGAATATTGTGATTTAAGGTAGGTACATTTGGAGCACTAGGTATTTTAGAGCACTATCTCAATTTATGATATTTAGTTTTGTTACAGCCGATGGACAACGTTGTCACATGCGTACGCATACGGGTGAGAAACCCTATGCCTGCCGTTATTGTGATCGTGCATTTGCCCAAAACTACGATTGTAATAAGCACATGAGGCAACATGTTGGAGATAATATCTATCAATGTGATTTGTGTCCATTGCAGTTTCCTATGGCCAGAGATTTGCGTGTCCATTATGCAACTCATAAGGTGAGAAGAATTTTTTGTCATTTGAATATGATATATAAAATGTAATTTTTTTCCTTTTTTTTTCTTTATAGAACGATGATGAAGAAACACGCAAACGAAATCTAGAAGAACGCGAAATTAGTATAAGGAATCTTAAACTTAAGTTTAGCTCTAAGAAAGAATAAATATTACAATTATTATTATCTATTCCTATATTTCTAATTTTAACGCGATCCAAAAAATTATATCAATCTGGATTAGGAGCCATTCCTGTCGATTGTTATCGTGCCAAGCGTCCATTTCAGTTGGTCGTTGTAGGATTTCTTAGAATTTTCAGACCCCTATGTCAAGAAGTATGGATTTACACATGAAAAATATGTATGTACATATCGTCACTTGAAATGCCCAAAGACGTAACCCTCAACATAACCCTTTGAGGGTTACCTCTTTGGGCATTTCAGGTGACGATATATCATTGTAATCAGAGTCAAAAGACGTACAAATTTCGCTAGTAGGTGCAGGAAGAAGTCCCTCTTGGAACTTGATTCAAGTTTGAAAAACATATTGGCTGACTTCCGTATCGTCAGATTCTTTGTAGTTTTTAAACTTCGTCAAAATACTTCAGTTGCACACTCATGCATTGTTCCTCGAAAATGCAACTAAATGCATCAGAAATAAAAATGATACAAGTTTGCTTTTTATCTGCGTTAAAAATTGCATTTTTTATGAAACACAATATATTCAGACTTTGCAGTCATTTGCCAAACATCTGACGATACGGAAGTCAGCCATTATGATGCACGAAGGATGGGTCAATGTCAGTACTCGTTCGATAGTTTCTTACAATCTGTCTGGATTATAGACATGCCCACTTTCTTCTGAGGGTTGCAACACCCGAAAGTTGAGATTTTTTAAAACTAGGAGGGTTGGCATTTTTTATTTGGGATGACGACTTCTATTTTGTTTTTCAAAATAGTCAGGCTTACCCCCCCCCCCCCCCCCCCGTTTTTGCAACTATTTTTTGTTCGTTCGTCTATATTCGTAATAATTTGGTCATCCATAGCTCAGCCCCTAGATGACATACAGACCTAATTCTTCGTAGACACGTTCTATATAAAGTTAAGAATTCCTCAATCAAAAATCAGCGTTTCACATTTGCGCTAAGGCGAGTAAATCGATCTACAAAATTTGACAATTCGTGTGAGAAGAATAAACATTTTTACAAAAACTGGGGGTAGGCAATAGGCAGTGATGCCATATTTGCCGATTTATCGGCATTTTGCCGATTTTTAGTCCAAAAAAATAGAAATGCCGATTTGCCGATTTTTACCCCTAAAATGCCGATTTTTAGTTAAGGCAACTTGTTCACATAAAATTTCCGTTTTGTATGAAAATTGTGGTTGCTAGAACTAATTTGGTACAATAACAAAGACAACTATATCGTCAAGAGTAGTTTGATTAATAATAATAAAATTTTTTAACATATTATGACAGTGTGTGAATTAATATGTGCAAATTCTGAACCATTGTTTCCTATTTTGTCCAAATTTATTAAACATATTTTAGTCTTGCCACATTCTTCAGTAAATGTGGAAAGAGTTTCTAGCCAAGTAAATTTAAAAAAAAAAACAAGTGCCGAAATCGATTAGTTAGGGACTCGATGGAAGGAATTCTCTTTACTAAAGACTACTTAAAATTAAATAAGTCTAACTGTTATAATGTTGTCATTAAAAATGATTTGTTACAAATATTTATTACAAAATATTTATTACAAAAATTGAATTTAATTGTAAACCAAACTTTCAAAATTCCAGTACAAATAATAAGAAAGTGTCAGTCGGCTTTGCTGACAGATTTATACCCTCAGACTATGTGAATTGAAACTTTCTTCTACGGACAGATCGAATGTTTTTAAAGTCTTTTCAGAATTTTGTGACCATTTTTAGACATTTGAACTTGCCGAAAAATGTGGATTAAAATTTAAATTCAAAAGTCGTCGGTGTCATGCTTAAGTGTTCCATACGCCATTTGCCCGTTTTGAGATAATCGCATTTTAAAGTTTTGCGTCACAACTGTGTGGAGCTGACTAAAGCAAATATTTATATTTTCGACTTGAAATATTAATAATAGTATATAGAACATATTTCCAAAAATTTAGAGAAATATGTATTGGAATATAAAAGTTATGGAGATTTTTTTAAAAAAGGAATTTTTGTCGATTTGTTCCATATCCGCACTTATGACACAAATGTGAAATATTGTTAATCACATGGAACAAAGTGAAAAAAAATTTTCCGTATTGGCCTCAATAAATTAAATACTTCTAAATCGAAAATTGAAATTCTGATTTTTGAAATGTGTTTTTAAATTTGTATGTTTTTAAAATATTAATTTCATAAGTGCAAAAAGCGTATGTTTTCCCCTCGAGGCGTGGATATCTCGGAAACTAGAGCAGATAGGAGAAAGCCGACTAGAAATTCAGAAAGAGCATACCGGAAAACCCTAGAAACCACCCGTATCTCAAAAAGTCAAAAATGGCGTATGGAACACTTAAGCATGACACCGACGAAGTGTTGTGGAGGTGGTACTTAAAGGAATGGACCGATATGATAGTTATATCTTTTCGATAGATATCGCGTCCACTAGTCATTTCAGTGGGTCATCGTATAACTTTTGGAATCGGTTGATCAGTTCGAGAATTATCGTGCTCTACAGCTACTACATTTGGTGCCATAGGGGTTTTTACACCTCTCGGGCTATATTCTCATGAAGTATGGACATGCCCCTGAAAAAGCTTTTACCGTCATAATGGAGGCAGCGTATACAAATTGTTGCAACAAAAACCGAAGCGATTCGAGAGCAGGCCCTAAACTGAACTTATCCGAAATTTTGTGTGGAAGGTTCCCGAAGGAGTGGACCGATTGAGTGCGTATTGGAACCTCATCTATGTCTGGTAGACATTTCAAGATGTGCAAAGTATGGACCAAATAGGTTACCCTCTTTAAGGGTTATCGTACGCACAAATTTTCCGAACATTTTTGAACTTTTGTGGAAGAGGTTCCTGAAGGAGTTGACCGATAATGCCCATCTTCGAACTTAAACTAAGTTTGGACAAAATATTACGAAAGCCAAACTTTGGAAAAAATCGGTTCATCCGTTCGAGAGTTATCGTGCGCACCAGTCAGCCAGACAGACGGGCGACTCCAAATTGTCTGAAACACATTTCGTTCAAACATACTTGGGGTCTAAAACCATTATTTCGATGAATCACATTTTGCACGTATGAAAGTTATATACCCTCGTTAGCATAAATGCTGAGGGTATAAAAACAATCACCTTATTAATTATCCTATTAAGACAATATTTGTATACGTTTTGTTTAGCTTGACTGAATTGAAAATATATTGATTTCATATACACACGTACTTATAAATATATACAACATATGCATATGGTAAAACCATTTATTTTCATACATATTTTGAATTATTGCCTTGGTTTATGAATTGTTAATTGTTTTGTTGTACTTAAAATGTTATTTTTTAAACTTATGCTTATTAAATAAAGCAATAATTTGAACTGAAATAAATGTTTTTTAATTTGCCGATTTTTTGCCGATTTTGAAAAATTTTTGCCGATTTTGCCGATTTTGGCACCCGAAAAGTGCCGATTTTCGACCAAACTTATCTGGCATCCCTGGCAATAGGGGGTAGGAAAGAGTATTGAGGATCTCTTTTCTCTCCGCTCTCTCCCAAAAAAATCAATTTACTTTCCCGAGAAATTTGTGTGTAAACACAGACCTAGAAAATACAAAAGTTTCAAGCTGGCACAAGAAACAAGGTAGATGCATCGGTGAATTGCTACATTAAAAATAATTTAAAATGTAAAAATTTGTAAACAAGGCGGAAAATTAAATTTGTTTAGATGCACAAAGTTGGTTTTAATCAACCAAGACTAATATTTACGATGTGTAAACGATAAAAAATTCGTTTATTTTGTTTTTCAAAATAGTCAGTCTTAATCCCATAGTCGTTGTTTCAATATTTAATAAAACAACTTTAATTTATTAGTGGGAAAAATTGGCGATGTTTACCAAGGGGTAAGGCAGGGAAGACTATAGTTTCAGATCTCGCCACAGATCTTCATCAGTTCCCTTGTTTCTTGTTTTTCAACAAGAAACTTTTTATACCCAAGTGTCAATTGCTCGCTCAAATAGATAAGTGCGCAAAGAAACACTCTGGTCTAGAGTTGTGCTTTCTAGTTCGTTTACCTGATCGATCTTTTTAGTTCAGGTCTTTTGATTGAACTAGTTCGTTCTTTTAGTTCAGTAGTTCAGTTCGTCGTTCAGCAAGCACTTTGCAATAAAACTCTCTAAAATGTTGCACATTACCATCACCGACGTAGCCAGGGGGGGGGGGCCCGGGCCCCCCGAAATGATTTTTGTTCCTATAGGATATTAGCTTATGTTACACATTTTTTAATTTTTGAGTAAAATTTTAAACTGTTTTAAATTTTTCAAGAAATATGTAAAGTATTTGGAGGACGTATTACAGAGAATTATTTAACTACGTTGATATACGTATTGTTTAACATATTTGAAAATATATTAAAAAAATTAAAAAGTTAGGCTTTTTGAGCAATTTTCTGCATAATTGTTGTTAAGTTTTAAGGCGTTGTTTAAGCGTTTAATCGTAGTTTTAGGCTGACTGTAAAGCTGAGTACACATTGCCAGTTTTGAATGACAGCTTTGTTGGTGCTTGCTAGTGTGGCCGTTCATTTTTGTCATTCATCATGCAACCACAAAATGTTTTGTGGTTGCTGGACGGTTGGACAGTTATCGATAACTGCGAAATATCGACATTCAAAACTGACAATGTGTACTGCTCTTAAGTGTTACTGAGTTCAGAACAATAATTCATTTGTATTTATTGAACTTTGTAGCATATTACGTCCAATACTTTGGCTCATAAACTACATCTAGAAAAAACATTCTTGCGATCTTTTGCTTTTAAAAATGTTGATAAGATGAATACAGCAATAAAATATAAAATCGTTGCAAATTGACGCAAAAAAAAACTATATCAACCATTTTTATGATATAATTTCTGTTCCACCGTCGTCGTTGAGGTTATTTGAAACTGGTTTCTTGCTACAAATTAGTAAATGTCTATTGGACAAAAAAGGATTTTCTGTCGTATTTTTATGTTTTTTTTTCTACCTTTTCGAATGTTGATAAAATCAAGATTATTGAGCTTGAGATCAATGTTTATATTTTATTTATTGCGTATTATTTCCAATGTTTCGAAATTACATTGAATTTCATCTTCACGGATTTTTCTGTCGATTACTTTTTGAATTTTATTTTAGGAAGTACTTTCAATGGATGCACATTTCTAAAATGATCCTCTTTGCTTCATCGGCAAAGGACTTTGTGACGACAAACGAAATCAAAAACTGATCGGAAACAGATTCTTCTTCGTCATGATCTCAACAAGTATCAGTCGGCTTTGCGGACAGGAACTGAAACTTTCATCTATGGACAGATCGAATAGCGGCTATACAACCAAAATACTTTAACACAAATCTATGTATTGTGAGCTTTTCAGAATTTTGTAGTAATTTTCGGACGTATACAAAATATGGATTTTATCATTGATCAGAATTGTTGCGGAGGAGGTACCTGAAGAAATTTGCCGGACCTACATAGTTCATTTTGGAAGTTGATCTTACTTTGGGAGTTATTCCTTTTAAAAGTTATTGCGCCCACCTGTCATTTCAGTTCGTCGCAGTATAATTTTCAGCTTTTTTCAGGAAATATGGACTTGCCCACGAAAAACACAATACCGCTCTAAACACAAGGAATACCTTTAGTAAAAGATTTCTAAGGATGGAGGGAGCTACCCCAGTATGGTCCATTTTTGAGCTAAAACTAAGTTTGGACAAAATATTACTAAATCCAAAGTTTGGACCAAATCTGATGCTCTGTTCAAGAAAATAGCGCATACAACTTTAGCTTAAATTCTTGAAGTCTTGGGGAAAATACCAGAAGGAGTAGACCGAAAAGCACAATCTTCGAACTTTATAAAACGCTCGCAGAAATATTGTGATAAACAAAGTTTGGACCAACGCTGTATCCGATTCGAAAGTTGTCGTGCGCAGCAGCCACTACGCATGGTAGCCATAGGTGTTCTTTACAGCTTTCGGGCCATTTTCTCTTGAAGTATGGACTTGTCCCTGAAAAAAAAAAAACTGGTACTGTAGTAATAGGGACCCCGAGAACACTTGTTGCAAAAAAGCAAAGTGTTTCCAGAGAGGTCTTTTATTTATTTCATATTTTTACTTATAACTAAATTATTAGAATAATGGAAATGAAGCCATCACTACTAAGGTCTTAAGCTTACACAGGTATATTTACAAATTATCCAGAAAGGCCTTAAATTACACTTCTCTGAAATTTTTTGAAATACTCTGTGGAAGATTACCGAAAGAGTGGTCAATCTTCGAAGTTAATCAACATTTGGACAAAATGTTACGAAGGCCAAATTTTAGACCGAATCGAAGATAGCTAAGTCGACTCCAAGTTTTCTGAAACAGATTTCTTCCAAACACACTTTGGTCCTAAAATAAGTATTTCGATGAGCCACATTTTGACTAACCCTGCATTTACAAAAGACAGAACAGTAGACTTCATTAGTGCGATTCTCTAACTCGTTTTTTGAGTTACCGACAAATGTCGGTAAAAGTAAAACGCAAAATTATGAATGAAAAGTTCAAATAAAAGTTGACAACACTGTTGCTATCGGTAGAACTTTACGACTACATTCTCTTGGTCGCTAACTTTCCGAAAAATGTCGTTAATTACCGAATTTGTAAGCATTTTAATTTTACCGATTTTTGTCGGTAACTCAAAAAACGAGTTAGAGAATCGCACTACATGTATTGATTGTCAAAAACCCAAAACTTGCCTCTGTGACGTAGGCGTCCAGACAACTGCAAAAACAGTTGTAAAACTATGAATGAAAACCACAGATTTCTTTTTGTTTTCCGTTCACATATTTTGTTTTTTTACACATTCTTTTGTTTTCAACACATTTAAATTATAATCTCACTTCTTTTTCAAAAAAATGTCAAAAATTTGTTAACCCTGCTGTCTGTGAAAAACTGATAGACAGCTGGGATACAGCCGACAAATGTATGTATGTGTTAGTAATTCAGAGTTGTATTTGAAGACAAACTGTCTGGTGTAAACGCCTAGTAAAGGCTGAGAGTATAAAAAATGTAGATTGGGAAAAATTGTGTTTATGGATTTTTGCTAAAATAATGTATGCCTATGAATACCTTGGATTGGACGCCAGAATTTCATTTTAAACGAATTCAAGACTGGTTGCGAATTTCTATAAGTGAAGTTCGACGATTGGATGCCAAAATTAGTCTATTGACAGATGCACAATTGGGCGACAGAATTTTTCATTTAGATACCCGCTAGAATTTCATGATGGATAGACTCACTATTGCTTAGCATTAGTTCTCTATCAAGAAAACCACTACCGACCTTCAGAAATTCTTTGTTATAAGATCTACGATTGGGAACCAGAATATATTTAGAGAAATAACTACAAATGGCTTCAGGAGGGTTGGCGTTTTTTATTTGTGATGACGACTTCTATTTTGTTTTTCGAAATAGTCAGGCTTAGTCCCATAGTCGTTGTTTTAATATTTTATTAAAACAACTTTAATTTATTAGTGGGAAAAAATTGGCGATGTTTACCAAACAAAATAGAAGTCGTCATCCCAAATAAAAAACGCCAATCTCCTAATTGCGAGACCGGGAACCGTCGAAATATTGTTTATTGCTGTAGTATGCAATACCAACAAATTAGTTATGTGTTTTTTCGTTGATAATCAACGAACGCATAGCAGTGGGAAGATTTGGTTTTGTTTGCAAGTGAAGTTGCTCGAGTTTAGGTAGTGCCAAAGAAATTCTCGATCAGAGTGTTTCTTTGCGTACGTATCTATTTGAGCGATGAAGATTTGTGGCGAGATCTGAAACTATAGTCTTCCCTGCCTTACCCCTTGGTAAACATCGCCAATTTTTTCCCACTAATAAATTAAAGTTGTTTTAATAAAATATTGAAACAACGACTATGGGATTAAGCCTGACTATTTTGAAAAACAAAATACAAATGGCTTCTTTATGACAATAACAACGATTTTACACCTGAATTTCCGAAATTGAAAAATTGACCATATTCTGACACCGCAGCGTGATAAAACACCAAAAAAAAGAAGACACGTGTTTTGGAGTTTTTTGTTAAGACATTTCTAAGGGTTTCCGATTGTACACTCTTTCTTTAGTCTTACCGAAGTGATATCACTGAATTACATAACATTCACTGTGGTTGCGAGTTATTTGATAAATGATACACCCAAAAATATATGCGATTATTAATACATATATCCATGGTTTTGAACATATATTATCTCTGATATATTGTCAAAAAAAGTTCTGAAAACAAAGGGAAATTGGCCAATAAGTCTTACGTCATTTTAATTGAAAATAGTAATGAAAATTATTTGATCAGTAATATAAGTCTAAAATAAGGTTTACATCATTGCTAAATACAAAATTTCGCTAACATGAACTTTCAAAATTTTAGTCAGGTGGGCCCCCCCGAAATGAAATCCTGGCTACGTCCCTGATTACCATATAGTTGACCGAAGATCCTATACACTGTTGATAATGAATTGGGAGAGTGTTTTTCTCGTTGGTAGAATATACCCAGGACAGTGTGACACAAGTTTTATTAATTTTTTATGAATTCTGGCTCATCAACTATGTGTAGCGCATGATGACCTTTTGCTACCATTTTCCTTATCAATTTCTTCAAGCTTTTTCATAGGAGGCGCTCTCCGGATGTTGAGAGCTTGTACTTGGCAATTCTACACCAGCGTCAGATTCCAAGTTCAGAGTCCTGTGTGTTTGCTGCCGTTTCAAGAGGCGGTTAATGTACCCTCCAGCAGTACTCAAGGATGTGGGCAATACTTGCATGTCGCTCTTTTAGATTCATTTTCCTTAAAAAGCATCCAAATTCCACTATATTTTCTGTTTTCAGACATATTACTTTCTAAGAACAAATTTGCACTCTTCGATTGAGAAAAACTAGCAAAATGTAATTGTCTTACCCTGAGTTTACACATGACAGGACAGTTGAGTACATGTATTAATTGTCAAAAACCCAAAACTTGCCTGTGTGACGTAGGCGTCTAGACGACAGTTGTCAAATTATGAATGAAAATCGTCGATTTGATTTTGTTTTCCGTTCACATATTTTGTTTTTGTCCATGTTCTTTTTATGTTATGTATTAGTAAATCAGAGTTTAAAGACAAATTGTGTGGTGCAAACGCCGGTTGAAACAACTGACATTTCTTTCGTTCTTTTACTGAACTATTGAACTATAAAGAACGACTTCGAGTGATCTAGTTCAGTCGTTCTTTGAGGTGAGTCGTTCAATTGAACTAGTTCGTTCGCGAACTACACAACTCTACTCTGGTCGAGAATTTCTTTGGCACTACCTAAACTCGAGCAACTTCACTCGCCAATTTTTCCTACTAATAAATTAATGTTGTTTTAAAAAAAATATTAAAACAACGACTTTGGGATTAAGCTGGCTATTTTGAAAAACAAAATAGATTTGTTAAAACTTCAAAAAAACAATTTTGTAGACTGAAAAGTTGTCTTTAAGATGGCATAAAAAATATCCCGTTTACAGTACCGTTATACTAGAATTCTATCGGAAAAAATGAGCATTTTTAAATTGAGCATTGAAAATGATGCACCATAATAATCGATAAATAATTTCCAAATTTTTCGATTTGTATGCCATTTTAGTAATCCGAGTGGTGGAATAATTGGTTTCCTATCGCATTCAGTAGTTTTGTCGTACATTCCGACAGAAAGAATGATATTCTTGACGTAATTTTACCATGGTCGTAATTAGTGTCCCTGTGTAGACAATTTGAAGTTATTTTCTAAAAAATGGCTATGAAACATCATTAAGGGGTGTATGTCCAGAGTACGTACAAACAATCTAATGATATATAGAAAGTCCTGTATTAGCCCGACTTGTCCTACATTATACTAGTCTTTAATATTGTTGCCCTGATAGAGGTGAAAATCAGTGTATAGAACAATTTTTTGCACTTTTCTTTGAAAATAGTTTTTAGAAACATTGTTAACAATATCGTGATCATAGCTCTGTTCCTTTACGTGCAAGAATCTTCAAGTTTTACCACTTTTTGCTCGAAAAGCGTTCCTTTACTTCAGACACAATACAATTCATATGGGAGCAGTTTCAACTTTTACTACTTTTGCCGGTTTTACCATTTTCAAAAGTAATGGAACAGACCATATGTTTGCTTTCATAAAACAAAAAATTTCAACACCCATTGTTGCCATTCAAGCCGAACAATACTACTCCAATACTACTCCGAACAATACTACTCCATTTTCAAGTTTCAAGGCCTGCGTACATAAGCTGCTCTGCTGCTTCATTTTTGACATAATAAAAAAAAAAAGAATAAAGAAGGCCGAGGAAATTTCGAACTGGGTTGCCCTTTTCTTTTTTATTCTTTTATCAGAAGTAAGCAACCCAGCAAAATTTTATGGAAGTGGTTCCATGAGATGCCATGATTTCACTGGATCTTTTGCATTGGTTCAAATGAAGTCGTGAAAGATCCGATCTTTTCATTAGCATTTAAACCCATGCAAAGGAAGTCGTGAAAGATCCGATCTTTTCATCAGCATTTGAATCATTTTTACAGATCACTACAAAAAAAAACAAGTCGATTTGTACATCCCTACATGTAGCGACATCAAAACAAAAGAGTATACATTTCACGAACTAGAAATTCTTAAAGGAGTGCTGTTGGAGTCCATGTCGAAATCTGAACTGGTGATGAGAAGATAATAGAAAAGCTTTTGTAAGATGAAACAAAATCAGTGGCTGAGAGTGGACGAAGTAAACTCTGTTGCGGTGCAGCGGCGGTGTTTAGACTGCCATAGCTGGACAGCCGGAAGTCAAGTTTCTCACTTAAATTTACAACCTGTCGCTTGCCAAACACATGGTTCCCAAAGTCTGGAAAAGGCCAGCTACTGAAGCCCGAAAAGAATGCCAGCAAAGTTGAATCTTACAGGCCGATTTTGTCGCCCGTAGCAAGGACCCTTGTGGCTTTAGTTCTTCCACCATCAGAAATAACTTTCCAGTTGCCGATCAATAGCATAGGATCCATAAGCAGCACAACAACTGCGCTGAAGGCCATCTCCATATTAGCCGAAGACTCACTCAGAGCAAGCTGTGCGATAGAACAGTGATAGTGACACTTGATTTAGCAAAGCCCTTTGATATTGTCAAGCACCCTCGTTGTTTGATGTCATCGAGCAGACTACGCACTGTCCAAGTTTGAAACGTTGGATAATAAATTTTAAGTGTGGATGACAGTAGTACGTAGAATTTAGGATCAAGAAGTCCAAGACCCGTAGAGTGAAGAAAACCTCTTCTGAATTCCAAACGCTGCAGACGGCATTGAGAACGTAACGTATGCGAATGATTGTACTATCTTGGCCTCAGGTGCCTTCCCTGACGACATTTGTGAAAGACTGAGCTCCTTTTTGTCTGATCTTACCATTTTTTCCACGCGAGGAATATGCAAATACCAGCCAATAAATCTACGGCTTCTCTGTTCACTACCTGGGCGGCCGAGTTGGGAACAATAGAGTTGAATGTCATGGTCGATGATAGCAGAATTCAGACCACAGGCCCAGGCAGCCAGGGGGTCTTCATAATCTAGAAAGAGAAGTCTAACGTTACAAGAGAGAACCTCTAGATCAACAAGCCTTTCAACCAGGTTTAAGTAGCTTTCACACGAATGCAGTCGCAGATGCAGTAAACAGTTATCGTGTGAATGCGGTCCTTGGAGAACATCCACCATCTATCGCAGCTGAGAAGCGCCAGCTGTCAGGACAAACCAGAGTAGTTTTGGGTCAATACGCTCGGGATGGTGCAGCCGTCAAAATTCCTATAGGGCAAGTACTGATGACACCGTGGAAAACATCTGCCCAGCATACAGCACAGGCCCCCACGACACACTGCTCCTTTTCAATTGCCCTACCAATCCTGCTAAGAAACTTAAGTTTGCAGCTTTGTGGTTACAAACCATATAAATAGCGAAATAGCCACATTCTTACGACTGATAGACCAAGAGTCAGATTAGGCATAAAAATGAGAATACAAACATATTAACTACTGTTACAACAACGAGAACAAACTGCAAATATAGATGTAAACTTTATGATGATAAATAAATTATAGTTATTTCATTAACTCCTTTGAATTAATAAAATAAAAAAAAAACAAGTAAGAACAGACTATAGTCGGACGGGGCCGACCATGTGATACCCTATACCACTAAACGCGTCTTCTTGGGATAAAGTTATAAGATGTGCATTAGAAATTTTACCAATTTTCACACAAAAGTTTTGATCAATTTAACCCGCTAAATATTATCCGATCATACCGTTGACTTGCACGCTACTTCTTCATCTCAAACCAAAACTACGTTTAAAATTTCGCGCCGATCGGACTATTATTGCGACCTACAGAGCGGCTACAAAATCGAGCAAAAATTTTGTTTTTGGTCCATTTCATCCCTTTAACATTTCACGATCATCGCCAAAAACTAATCAATTCTATTCTGGTCCAAACCCGACCTCCATACTAAATTTCGTGACAATCGGTCCATAATTGCGGCCTCTAGCTTGATTACAATTTTTAATGGACGGACAGACGGACGGACGGACGGACACACATCGCTAAATCGCTTTATCTCGTCGAGATATGAAGTTTGGTATACCACATGAGGGGTCTACGACGAATATTTCGCGGCGTTACATGAATTTTTGGGAAAACAAACTTATTATACCCTTTTCCACATTGTGGTATAGGGTATAATAAAATCATTTTTCAATACAGCATTTTCCATTTTCCGAGCAAGACGTGAAAATTACATGCCACAGGGTTGGTGAAAATGACATGCCAAAGATTAGTGAAAGTGCTATTCTTGGGAATTGGTTAAGATGGCATGCCAAAGGATTGGTATAGATGCCATTCCAAAGAATTGTTGAAGATGCCATTCCATCGAGTTAGTAAAGATGACATGCTTAGGATCTGAAAATGAATTGCATCTTTTGGGGGTCACGCTCTTGTAAAAAGAATGAGTGAAGATGCTGAAAAAATGACATTCCATTTCACTTGCACCCATTCTTGAATAGCATCTTTGGCATCGAACATTTTGCTGGGAAGGTAAGCAGGCAAGGCAGCTTATGTACGCAGGCCTTCATAGTATCATTCCAATTCTTTTTTTGCTGCGAGTTTTTTCAAGCTACATATGTCGTATTTTTGTGGGCATTGCGTGGTATAAAATTTATAGTTTGGATGAAAATCAGCATATATGGCGTAAAATTGATATTCTTGTCGTGTGCGCTTTTATTTTCAAAATAACTCCACCTATATTTGACATTCTGAATTGACATTAAATCGTCATTATTTTGGGTAATTGTAAATGACCTGACTCTTGCCTTACACGAAAAGGGGAAATTGGAAAATTGACAGCAAATAAGAAGGGGAAAGATAACTGGCGGAAAGTTGAAGAAAGAAAATTAGTTCTTTTTCGATTTTGATTTCCTGGCAGCAAGAGGTTTCCTGAAGGAGAACAAATTTCTGTTGCCTATATACAACGGAAAAATATCTATACCAAGAGAAAAAAAGCTTGAATCCTATTGTTTTTGTTTAATTATTTTGGACTCACATCGTATAAAAAAAGAAAGTTTCAAATTCACAAAGTCAAATTTAAAACTAAACCACCAAAATCCACACTGTTCCTGCTCACATACCGCTGCCACAACGAGGGATTTGCTGTTGAGCACCTTGCGTTCCGCGGTGCCGAGGTACTTTCAGCCTTAGATTTGTGCCGGTGACCTACGACAACCACAAAAAACTTAAACTTGACTACTCAACACAGACGGACGTCAAATCTAAAATAAAGGTCAGTACTTTTGCGGTGTATAAGGGTAGACATTTCTCTGATTGTTGCTTTTTCCCTTTTGACCTTAGATTTTTTTTTTCGATATAAGGCACCTACACAAATAGACAGAGCTCTTTCTAGGCAGGTAGGGTAAGTGAATTTGGGAGTGTTTGATCCCTTTTACTTTTGATGTCGTCCCTTAGGAAACAATGTGGCACCAAAAAAATTAAGGAAACATAAAGGTTTTAAATAGCTTTTATTATAGATTAACATGTAATAACTGTACCATAAACTTTCGATACAGACCCATTTGACATTGACGGACTACTAGCGCAAATAGCTACAGGCAAGGTACCACTACAGTCCAGCATTGAAGCCCCTGGAAGCAGATATATCGTAAACATCTAGATTATCTAAACACGTTTGTTTAAAAGAATTCAATTTATAGTAAACGAGGTTTACAGTAAACATTTTGTCATTTGTGAAGATTTATTTAGCATGTGTACAACGCAATTAAAATTTTTAGTGTACACGATTCGCATAAATCTAGTATAATGTAAACGTAACATAAAATTATATTATTAGCCTTTTGAATTAAGATACCATTTTTTTTTTTGCTTTATGGATTGTCATCATACACATTTTTAAGCAACATGATTATTTATGCTCCTGAATTACTTTTGTAATAAATTATAACATAAAAATAGTTTGGGGAATAGGAGGTTATGATCCATTGAAGAGGTACGTATGGGGCAATATAAAATACCTTATTGCTATGGTGGAACCTCAGTTCTAGTGGGAGGGCTATAATCGACATAACATCCGTCGAAACTATACTTTTCTTACAGATGCTTTTGCAAGTGCATAATTACATATACATAATCCTCGGGCTCTGAATACACCCTTTTTATGTAGACTGGCATGAGTTTTTTTATTTTTGTTGTACTGCACTTTAAGCTGATGTTGCCAAGAACCACCCCACCGGCGAGCGATAGCCGCGCGAGAAGCCAGCATGCCAGCCAAGGCGACATCTAGCCAAAAGAAAAATTATAATCGTCAATGCAAGACACCAGTACACAACATTCTTGTGGAAGAAGCCAACACACACCTCAGTTTAATGGTCTGTTCCAAGGTACATTTATAGAAGGTAGAAGTGACAATCAGCTGTATTCTTACTTTTTTTGTAAATTTAGTTTTCAAAATGTAATAGGGTCAACTCATGAAATTTGGAACTTCGAAATTTGCCTCCATAAAATACTCTTTTTCTTCCTAAACTTGCAGTAAAAATGACTTACCACAGTTCTGAATGCTTTATATTTACATTGTCATTCAAATTTGTTCTATTTTGGAGGATTTTCAAAATGTATTTATGTTTTTCCTGAGAAAAATTTTGGAACGACCCTATTATTCAATATTTTCTTTGACAATTAATTTTCGATACCAACAATGTTGTTTTTGTAAATTTGTTAGTTGTTGTAATTCATGCACATACCTTCTATAAATTTACCTTGGTCTGTTCCTTTACTTTTGAAAGTGGTAAAACCGGCAAAAGTAGCAAAAGTTGTAAACTGCTCCCATATGAATTGTATGGTGTCTGAGGTAAAGGAACGCTTTTCGAGTAAAAAGTGGTAAAACTTGAAGATTCTTGCGTGTAAAGGAACAGAGCTTAAATAAACTGTCGCTATCAAAATGCTTGGTATGAAGTATTATTGTAGTATTATTGGCTTGAATGGAAACAAAGCGTGTTTAGATTTTTGTTTTTATAAAAGCAAACATGTAGTGCGATTCTCTAACTAATTTTTTGAGTTACCGACAAAAATCGGTAACATTTAAACGCAAAATTATGAATGAAAATTATAACAAAAGTTGACAACGCTGTTACTATCGGTAGAACTTTACGACTACTTTTTATTCGTCGCTAACTTACCGAAAAATATCGTTAATCACCGAATTTATAAGCATATTATTTTTACCGATTTTTGTCGGTAACTCAAAAAATGCGTTAGAGAATCGCACTACTGGTCAAAACATTGCTAGCAATAATTTTGAAAACTATTTTCAAAGAAAAGTGCAAAAAAAATTGTTCTATGCCCTGTAGTGGGATTCTGCAACTCATTTTTGCTGTTATCGATAATTGTCGGTAAAATTAAAATGCTTATAAATTCGATAATTAACGAAAATTTTCGGTAAGTTAACGATGAGTAAAAAAGTAGTCGCTAGCCTCTACCTACACAAACAGTAATGCCAACTTTTCTTTATGTTTTTAGTTATAATTTTGCGATTTAATTTTACCGATTTTTGTCGATAACAGGAAAAATGAGGTACAGAATCGCACTACTGATTTATCTACCAGGGCAACGTTGCTAAGGCCGGGCTAATACAGGACTTTCTATATATCATAAGATTGTTTGTACGTACTCTGGACATGCCCTTTAATGATGTTTCATGGCCATTTTTTGGAAAATAACTTCAAAAACTAGAAATGGCCAGTTGCCTTGCTTTCCTGCTTCATTTCTGACATAACAAAAATAAAAGAATAAAGCAGGCTGATCAAATTGCGAACTCAGCTGTCCTTTTCTTTTTTATTCTATTATCAGAAGCAAGCAAGGCAAGCAGTCGAGGTCGGTTATGTACCCAGGCTTTAAAGCTGCCTGATTGCCTTGCTTTCCAGCTTCATTTCTGACATAATAAAAATAAAAGAATAAAGAAGCCCGAGCAAATTTCGAACTGGGTTGCTCTTTTCTTTTTTGTTCTTTTATCAGAAGCAAGCAAGGTATTCAGGCAAGGCAGCTTATGTACTCACCCCTTTAGATCTTCCTCCGTTAAGCCCTCGGCACATACGGTCCGTTTAGTGACACGTTGGGACATGCGTTGTCCAAAAACAGTTAAATTATGTTTAACTTTAATGCGCCAGCCATTAGCGTGTCTGGTTACCCTAAAATTTGTAACAATTTGTACCAATTGTTGCTGGAAGTCGTCTGTTAACACAAAAAACCAGCAAAAGAGAGCGATTCGAGAGAGACATTTTGACAGTTCTTTCACTGAGAGCTTGCAAATTCTTGCTGGACAAATTTCTTCTAGCAAGCACTTGCAAGCTCTTCTTCTTCCTGAAAACAATCAATCAGCCGTTTTAAGTTTTTTGTTGATTTATGTTTGTGATCATTAAAAACAATTTTATTGTGGAAATAGCATAGTCTAATTGTATTGTTTTATGGAGAACAAATTTGTAAAGTGGAAAAATACTTTTTTGTTTAATTTTCTTTTTTATTTTTAATAAAATACAACGTGTTTGCTTCCTTTGTTGGCGGACAAATTGTTCTGTTTTGGCAAGTCAGCTGATTGCTTGCTGGTTTTTGCTGGGAAGGTGTCTGTTTACTTTTTACAATTTTCTAGCAAAAGAGAATAAAAACCCCTTACTCTCTGAGAAAGTTCTTGCTGGACAATTCTTGCTGGGAAAGTAATGCCAAGTTTACACTTGCGCTCTAAAATCCACTGGATTTCACGAAATCCTGAAATACACCCCGGTGTTTACACTTATTTTTTTGTTGATTTCAAGCATATCACAATAATCAAGGTAGATGCAAATGCGCAGCTGATCGAACATGAATTTTCGAAAAAAGTTGTTGAAAATTGAATTAATCATCAAAAATTTACGACAATATAGAACTTTACTGCATCATTTCGAAAATGATCGTAAAATTATCTATATATCGTATTAATTGTTTATAATACTAAGAAATTAAAAACTAAAAAATTATTTTATCGTAGAGAGATTATAATACAGTAGTTTTGATTTTGCTGCCAATCGTTTTAGTGCGAATTTGATTTTCCTGCCAAAAACTAAAATATTTGCATTATTGTCAAATTTTCAATGCAAATTACACTTTTAACTGCTAATCATCTAAGTGCGAATTTTATTTAACTACCAATAATATTTGGAAAAATTAACGCATTTTCACAGAGAAATTTGTATTTACCAGCCAAAACTTAATGCACAGGGTCTTTTGTACAGAAGAAAACTGTTTTATGTTGATCATTTGTAGACAACCTATGATATTATGGAAAAAAATAGTTAGGCTTTTGTAGTCGTGGGAACTCTTTCTACGAACTTATAATAATAATTAATATATTGTTGTAAAATAATTCCAAGCTGTGTTCCTTTACTTACCTGAGGTTACCATTTTTCCCATTTGTTACAATTCTTAACCTGCAAAGCGTTCCTTAACCCCGAAAAGTGGCAAAACTGGAAGCAATTTTTAAGAGAGTGAGAGTGGAGAGAGAGCGAAAAAGGCTTTCTCTTCTACCACAGGCTACCAGCAAAATTTCTGCAGGTAAAAAATGGCAGAACTGATTTTTCGACTTTTGTTTGACGATTATTTCACAATGAAAAAGAAAATGGACGATAAACAGAAGAAAAAGTCGAAAGCTGACAAAACTAAATTAAAAACTGTGAAATAAAAGACGAAAATTGATTTTTTTATGTTTCTTTTTGACATTGCTGCCAGATATACCATTTTTCCGTTCCTTTACTTTTCTGGTAAAAATGTTCATGAGAGAGCAATTTTGAGCAATTTTGATACTTTTCTCTTTTACCACTCTTACCATTAAAAAAGCAAAGGAACAAAGCTCCAGCTAAATCTCGGGTTTTGTTGTTTTTAAATTTTTAAAACAACAAGTTTTATTAAAAGTGAGATGTTGTTAAAATTGACTTAATTTCATATGCGCCTACGAGATTTTTTAAATGTTTCTGATGAATTCGCATTTAAACGAATTCATCGGTTACGTTTATTCTTGAGCTCTGGTAGTCATAAAATTGGAGAAGAGTTCTTTGTTTCAATACAAAGAACTAAGATAACTGATGAGTCCAAGTGGCGTTAGACGAAACAAGTTTCTTTGCCTTATCCCGAAATTAAATAAATTTTAAATATGTACATCCCACTTTAAATAAAACTTGTTGTTTTAAAAATTTAAAAACAACAAAACCCGATATTAAACTGGAATAATTTTACAACTATAAAATAATACACATCTCAACAAAACTGCCAATGTGAATCTAATAATAATTAATAATAATTATTCCACAAACATACCGGAAGAGACAAGGGAGACTTCTCTCGTGTCACATCTGCAGGTTCAAGGCATATTTATTGTGTCACCTGCAGGTTGTTGCAATAATACAAACAGAAATTGAATGACAGATGTGGAAGCAAATATAACGATAATAATTGTTATTTAATTCCATTTTGGTTCTTTCAGCTGATGCAAAATAAACTTTTTGATTATATGTTTTTATTTTTTCACTATTCCTCTCCAAATAGTTTTCGGATATCAAGAAATCTGAAGCTGCATATTACATGAAGAGCCAATTCTTTGGCAGGTGAACGAATCGGATAACTGCCACTTTTTGGCAGCTAAAAATATTAAAGATAAGTGCGAAATTCGCTTTGCTGCCACAAAATGCGTGCAAAACTTGTTTTGGCAGCTAAGTCAAAACTACTGTAATAAATTTTGATACATAAAAGTTGTGTTCAGAAACTGCAAAATATTACTACTTGCAGTATTTTCCCCGTTTAGTGCTAGAAATGCGTTACAGTACTCCGAAATCTAGCAAGACTTGCACTTGATTTTGAATAAAAGTCTCTTCTCCTGTTCTCTGCTATAAAAATTTGGCCAAGTAAAAACTAGCAGCATGTTTTTTGGAATCTGAACACGATGGCTGATATGCTGATTTTGGCATTTTTGCTGGAGTTTTTGCAATTTCCGTCATTTTTTCGTTCCCGTATTTTTTAAGAAATTTGTATGGGGAAGCAATTTTTGACAATTCGGTCTATTTTCTAACATTACCATTAAAAAAAGTACGGGAACACAATAAAAACTAGCATTGTAACAATGTAATTTAACATTTTTTCACGTTGTCTACAAATTTTGATATTAACCATGGTTTAATAAGAAAGGTTAGCCAAAGCTTTATGTCAATTTAATTTTTTTTATTCGAGTATTCCTGAAACTTCAAAACAATATAACCAAACTGTGTATGTGTGTGTGGTGTTTGAATAATATGCCAAACAATTTTAAAAACAATCGAATTCAATGATTTTTAAAATTGTTTTTAGACCATTTGTATGGAAGAAATTGGTGAGATTTGCATTGAAACAATCAGTTTATCATATTCACAACTCGATTATGTGGAGAAAACTTAACTCTTCTTTCATTTTTCGCGTTTTTTATAAAATGCTCAAAAAATGGATTGTAAACAAACCCACTTGTTGCTTTTATTTTGAAGTTTTAGGAATTCAAGAAAAACAAGGGTTCTATAGATTTTTTTCATTTAAATCTACCTCTTTACTTATACCATGATATTAACATATTTTGTTCCAGCAATTCGCACATCTACCTTGTTTATTGTGATACGTGAAAAGTGTTGCAACTTTTGGTACTTTTTAAGGCAAAAGCAAGGTTGTATATCATGTGTACTGTGATTTCGATGTTGATTTCGCTGAAATCACGAAATAAGATGATTTCATTTTTGTATGCGAAATCATGATAAATTTTGCATGATTCCGCGCGAAATCACGAAACGCCTTCGAAATCACGAAAAGACGCCGAATGTAAACCAAACATAAGATCGAGTTCCCCACTACAGTAATTTCATGCTATTACTCGTGTGAGGTACTCGATATAAGTCCCGGTCCACCCTAGACTAATTTCATTGAAAAAATGTCATGAAATTATGCGTTCTTAGATCGCGTTCCATAGTCCCGGTCTACGCTTGAGTGATTTCAATGAAATATTTTCATGAAATTAGGAGCTTTTAGATCGAGTTCCATATGAAATTACGCTAGTGGGGGAATCAATCTAAGAACGCCTAATTTCATGGAAATCACTCTAGTGTGGACCGGGACATACTAAAGTAATTTTATGAAATTGCTGTAGTGGAAATTTGATCTAAGAACGTCTAATTTCATGAAATTATTACAATGAAATCGCTGAACCGGGACTATGGAGCTAAAAAGCGAAAAGTCGACATTTCAGTTGAAGGAAAGATCGAAAAGTCGACTTTTGTTGGCGTTTAGATATCCCCTTTTGTTCAATCATTCCCTATTTTAGTATGGTCCAGTCTTTTATAGATTAGTTTTGACTTCATTTCTTCAGCTGTTCAATCGTAATATCTATAAAGACTATTAGGGCATCTTGTGTAAAATGCGCTTGAATAAAAACCTGCTGACGGGTTCATGAAGAAGGAATATCAAAACTTCGGTAGAAAACACTCAAGGGACAAGTCGAAAAGTGGAGTAGCGTAAAAGAATACCCAGGTGAACATAACGTTACACATCTACTTAATGAATGTCAATTTTTATTGTGTTATTTGCGGTAAGTCGATACAAAATTAAAATGAAGCTTATCGTGAACTGGGCTCCATGAACAATTATTACTGTTTTATCTATTTCCTTCAGTTCGTTCTTTTATTTTAATCATGTGCAAGGCTCATTCGTCGATCTGATAGTAAGGTCTTTAAAGATCTTAATTTCTTTTAAATAACTTTCTCAATCAACAACAACAATTCTGGATTGGAATATAGCTTATAACTTTATTTTAGCTTTTCTTCAATACAATATTTAATATATGTATGTATGTATGGTAGGTTATAAGTAGTCTTAACATTAGAGATCTATTTCTATTTTCTTATAGAAGATGCCCTTTATTTCGGTGGCATTAAAAGCAGCTAGATTTCGAGCTCTTGTCTCTTCATCGTCATCTTTGTGTTTGCTAAAATGATCTTGCAACGTTTTGATAGTTGCAAATCTTTCTGGGCACAATTGACATTGATAGATATTTTCACCCAAATGCATGCGCAAATGTTTGGTTAGCTCATTCGATTGGCGATAGGCTTTGTCGCAGAAGGTGCATTTGTATGGCTTCTCACCGGTGTGTATGCGTGTGTGGCGATTTCTCTTCTCATTTGTGAAGAATCTACAATGACAAAAGAGGAAAACGAAATTTAGTCCCATTAAAAGATTTTGGTTATTGTCCAAGATTACTTACCGTTTATCACAAAACTCACAGGCAAAAGGCCTTTCATTAGTGTGGAATATTTTGTGTCTCTTCAAACGATACTCCTTGGCGAAACCATGACCACACACATCACACACAAACGTCTTCTCTTGGGGTTTGTGTTTTTCATAGTGCGATATCAAATCATTGCGTGCAATAAACTTTTTCGGGCACTCGGAACATGCAAAAAGTTTCTCAGGTTGATGTCGCACTGCATGTTGATTTAGATTGCTGGTGGTTTTAAAGGCTTTGCCACATACCTGACACAGAAAGGGTTTCTCTCCTAAAAGAAAATATTTTGAATTGGAATTTTATCACAAATCCACTCCACTCACCATTGTGACCGCGCATGTGATGTCTCAGTAGATACGGATGCAAAAAGGCTATAATAAAGTATTAACATTAATTTTGTTGGTTTATTTACTTTTACAACAACTTTTCCTATTACCTCTATTGCATATATGGCAAACGTTGCCCTGCCTCTTTTCTCTGTGTACCCTCATATGTTTCTTTAGTGACATTTCTGTTGTAAATTTCTTATCACAAGCAGTGCAGGGGAAGTAAACTTCATCTTCGTGGTCACTTACTACTTCAGTAGTTTCACTGGCATCTTCTTTTGAATTGTTGGACCTACATATTCAAAGGAAAGCATAATGAGTAACGCAAATTAAAAAAGAAATCCCCACTCCAACCTACCCAATAAAATCATCCTCATTACGATCATCATCGTCTGGATCAAAAATTGTCCATAATGGACTATCACCGCCCTCAACTTCTTCTACAACTATTTCTTCTTCAACTTCTTCGATTTCCTCCTTACACTCTTCCACAACTGTCTCTTCCACGACCTCCACTGCCGGCACCATTGAGGTTTCCTCCTCCACAACATTTGCCACTTCCTCTGCTACACCAATCTCTTCGGCATTTTCCAAATTGTGGCCCTCATCAAGTTCCGTCTCATAAACATAGTAAAATGAATTTCCATTATCATTGTCATCTTCTGATTTGGCAATTATCATTGTTTCCAAAATATCATCAAATTGATTTTCCACTTCCAAGCATCTTTGCTGAAACACATAGAACTCCTTCGCTCTACCCACACAATCGAGGCAAATGTTTTTCGGAAGTTTGGCATTTGGATCCAATTTGAGTTGTGGTATTGATGCTTTCAATAGCTGCATAATGCTAATATTAAGTTCCTCGATTATAGTTGTTTCCAGAGGCACCATTTCACGTTCGATGAGTGGCTCATATTCGAGTGTTCCATCGAAGATGCATGTGCGACACATTCGGTCCAGTGAGACAGGCATTTTACTTGAATTAACTTTCTAACAACGTTTAGGTTATTTTTTCACAAATTTAAACAAATTTTGGTTCAATAAATACATTAAGTTGTTTACGTTTTTTTACTTTTTTGCTTTCTATTTCAGATCAGCAGGCAAAGCAACATAAATTTCTATTGAAAAGTTATGACAGCGAAGCGAATTGCGCTACAACAAAGCGTCAATATAACAAATGTCAATATATTTGTAAACAAGGCAAACGTTCGTTTGCCGTTTGCCCAACCTTCTACTCTTTATTTTTTAGCAATTTGTTGCTGTATCTTATTCGTTAAACAAAATTGACTAGATATCAATAATTTTTCATTAAGCACTTCAGTATGTTTTATAAAGTAATTTGTAATTTTTTAGCTTGTTTATGTTTTTTTGAGGCGAATTTCAATGACAAGCTCTTTATTAGAGTTGTACAATCTAGTTCATTTGAAAGATCTAGTTCAATAGCTGAGTTCTTTTAACTGAACTAGTTCAGTAATCTAGTTCATAGTTCACTATCCAGTTCAAACATTCGGATCAGAATCGTTCACGGGCTCTTCATCTTTCGCTTGATGAAAACACATATATACACCAAATAGGAAAAAACAATGGAATAGTATAATTATACTAGAAAAATATTATGGGGGTTATCATGCATGAAATTTCCCCGTGAGGTTTGTCTTTCCGCCGTTGCAACTTAAAAGAGAAAATGAAAAAATTCACCGGGAATTGCCGTTCATGATAACCCCCTATATTTAGATAGAGAAAGATTAAGTTTGCATTAAGATTACAAAAAAAAACTTCCTTCGGAAAAATTGTAATTCGAATTGAATTAAGTGGCTGGCAAAAAACTCGTATGTTGTGTGTGTGTGTAGAAATTATCACTTCGAAAAAAGCCTTGTTTCTTTTTATTTTTTCCCTTTTTCTGTCCAAAACAAGCCTTATTGAATAGGTAATAGATTCGATATATTGGGATATGTTATGTAAAAATGTTCTTTATGTAGAAATTACTTTTATTACAATGGGGGTTAACACTTCACATTGATCCAAAAAATAAACAAAACTCATTACATTACGAAGGCATCACTTAGCACAGAAGACGGCGTCACTTTATTCATATGTGAATGACATGTGAACTAGATTGTGAATCGTTTGTTCGTTGATCGTTCTTCGTAGATCTTTCGGTCGGCGCTCAGTGAGCTATTGAACTATATCGACTAATCTAGTTCATACGCTCTTTTCAATTGAACTAGTTTGTTCATGAACTATACAACTCTACTCTTTATTTTGACAGTTTTTGGTGTTACCAACTAGAACTTACATTGTCGCCAGCGTTGCCAGTATTTTTTAGACTCATTTCCCCAACTTGTCCAATACTTTTCCCCAAAATTCCCCAGATTTTATTGAATTTCCTCAAAAAAATCCCCAAATTTTTTTTTACAAATAATTAAAAAAAATCAAAATTGTTTTATTTTACTATTAAAATTCATATCAATAAACTTGTAAAGTATTCTATACACTTATATATGAATTAAATTAACGATATTCAAAACTTTACTTTCAAGTGATTCCGAATCATTAGTCTCACTGGATTTATATAAATTTGTATAATGAAAGAGTTGTAACATTTCTTTAGCTGGGTCAAAAATTCTACAACAAATGGAGTTGTTAGAAAATTGATTATTTATTCTAGTAACTCGTACTGCATTTTATTTCCGAATATTGTTCAAAATAGAAGACTCTTTCTACTTAAGAATTAAGGCCTGTGAACATAAGCTGCCTCGCCTAGTTGTCCGGCTTTAATACTTCATTTCTGACATAACAAAAATAAGAGAATAAAGAATGCCGAGCAAATTTCGAACTGGGTTGCCCTTTTCTTTTTTATTCTTTTATCAGAAGCAAGCAAGGTAAGCAGGCGAGGCAGCTTATGTACCCAGGCCTTCACTTGTTGGAACGGAAAGCATATTTAATGCCATCTCCAATTTACGAATGATAACTATCTCAATTGCGATTCGGAAACAATCGTGGAGATTTTTGTGTTGACAACTGGTTCTATATAGAGCTAAATTGTGTTCACCCAGTGAATTGCTGCAAATATTTTTTCAATATTTTCTTCATTTTTATAAATGGTTTCAATATTCGAGTGCACAGGGAAAAATGCATATTAGCAATGTGCATCGGTTTGAAAACTTAGATTAAGGCCCGTTCTTACATCTTTTCTTTAAAATCCCTTTTTGTTATACTTTACTTTAAGAAAAAAAAAGGAATAAAGTTCGAATTACCAGGGATTTGTTATTATGTGTGTTCGTTTACTCAAAATTTGTACAAATTGTTACTGGATGTTGTTCGTTTACTCTACAGTACAATGCAGAAGACCTTAGTCAATTGAAAGAAGTTACTGGACTTGTACAAATTTGTACAAATTGTTGAGTAAACGAACACACCTATTACATCTTACATTCCATTTCAAGCAAAACCGTCTGTATACATCAAATTTACTCAAATTGGGTTGGTTAATTTGAATTTGCTCTCAAATTATTCTTGTTTTTGGGCGCACTTTAAATTATAAAAGAAACACAAAGTTCCTTTTAATTTATCTGACACTTATTATTAAAGCAAACTTGTAGGAATAAAAAAACGGGTTATCTGTCCGATATAGGCCAACATTTAACTACAAAAAGGATATAATAACGGGACTTAGCATATTTATCTCTTTTATAATTGGAGGCATGAATGTTAAATAAAGTTTAATTTAATCATTGCCCATCAATACAGTAATCATTTCTGCAGTTAAGTCCCCTTCATCAGTAAAAATGATGGAAAATGTTATTTCAATTCAACCCACTGTTCTAGTACGCTGCATGATGAAATTATAAGGTGGCGTAAAACGGCCAGCTGATTGGTTTCAATCTGTCAAATATTTTGTTATTGTGAATAAATTGTATGAAAACGTAAACAAACATTTTGACATATTGAAGAATTTTCGGCCAAAATAGGGTTGTTGTTGTGCTACTTACGTGACCTGTTAAATAGGTCTTGGTACGCTGTCAGTCGTCGAGCCGCATGATAACACTTCAAATCTTCAAATCTGTCATAAATTATTACAGCTGCGACCAGTTAGTATATGATGCATGTTATTTGTGCGTCACGCGTGCGCTGCTACTATTAACGTACTGAAATTAAAAGATGATCTGAAGTAATTAGACAAAAAAGAAATTCCCCAAAAATCCCCAAATATTTTTCAGATTTCCTCAACATTTTCCCAATTCCCCAAGTCGAACATTTTTTCCCCATTGCAAATAAAAATTCCCCAATTTGAGGAAAGATCCCCAATACTGACAACGCTGATTGTCGCAGCATTAATTCACAATATATTTTGATGGCGTTGCCATCGTTGTAATTTCTTTTCTATATGACACCGGTCGATTGGTTTCAATCATGGTGGAATAAGGTGTATGTCTTATGCCAGACTATGAACATTTTCATGTACGTGAAAATGAGTTTATAGACAAGAGGTGTGAAGGGGGTGAAACCAAGATCTATTTACCAGGTCACGTAAGTAGCACAACAACAACTCTATTTTGGCCAAAAATTCTTCAATATGTCAAAATGTTTGTTTACGTTTTCATACAATTTATTCACAATAACAAAAAAATTGACAGATTTAAACCAATCAGCTGGCCGTTTTACGCCACCTTTATAACTTCATCATGGGTGAAACTCTGTACACAAGGTTCTCTAATCTGAAATTATTCTTTGTGTTTAAATTCGTAATTTTCAAACTAATGCAAAGCAATGAATATATCAAAATTTTCATATGATTTCATATATGTGTGTGGACGTCAATGAAAATTTGGAAGAAAATGGCAAAACGTTTTCAATGAAAATTTTAATAGTCTGGCATAAGTCTTACATGAAATCCATGGGGTCCTCCAGCAAAATCAGTTGATTTCGATTTGAGTTGTCAAAATTCACATTTGTCATTTGAATTCGCTATGAGGTATATAAATGTCAAACTGTACAGAAACATGTAGATGTATCTCGAAAACAGAAAACAAATAAACTTAATGTTATACACGTAAAAAGTCAGCATTTGTTGTGTTTTGTATGAGAATTTAATTTACAGTAACTTATTTTAGCAGTTCAAGTTCGATCCAGCTGGTATTTTCAATTTCGTCAAACAAAAGTAACTACCGGAACAACTTTTTCTCAGAAATGTTTTGTATGTATCTACCTGAATTGACAGAAAAGAAATTCGCCTCAAATTTTTTTCGCCTCTGTTTATGAATTTTGACATTTAAAATCTTTGCTTTTCTTTGAATTCTTGATGGAGGACCAATTGGGCCATGCATGAAATCATATCAAACGTGAAAATTGTTCACAATAACGCATTGCTGTGAATTGTTTGTTTACCTTTTGTATGTGATTTTATTCACAATAATGCATTTTGACAACTAGTCTCAAAATCAGCTGTCTTTGGCGTTGTACCTGTATTATTGTGCCATGAATATAGGTCATGATGAAATAATAAGGTTGCGTAAAACGACCAGCTGATTGGTTTCAATCTGTCAAATTTTTTGTTATTGTGAATGAATTGTATGAAAACGTAAACAAACATTTTGACATATTGAAGAATTTTCAGCCAAAAATATGTTGTTGTTGTGCTACTTACGTGACCTGTTAAATAGATCTTGATACAGGTATTAAAAATGTAAAATGCATTATTGTGGATAAAATCGCGTACATAAGGTAATCAAGCAATCACAGTAGTGTGTTGTTGTGAACAAATTTTGACGTTTCCCAGCAAAAAGTTTGCATCCGCGGATGCAGTTAAATCACTAGAACAATTGCCGCGGGAGTACAACTTTTCCTATGAATTCACCTATGAATTTTACAAAAGATCGCGCATCTAGGATGCACTCCATTTTGCTTCCACGGCACACAGCTAGGATGCACTCCATTTTCGATCCAAATCACAGCCTTTGATATAGTGTTTTGGATTGAATTTAAATGCAGTCTAAAGATGCTATAAAATGCAAGCCATTCCAAATATCCCAAAATAAATAAAATACATTGCTTATTCGTGCAAACAAGAATATTAACTTTATTACACTAATACAAATTATAAAAACTCTCCATTAAATTTGATCATAACTGAGTTTGCTTCCTCTGCTTTTTGTGACACCGCAACTGTTATTGCTTCATCATCCAAATGGTTTTTCATTTTTCCTCTAACTCCAGTTCAGATTTCCAAAAAAACTCCACTTCAAAAATAATTTGCGTCTCGTGAATTACAGCAATGTTCGTATCTTTCGATTGTATTTCTTTATTTTTTTAAACAAATTCTTATAATATTAGACCAAGATCTACGTGACCTGTTAGGTCACGTAAGTAGCACAACAACTCATTTTTGTCGGAAAATTCTTCAATATGTCAAAATTTTTGTTTACGTTTTCATAAAATTTGTTCACAATAACAAAAAATTTGACAGATTGAAACCAATCAGATGGACGCTTTACGCCACCTTATTATTTCATCATGTTTTAGACACTCTTTCTTGTGTTCAGAAAAAAACTGCGACTGTAGGGATCAAAAAATTGGCTTGCTTGGCTAGGGATCTATAAGCGAGTGCTTCTAAAATGTATCGAGCGGAGTGCATTTTTCATAACTCCGTGTGGACTGCATCGAAAGATGTATTGAAATCATAACTCTGCATTGCACTACTTCCAAACTTTTTTGCTGGGTTGGAATGGTTCAAGATGTCTTTACGTTTTCAAACAATTTATTCACAATAACAAAGCATTTGACATTTTGAAACCACAATGCCAACACTTTGATTCCTGATAATGTCGAAAACGAGCATTCAAGGTGCAAGAAAATGTGCTAACTATCGCACCACTGTGGCAACCAATGTTTCTATACAATATGATTTAAATCATAACTAGTTTTTATAAATAGCTACATATGTATCTAATCTAATACTTTTGTGTAATTCTTTAATTCTTTCTTAAGGCCAAACTTTGTTTTAAGGTTATTTATTTCAATTGCTCGGGCCTCCAGATTTCTTTTGCGCGTTTCTTCGTCCTCATCCTATAAAAATACAAAAATAGCTGTTCATTTTAGCGAAGTAGATAAGCTATATTTCGTTACTACCTTATGTTCGATAATGTGCTCGCGTAAATCCCTGACCCGGGGGAATCGTATTGGACATAATTCACATTGATGAACATTAACACCAACATGGATTTTCATGTGCGTCACACAACTGCCACTTTGGGAAAACTTACGATCGCAATAATAACATGAATATGGTTGTTCACCCGTATGTTTACGCATGTGACATTTTAGCGCTGATGCATCTGGAAAACTAAGAAACAATTTGAAAGAATCAAGGATCAATAAAATAAAAGAAAAAAATAATTCAACTCGTCTCTAAAGAGAACGAAATTTAATCATATGATCATCATCGCCTTAACACGCAATCATAAAAATAAGTATTGCATTGTGGAAATTTGTACATACATACATACATATGTACATACCTTTGATCACATTCTTCACATGGATATGGTTTATCATTCGTATGAGATATTTTATGATGTCTCAACAGAGTAGATCTGTAGAACGAAGCCCCACACGTTTCGCATACGTGGGATCTTACTTTATTGTGTATCTTTATATGACAATTAAGTCCAGCATGACAAACAAATTTCTTTGGACAAATTGGACATGGAATCTTTTTCTCACCCTTATGCCGTGCCATATGATCTTGCAAATTGGGTTTAGATTTGAAACCTTTACCACATTCTGAGCACAGAAAAGGTCTGCCGACTGTTTAGAAAATGGTAATATCATTGAGCCATGTTAGAAAATGATTTGTACCTTGTATAAAATGCTTAAAACCAAATACATTACCTTGATGTGTGAGTAGATGATAGCGGTATTGGTGATATTTCGTTTTCGGATATACTACAAACGTATAAAAGAGACAACAAATGTAAGTTTAAAAAATACTTATATATCTTAATTTTCATAAGCCATGTTTACCTTTTCCACACGTTTCACACTTATAGTCATTAGTCTTTCTTCTATGTTTTTTCTTTTGTTTGGGTTCAGCCTGTTTGGATGCATTGCTTGGATTTTTATTTGAAACAACATCTAATTGATTCTCATTATTGTCAATAACCTTCGATTCAGGATCATTCCCTGTGGAGATCACTTCCAATAAGTTTTCATTACTGAAATGAAATTGTTTTTGGTAAACTTTTAAATACTACTTGGACTGTTCCCGAACTCTAAAAATCTACTAATTTTTTCCATTCTTTTTTCGTTGTCGTAGTAAAAATTGATAGGTTCTTCCAGAACCTGCAAAAAGCTACTATTTTTTACTACGATAACATTTTTTCCTTTATATTATCGGGAAAAATAGTAAAAATTAGTAGATTCTTGCAGTACTGGAACAGACCAACTATTAGAATTAAAAAATATTTACTTCATATCATTGTTACTGTTGTTGGTTTCCTGATATGTATCTCTTAACATATCGTTTTCACCCTCTTTGTTATCATAACTATTTTCCATTAAGTCATCTAAACTAAAATAAGCAATCTTTCGTTATAAGCTATACATACATGTATTTTACAACAACACATTTACGTACCTTATATCCAAGTCATAGTTAATATCATCTGTGCGTTCTATATCTGGTTTTTGCCCTGTATCATTTTCCCCGTTTATATTCAATTTATTGTCCCCTTGGAAAGTTGATTCTTGTTCATTTATAGATTGTACTTCATCTTCATCATCCGACGAAAATGAAGCTTCGGATTTATCAATGTTTTCACACAATTTAAGTAACTTCTTATTGGCTTGTTTGTATGTTTCCAAAAATCTGTATGTTTTTCGCAATCGTTTAATACACGCAATACACTCCATTTTTGGTAAATGATCTTGGAAGTTGATTTTAATTTGTGGTTCTAATGTTCTTAATACTTTCATTACAGTTGGGCTTTCAGGTCCTTCACTTAGCCGCTCAAAAATGTTCATTGCAATAGTTGGTGACGATCCAGCAAGAATAATTTTTTTAGTACATGTTCTACATAATTTTTGTATGGAAGATATCGTATATGCACTTGACTTTTTCTCCTCCATGTGCTCCCTTTGGATAAAATTAAAAATGTTAATATAATCAAAGGATAATTGTTAAATATCGCAAATATTGTACCTGTTTGTGATTTGTGAATATTTGCACATTGGAATGATATCACATACGTATGAAGTTGTATCATGGTACAATTAGTCGGCTTTCACACAGTGTCGTTTTGACGACACCATTTCACAGTTTCCGTTTTGATGTTCATTCGTAGACGTTGTCAGGGTGGGAAAATGTAGTGAAAAACGTACGAAAAAGTACTGTTGATGTAAATTCATACACAAAATAATTATTTTATTGCACTAATTTATTATGTTTCTTACCTGCAATGATGTTTTTCATCAGAATCAATATATACACATATTTTGTAATCTCTATTTCAACATATTTCATTAAAACATTTTTGTACATTCGGTACATAAATAGTACGCTTAGGTAAAGATGTACGATTGGCACAAAAATCCCGCAAAAATGCAACCCTGATTACAAAAAAAATACGAATGAGACGAAAACGGAGAGAAAGAAATGATGTCGTCTCCGTGACGAAAGTACACTGTGTGAAAGCCGACTTAGAAAGGTAGATGCCTCAGCCCATGGTACAATTACTTAGGTAGAAACATCGGCGAATTGCTACAACAAAGCAACTTTTTTTGTAATGTAAACTGTCAAAATTTTCGGCAAATGGTTTCTTGTTGTCTCTTTTTACCTTCTTTAACCTTTATGAGGATTTTTTTGACGTATAAACAAAGGAATTGACATTTGAAACCCAGTGGGTTTGTTAAATCCGGTTATATATAAACGTACTATTATAGCCCATTTTGATATGACTTCATTAGCTGGATTTAGCACATTATCAGGTTTTAGTTGCTAAATCCAGCCAAAATCTACCAGATTTTCCATACAAAAATAAATCCTCGTATTGGGTGGATTTGTTTTAAATCTGGCATAAATCCTCGTATACAACTCTGTTTTTTGCAACATGTTGCTAGAAAATACAAAAAGTTGCAAGCTGGTACAAGAAACAAGGTAGATGCATCGGTGAATTGCTACACTAAAAATAATAATGTAAAAATTTGTAAACAAGGCGGAAAAAATAAATTTGTTTTGATGTACAAAGTTGATTTTAATCAATCAAGACTAATATTTACGATGTCCCATCTGGGATGTTTGTGGAACAATTATTATTATAAACGATAAAATAATTCGTTTATTTATTTTAGATGGGAAAATTGCTATAAAATAACTCTTTAGCTGTGTTCCTTTACTTACCTGAGGTTACCATTTTAACAATTTTGAACCTGCAAAGCGTTCCTTAACCCCGAAAAGTGGCAAAACTGGAAGCAATTATTAAGAGAGTGAGAGGGGAGAGAGCGAAAATGGCTTTCTCTTCTACCACAGGCTACCAGCAAAAATTCTGCAGGTAGAAAATGGCAGAACTGATTTTTCGACTTTTGTTTGACGATTATTTCACAAAATGGACGAAAAATCGAAGAAAAAGTCGAACACTGACAACACTAAATTAAAAACTGTGAAATAAAAGACGAAATTTGATTTTTTTTATGTTTCTGTTTGACATTGCTGTCGGATCTACAATTTTTCCGTTCCTTTACTTTTCTGGTAAAAATGTTCATGAGAGAGCAATTTTGAACAATTTTGATACTTTTCTCTTTTACCACTCTTACCATTAAAAAAGTAAAGGAACAAAGCTTTTATTTGCTCTTTAGTTAGCATTAGTAGCATCATGGTACAATAAAGGAGAGGTAGGCCAGGTATGAAAATCACTGAGAAATGCCACCCTGCAGCCATGGCTTAAAACGTCAAATGGCATGGTACAATAATAATGGTAGATGTACCTGCATAGCTAACCTGTGGCCTACCTTTACTTTATTCTACCATGAGTAGCATGATGTGCTAACATTTTCAGTATCAAACAATAAATTTGTAATTTGACGTATGTTTCTTGAGACGAATTCAATTTACAAAAAATTCTTTTGACGTTTCATATTCGATCAGATGGGCTGATGCATCTACATTGGTAATTCTGCTATGAACAAAAATCAGCTGACTGCCATTTAAATCCTCCAAAATGTATATCTAAATGCAATGAGATTTGTACTGGATTTATTAAATCCAGTCGAGGATTTATGGCTAGTCTAATGTCCAATTTACATTAGCAACTTTTTCGTCATTTGGAGCGGTTTCGTCATTTATTTGCTAAAACAGGCAACATTTTGCGTCATTTACCATACAAAAATAAATGACTGGCCTGTTCCCGTACTTTATAAAGTGGTAAAAGTCGTAAAAGTTGTAAAAGTCGTAAACGATTTTCATATAAATTTTGTGTACGGGAACGCAAAATGTGTAAAAGTGGTAAAAGTTGTAAAAACTTTTTAGTTCTGGAACAGAGCTGACGATAGCTGCGTCATTTATTCTAAACAACGCACGAAAACATCATACTATTATAAGCAGCCCAGTTTTTTTGTCATAAACTACCAAAAAATGCAACTGTTTTATGATGTCTTTGTTTGTTTGTGTGTGTTGTAGAAAAACAAAAATACTCAAACGATGACAAAAGTGAAAATAAATGTTTAAAAAACTTGCAAATATTATATTTTTTGTTTTTAGAATTAATTTAAGTTATTTGATACACATTAGTGTTGTGAAATTCCTATTTCTCTGAATAAATATATTGTGTGCGTGTGTTTGTGTTATTGTATAAGTGTGTACGTGCGATTGTGTGCGTAAGCAAATGACGCAAAAAAACAGATGTAAATACTCTTCATTTGATTCTAGGATTTCGTAAAACGAAATCATTTAATGTGCATATGTAACTTGGACTTAATGGGTCTATCTTGTATTGCCACTAAACTTGAGTTGCGTTGTCAGTTGTCTGTGCGACTGAGACGAAATGTTGTACCATTAATGTCAACTCAACTGGGTGGTCGATAAACATGTTATCGATCAGTGTTTTTTCAAACTTGTGACCTCTATTCGCCAAAAAAAAAAAAAAAAAAAAACATTTTAAAAATAATTGCGCTTTGGATAACTCTTTTGTGTATTCTGGACAATATTTTAATATTTTGGCTGAGTTTTCGAGCAAATTTGGAAAACAACCCAAGATTGGAATATAACCTGACCATTGAATCTTCGGATCGTCAAGCTTTATTTGCTGTCCCAAAAAATGATAAGTTCGGTGGAATTATTTTTTGATGATGAAGAAAATGTAAAGGACATTGCATCAATTAGAAGAAATTTGAGGGACAAGTCGAATCCATTGGATTTGCCGTCTGCACTGTAAGCTGATGATCATGTGGAAAGATCTGTATAATCAGTAAATTATTTCAGGTTTAAGGCGTATTTTGGATTGCCAAAGGATGCCGTAGTTTACGTTGTGGAAACGTTAAAGGATGACTTCAAAGAAAGTTACAGATCAACAGGAATAACCCCACTTTTAAAAGTGTGCGCAGCGTTGCGATTCTTGGAGGACGGAAGTTTCCAAAAGTCCCATGGCAATGATTTCAACAATTGCATGGCTCAATCTACATTGTCTAATGCTTGGTTTACATTTACGAAATCCACTCGATTTCAACTGTCAATTTCATAGCTCAAACGTCAAATGAAATCTCATCTGGATTTCATTTGACGTTTAACCTATGGATTTTACAGTTGAAATCGAGTGGATTTCGTAAATGTAAACCAAGCATTAGACAGATGTTCTATGTAGTTTATTTTTAAGATAGCCATAAAAAATAAATTGTATGGAGTTGAGAACTTAAATGACGCGTTTTATTAAAACATTTTTAATGCGAATGCAATATCTTAATAGATGGAGAAGACGATGTTGGTAGATATTTTTATTTCAACTTGAGCAATACATATTCTACCAATATACACTCAGGTTCATCTGAATAGAACCAACCAATTTTGCCTCCAAATACCGTTATATCTAACGATAGGAGAGGAATTGAAAATTATGTATTTGTGGTCATGTAGAGTATGTAGTAGCCGATATTTTCAATACCTAACATGTTTCACATATGCGTTATAACTGTACTTTTTTCGTTTTATGAAAAAATGTCATAATATTAGCATGTTTTAATGGTTCACCAGTATAGATCCACCCTATGGTTAGGTTGAAAAGAGGGGTGATTCAAGATCACCACATGTCCTTAAAAAGAAAGGGCATACACTTAAGCCAGAAGAGGCCTGTTGTGCGCTCTAATTTTATGTGTCTTGGAAGTTGTTTGTTTAGGAGTTCCGTCCCATTGACGTAGTCCCTCAAGTTTTTGAACCCGATGTCCTTGATATGGTCGAGTCCTGTAATTATGTCGTTTCCCATAAGTTGAGTTCTCAAGTTTGTGAAAGCCTGGCAGAGGCAGAGATAGTGTTCCAACGTTCCGTTGTCCTCGCCACATGCCCTGCATTCACTATTCTCTGCACAGCCTATCCTGTGCAGATGCGCTTGTAGTCCCAGATGCCCTGTGAGGACACCGATCAGTCTACTGATATCCTTTTTACTCATCACTAGGAGGTCATTTGTTTTGTCCTGGTTTGGGTTTCCCCATAGGATTTTTGTAGTTTTCCCCTTTTCCTGGTTATTCCATAGGGATACATGAGCATTCTTTGCCCAAGCTTTTAGTTCTATACGCGCCGCCTTTAAAGGTTTGGCATTGTGTAGACTTACTGTAGGTAGCTCCCTGGCTTGTTTTGCTAAGGAGTTTGCTACTTCGTTTCCCGTAATCCCTATGTGTCCTGGTACCCATATAATGTTTACCGAGCCATAATGGGAATAGTCGTTAATTGAATTTTTACACTCTTAAGCATGGCATAGACTATCAAATTTGATTGCCAAGCCGATGAACCCCTTAAGGCCTGCGTACATAAGCTGCTCTGCCTGATTGCCTTGCTTTGCTGCTTCAATAAAAAATAAAAGAACAAAGAAGGCCAACCCAATTTCCAACTGATGGCAACCCAGTTCGAAATTTCGTCTTTATTCTATTATTTTTATTACGTCAGAAATGAAGCAGGTAAGCAAGGCAATCAGGCAGAGCAGCTTATGTACGCAGGCCTTTACGTACGTGTGTGTTTGATAAGTGTGTAGCAAAGCATTCAATCAGCCTTCAATCTGCAATCGAAATCTTCATATTCATATTTTCCAGAATTGCTTTTTGACAATTTGAAAATAAACCATATTCATCGGATTGACTGGGTTTCATTTTGAAAATCAAAACTATTTTGATTTTCCTCAATCCATTAAATTCACACACACATTCTCATATTTTGAAAAATTTACACATACTACTACAAATGTTGACATCAAAATTTGATAGTGTATGGGGCGCTTAAGACAGTTTTCGATATTGTTGCCTTACTTGTTATAGCTCTAATTGCTACTTTACTATCCGTAAGGATGTTAACTGTGAGTGGCCTTGTATTTGTTTTAAACCAGTTCAGACATTCTGTGATCGCTCGGATTTCGGCCTGGAGGATCGTGTTATGATCCGGCAGACGAAGGGAGATCCTCGTTTCCGTGTCTACGATATAAAGACCCAGTCCCGTTCTCCCCCCTAACACAGCCCCGTCCGTAAACCCGCAGCTTCCAGCGGGAATCTGTGCAAGGGTTCCATCGATCCACATATCTATGTCCGGTATTAGAACTTCACACAGAGCTACTTCACTTGATTCTGGTTTTCGGTCCGATACTATTTGATTTATAGATTCACCCGTTGTGAACCGTAATATGCATTGGTGGTATGTTTGGTGGTCTCTTTCGATCCACTCGCTCATCGCTTTTAGTCTTATAGCCGCGATGGCTGCTTCATACATTACCTGTATTTCTATCGGGTGGACAAATAGAATTGTCTCTAAAGCCCTAGTTGGTGTAGTCCTTATCGCCCCGCTAATGTCTAGGCAACACATTCTTTGGACTTTTTGTTATGTTTCCACATTGTACTTTTTGTCCATAGCTGTCCACCATACAACAGATAAGTAAGTAAGAATCGGTCTTTTTACGCTTCTATATAGCCAGTGTATCATTCTAGGATTAAAACCCCATTTTGAGCCTATAGCCCTTCTACAAGTTGACCAACATCTGTGTGCTTTGGCAGCCCTTTCCTGAATATGGTCTTTCCATTTGAGTTTCCTATCTAGGATTACCCCCAGATATTGAACTGTTGGAGATATAGTTAATGTCTTATTCAGGAAAACTGGTTCCTCGATGGAGCCCAATTTCGTTTTCCTAGTGAAAAGACATAACTTTGTTCTTTGCGGGTTATCATTAAGACCTCTTGGTCTAGCCCAGTTGTAAGCTATATTTATAGCCTCTTCGGCTCTCCTGCAAAGTAGATTTGGATTCTTTCCCCTTAGAAGCATTATAACGTGGTCTGCATAACAGACTGGTTCAAATACTTCCTTGGTTAAGGACCTTAGTAGACTATTTATGGTAGTGACCCACAGAAGCGGCGATAAAATACCCCCCTGTGGCGTTTCCTGCCCTACTTTGTCTCTTCTTGTTACGTCATGTAGCGCGCAGCTTATCCATCTGTTCCTTAGCATGTCGTCTATCCAGTTCCTCAGCGTTCTGTCTACACGAAATTCGTCTAAGGAGTGGATCAGCGTTTCCGTGCTGTCGTTGTTGAAAGCACCTTCTATGTCGATGCAAACTGCGAGTGTGTACATCTTCATTTCGAAGGTCCTTTTTAATTTTTGATACGTCGTTTACGCTATCTACCTGTTCGCAGTTTCCAGAAGTTACGTTTGGCGTTCCTTGTCAGTTTGTTGTATTCTTTTAGTTTTGATTTGTAGTTGTCCCAGAATACAGCTAATTTTTTTCGTTTTGCCCTATTGTAAAGTCTACGGACCTCTTTGCCTTTGTTACGAATTTCCCCTGTCATCCAGGGTTTTTCGTAGGCAGACTTCCTTTCTCGTAGGGGATAACTATCCTCGAAAGACTTTAACAGGGCTTCGGCTAATTTGTTGACTTGACTGTCAATGTCCTCTTTACTTAGGCATTCCTCATCTTCTCCTTGCCCTAGTCTGTACCTTAATTTAATTCCGAACTTGGTCCAGTTTGTTTTAGATTTGTTACGGAATGTTATCGGGTTTGGCGGTGGCCTTGATATTTTGAACCTAATATACCTGTGGTCAGAGAAGGAGTGGTCATCTGAGACCCTCCAGTCATGTACCTCGTTTATTAGGTTTTCTGAACATATTGTTATATCTAGTACTTCCTCCCTAATTCTGTTAACAAAAGTAGGTTTATTTCCTACGTTAAGAGTTATTAGGTCGTTAGTATTCAAATAATCTAGAAGGGCTTGACCCCTTTTGTTAGTGTTAGTACTACCACACGAAATGTGGTGTGAGTTAGCATCGCTACCTACTAGTACTTCGTTACCTGTTTGCTTGATGTTCCTCACCAGCTGCTGCAATTCCGACGTAGGTGGCAATGTCGGGGAGTCGAACGGTAGGTATATAGACGCTAGGTATATATTACCATTCCCTTGCTTCAATACCGTGGCGTCCGACGATGACAACTCTGGAGAGAAAAGAAAGCATACATTTTTATGGATTATAATGCAGGTCCTCGGGCGGGTACCTGTACTAGCGTAGAAAAGTTGATAATTTATATGGTTCAATCCAGAGACCTTGTTCTTCACTGTCCAAGATTCCTGGATTAGACCTATATGTATATTACCTTTGTTCATTTTCTCCATCAGCGCATGAGTTGCCGTTTCGCTCCGATGGAGGTTGATCTGGATGACCTCAATCATTGGTCGTAAAGTAGACGGTTTTCTTGGGAGGCGCTGATGGGTTCGTCTCCCTCTGTGTCTTCGCTCGGTAGGTTTTTCTCCCGGCTAAGTGGTTGGGCATCTTCCTCCTCTCCGACTCTTGCCCTCCCAGTCTTGAAGGTGACTGCGTTGCAGACATAGAACGCCCTGCCCTTCGTCTTTGAGAGGCTGGCTAGTGAGAGGTCGTCAATTCCCTCCACAAGGAAGAGCCACCATAAGAATTTGCACAAACCCTTTGTCAGATGTGGAAAAGTTTTTCAAAAAACTATTTATAATTACAAATGTAGGCAGTGTGTGTCCATTGCCAACAAATATTGGGCAAAAAATTGCATTAGGGCCTAGGAATATGACGAAAATCGATGCTTAGACCTCCAAAAAGTATTCTTATTAAGAAATCGATAGAAACAATTTACAAAGTCAAAATTGTATACTGAATTGGGTTCAATATTTTCAAGACTACAACAAAAGTACAAAGAAGTTACATTTGATAGCTTTATAATGGCCCCGGCACATACGGTACGTTGTGCGTTGCGTCACGAGTTAAAAACAACAACCACATGCAAAAAATGTAAGTGATGCCAAGTTTGTTCTTGAAGTTTTCATGTGGTTGTTGTAACGCGACGCACAACGTACCGTATGTGCCGGGGCCATAAGTCCGCAACAGTAGAAATATGGTAAAAATAACTCCAATTTCTGCTTTTCCAATTCAATGATTGATATTTTATCCGAGGAAAGTGAATGAGAATCGATGGGTTCCATGCAGTTTCGTTGGCTGTGGATATATACATGTCCAAAAAATAAAGAAAATCCAATCATCGGACGCGTCATGTCACCATAATGTTAGGTATTGAAAATATCGGCTACTATATACACTACATAACCACAAAAACATACTTTACGTACTTGAGGTTACCAGTTTTTACAACTTTTTAGCCGAAAGGCGTTCCCTTTAAAATCATACAATTTATATGAGAACAGTTCACCACTTTTACCATTTTTTGCCACTGTTACCACTTTTAAGAGTAACTAGGCGTTTACACAAGACAGACTGTCTGCAAATACAACTCTGATTTACTAACACATACATTCATTTGTCGGTTGTCTCCCAGCTGTCCATAATTTTTTCACAGACAGTCGGGCTAACAACATTTTGACATTTTTGTAAAAATAAATGAGATAGAAATTGAAATGTGTTTAAAACAAAAGAACATGAACAAAAACAAAATATGTGAACGGAAAACAAAAAGAAATCGACGATTTTCATTCATAATTCTACAACTGTTTTTGCAGTTGTCTGGACGCCTACGTCACAAAGGCAAGTTTTGGGTTTTTGACAATCAATACATGTACTCAACTGTCCTGTCATGTCTAAACGCAGGGTAAAGGAACAGACCAATAATTTTCAATTCCTCTTCTATCGTTAGATATACCGATATTTGTAGACAAAGTTGGTTGGTTCTATTCAGATTAGCCGGAGTGTATATCTACGAGTAGTGCAATTCTCTAACTATTTTTTTTTTGAGTAACCGACAAAAATTGGTAATATTAAAAGGAAAAACTATGAATGAAAAGTTCAAATAATAGTTGAAAACACTGTTGATATCGGTAGAACTTTGCGACAGCTTTTTATTCGTCGCTATCTTACCGAAAAACATCGGTAATTACCGAAATTATAAGCATTTTAATTTTACCGACAATTGTCGGTAACTCAAAAAATGAGTTGGAGAATCGCACTACTGGTCACGTAAGGAGCACAACAATAACTCAGTGTTAAAAGAATATTCTTCAATCTGTCAAAATGTTTGTTTACGTTTTTATACAATTTATTCATAATAAGAAACAAATTGGAAGAATGAAAGCAACCACCTGTAACCGTGCTATAAAGGAACACAACTACTATACACAGTGGGTTTATTAAATCCAGTTAAGTGCAAACGGGGTATTAGATCGAGTTCCCCACTACAGCAATTTCATAAATGGCCTGTTCCCGTACTTTATAAAGTGGTAAAAGTCGTAAAAGTTGTAAAAGTCGTAAACGATTTTCATATAAATTTTGTGTACGGGAACACAAAATGTGTAAAAGTGGTAAAAATTGTAAAAACTTTTTAGTTCTGGAACAGAGCTAAAATTACTTTGGTATATACCATGGTACAAGTACACAGGTAGCCGCATCGGCAATTGTTGGCAACATAAGATGTCAAAATTTGACATCAATTCAATGCAATTGACACATTATGTTACCATCAGCTGGCATGATAATGCTACCTGTATTATTGTACCATGGTATATACACTAGAGCATGACACAGTTACCGAGGTAGTGGCATCGTAAAATTTTGAATATGTTATGAAAAATTTTCTTTATGTATTTCGGATATGACATTTCATATTCGAACAGCTGTAGTGGGATTCCTTAAGCTGGGTACACATTGTCAGTTTTGAATGACAGCTTTGTTGTTGCTTGCTAGTGTGGCCGTTCTTTTTTGTCATTCATCATGCAACCACAAAATATTTTGTAGTTGCTGGACGGTTTGACAGTTATCGATAATTGCGAAATATCGACATTCAAAACTGACAATGTGTACCCAGCTTTAAATCATTTTTGCTGTTATCGATAATTGTCGGTAAAATTAAAATGCTTATAATTTCGATAATTAACGAAATTTTTCGGTAAGTTAACGACGAATAAAAAGTAGTCGCTAGCCTCTACCGACACAAACAGTGATGCCAACTTTTCTTTATGTTTTTAGTCATAATTTTGCAATGTAATTTTACCGATTTTTGTCGGTAACAGCAAAAATGAGTTACAGAATCCCACTACTGGTGTGATACCACTACCTGGGTAATTGTGCCGTGCACAAGAGTCATTTCATTGAAAAAATTACATGAAATTATGGGTTCTTCGATCGAGTTTCTTAGTCAAGGTCCACACTTAAGTAATATCATTGAAATTTTACTTGAAATTATTTTATTTATATTTGCTTATATGTTGCGAAGAAGACATTTGACCTATTAATATCACAACATGCAAAAAATTACAAGTACCAAAAAAAAAGCAAGTAGAGGGCGGGTAAGAAAGAGCTCCTACATCCCCGCTCTATTCCTGAAACTCAATTTACGATATTGAAAAATTTGTACGTGTGAATTCGGACTATTGTTTCGTGAATGTTAAATTTGAAGTTTATAAGTTAATCACTCACATTGAATGTCAGCAATGTTACCGAAAAGAAGAAGTCTCAAATAAATTACACTTTTTTGTTTGTGTCCGTACGGTTTAAGAAAAAGTTGCATATTTATTTTGATTATATTTTATTCCCTAAAATTGTTACCATTTGAGTTATTATGTCCCTTAAAATAGAGGATATTTGCCGTACGTGCATGTATGATGGAACCGACTGCCTAAAGACGGAAGAGATATCGAATCCAAAGCAAGAAAAAGAAATGGTCCCACTCAACACAACAACTGATGAAGAAGGACCAAACAAACGAAGCTTAATGGATTTATTAAAAGTTTCCATACCTCAGCTGAAACTGCAACAAAATGATAAACTACCCAAAAATATATGTTTTGAGTGTGCAAATAAAATTAAGGAATTCAGTTATTTTAGAGAAAAGTGTTTAAGCGTAGAACAGAAGCTGCACGAACTCTTGCAAGGACAACAAGTTGTGAGCACAAAATCAGAAGACGAAGAGGATGAACATCCGTTTTTTGACATATTCGAAAATACAATAGAGGAGGGTGATAAGTTAATGAAATCTGAACTGGACGAAGATGTTTTTATAGATCAAAACTCATTTCAATCGGACCAGTTCGTTGATGATGAAAAGGCTACAGAAGAAGAGCTGCATGTACTGCACGAAAATGAAGAGGAATTTATCAAAAGCTGCAGTGATTTAAGTATAGATTTTGAATTGGATAGTGGTAGTGATAGTAATTTTGGCGAAAGGTAAGTCTGTTTTTACATAACTTTACGGTGTATGAATATTATGAAATTTTTTCTTGCAGAAAAAAGACAAAAAAGCAGAAATCAAAAAAATCTCCCAAGAAATCCAGTGAATCTAAGCAGAAGAATGAATCCCAGGAGCCGTTTCCCTGCACACTATGTAAAAAGCAATTGAAAACCGAAGCATCATTAAAGAAACATTTACAATTGCATGAGAAAAAAGCTGGAGAAGATCGCGACAGAAAGTATGTGTGCAATATTTGTGATAGAGGTACTGAGACTATGGCAATTTTATGGAGAATTTTAATTAATACTTATTCCTGTATTTGTTATAGGGTTTCCACATGCCTATATGCTGAGGGATCATTTACGTTCACACAGTGGTAAGTTATGATTTAAAGGAGTAAAACCGCTTGGTCTCGCAATGAAAAGTAACGCTCCACATAAGATGTATTAGGGATCAGTAGATTATCCTTCTCATTCCATAAAATACATTTTTGAAAAATGTTTAGCCGGGGCTACTTTATTGAATAGTCACCATACAAACAAGGGTCCTTTACTGACGACTACTTTTTTTAATATCTTTCAAATTTATAAATCTCTGTCCCTAATTGTATATTTTGAATATGGTGAAAAGTATTTGAGTGCAAAACTCTTTACCTACAATTTATGAATTTATCTTAAGGCTTATGAAACGTTTCTCTACTAAATATAGGCGAAAAACCTTTCCTCTGTTCCGAATGTGGCAAGGGCTTTACCACATCGAGCAGTTTAAAACAACACACGTTCCGGCACAAAAGTGAACGGCAGTTTACTTGTCCCGATTGTCCGAAAGCATTCACAACCCGGACTGATTTATCATCACATTCCGTGGTACATCGCGAAAAGTCAAGAACACATGTTTGTGATCTTTGCGGTAGAGGATTTACCCGAGCATTTGTGCTGAAGCAACATAAAATGTATCATCGAAATGAAAGAGCATTCTCTTGTGAGTTTTGCGAAAAACGGTAAGAACCATCACCAACATTATTTTATTAAACTTCCAAAAATTATTACCCTTATCATTTTTCTATTTAATAGCTTCAATACAAATGAAAAACTTCAAAGGCACACTCGCATCCATACCGGTGAAAAACCATATAAATGCAAATATTGTGAAAAAGCCTATTGTCAGTCGAATGAATTAACCAAACATTTACGATTCCATTTGGGTGAAAATGTTTATCAATGTGCATTGTGCCCGCAGAGATTTGCAACAGTTAAATTGGTAAAGGAACACTTTATATTACATAAGAATGATGATGAAGAAACAAGAGCCCGTAATGTTGCCGAGCTAAATGCATTAGAAATAAAAGGCATATTTACAAGATAAATGTGGAATGGTAGTATTATTAAAGAAAATGTTAAATGGGGATTCAAAGCAAAATTTTGTCCTTTAGAAGGATCGTAACTATTAATTGGATGTATGTGGCGACCTTCATTTGGTGGCGACCTTCATTTGGCCGTCCTTCAGGTTATGTTTTGATACAGTTTATCCTAAAAATGGTCTGTGGTATTTTCACAAACCAACAATGTGTTTCGTCTCAAATTGAAATTGAGGTCCTTACTTTCAGGACCTACTTAATTGGGAATTTGGACTCAATTTTTATTTTATTTTTGTTATTGTAAACAAATAAGAATTTTGACGGCATTTTTGTATAAATAATTATGTATAATGTATTTTTACATATTCACAGGTTTAATCAAATATTGTTTAATATTATTATATAAATATTATTATATAAATATTTTGTTCTATTTCTCTCTTCATCGATATCAAAATCTCGTCTTCTCTTTTTTTGAAACGGCATTTGTTTGCTAAGCCCTTTATGGCAGAATCTCGAAAAATGACACTAGCAAACTAACATTCCGCTGACATTTTTGCTTTATTCGCAATATTCCCACATTACCGCTTCAATGCTTTCATCACATTCCTCGCCTTTCGCAGAACTTTGTATCTCCTCTGGGTCTTCATACTGCGTAGCTTTATCCAGAATTTCAATTATAACGTATTCAAGAGATTCTCTATTATTCTCAGGACTAACTGTCTCCTCCACTACCACTAGGTCGTCACAATCAGAGTTATTATCAACATCTGTAAAGCAAACAAAAAATCTTATATAGCGAAAAAATGGAACAAATTAAGAATTTACTTTGTTCCTCAGGTAGATGCAATGATGGTACCGCATAACTGTACAGCATGTTTCGTGTTCCCACCCTAAATACCATCGATTCGGGAAAATGTTTGGAGCAAATAAATGCTACATCAATTTCGGACAATCGACATCTGTTTTGCAGCATAGATTTCCATTTGGGTTTAACAGCGTGCAAGGATACGGTCTTCATGTTCTCTCGCCAGTCACAATCTGGCACGCAACATTGTCTAATGCGTGGCATCTGAAAAATAACATAAACGTAAAAATAACATAAACCTAAACGTTATGGTAATCCTCATGCCAAACATGATCATGGGCCAATGAATTTTTTCCAATTTGGTAGGAGGATTAGTAATGTTTCTGGAAGATTTAGCGTTTGGTTTTAAAAGAAGAATGGTTTCACAAAAAAGAGATTATGATATTTGGTCTGTTCCTTTACGTGCAAGAATATTCCAGTTATTTTTTACTCGGAAGGTGTTCCCATATTTATTTTATTTCAATTCTCTTATGCCCACATATCTTACTACTTTTGCACCTCTACCGCCAACAGACCAATTGTAATCATGCCCTCAATGATTGCCTGCTCCAAATGTAAACAAAAGAAACTATCCGAAAACGAAAATTGGACAAAAACTGGATTCAAGCAATAACAAATTTGAAAAACTCATACCTTTTAAACAAAATTTGATTTGACTATACGACTAAGCCCATCTGGTTTTAGCTGGTCTATACGTTACTTTAATATCCTCGTTAATTTCTTGTCTTCGTGACAGTTTAAAAGCCAAGCTGTTTTTTTTTTTAAGATTGGAGCTAACAGTGATAGCCTAACACACTCCTTGGCCCACTCCTTGTTTATTTAGCCCCAGAACGCACAAAAATCAAAAACAATTGCTAGCACAGCAATTAAGGTAGATGCATTAGCCCAGCTCATGTCAAAATAAACCAGGTAGATGAATCGGCGAATGGCTAGAACAACAAAACATTTTAAATGTCAAAATTTGTAAACAAGGTAGATACATTAGCCGAAAACTACAACAAAATCCATTTCAGTAGTGCGATTCTCTAATGGAGCTTCTACACGGTATGTTTTATGCATAACTTTTTACAAATATGAATTTTGTACACATGGTGTTACGCCAGGTTTACATTTACGAAATCCACTCGATTTCAACTGTCAATTCCATTGCCTAAACGTCAAATGAAACCAATGGATTTTAGATAAGATTTCATTTGACGTATACACAAAGGAATTGACAGTTGAAATCGACTAGATTTCTTAAATGTAAACCAAGCATTAAGGTCATGGTAGAACAAATATAAGGTAAAGTAAATACTACAACAAATACAACTCAACAACAACCTCATTGAAATTTGTTTTTTTGTAAACCTTAGTGTCAACGTACATGTAAACAAAACAAGGAAATGTCTATAAATTTTTGGAATTTAAAAAACTAACAATTTTTCACATTTGATTGAATATTTTGAAAAACATGAATAAAAACTCGTTAGATTTTCAATTTGAATGTTTCCATATCATTCCAATAAATGCATAATTTCTTGCAGAAAGTAGAATACTTGCAAAAATGTTTCGGGTCGCTGGTAATTCATTGAAAAAAGAGAAGCTGTTTCAATCGTTTGCTTTTGAAAACAAAAAAGCACATGTTTATTAGGGCTTTAAGTCCACCCAGCAAAAAAGTTTGGAAGTAGTGCAATGCAGAGTTATGATTTCAATACATCTTTCGATGCAGTCCACACGGAGTTATGAAAATGCACTGCGCTCGATACATTTTGGAAGCAATCGCTTAAAGATCCCTAGACAAGCAAGACAATTTTTTGATCCCTACAGTCGCAGTCTTTTTTTCTGAACACAAGAAAGAGTGTTAAAATTCTAAGAACTTGTTTTATAAAAATAAAGAAATACAAACTAAAGTTAGGAACATTGCTGTAATTCACGAGACGCAAATTATTTTTGAAGTGGAGTTGGAGTTTTTTGGAAATCTGAACTAAAGTAGGAGGAAAAATGAAAAACCATTTGGATGATGAAGCAATATCAATTTCGATGTCATAAAAAGCAGAGTAGAGGAAGTAAACTTAGTTACGATCAAATTTATTGGAGAGTTTTTATAATTTGTGTTAATGTAATAAAAGCTGTGTTCCAGAACTAAAAAGTTTTTACAATTTTTACGACTTTTACACATTTTACTCGAAAAAGCGTTCCCGTACACAAAAAAGTCGTAAAATGTTCACTTCTCTTTAAACAAAAATGGCGCTGAATGACGCTCTCTTTAAAAACTTTTTACACGACAAATTTGGGCGAGTAAAAAAATAGTAACATGGTTGCCGGCGTCTGATTGGCTGATACGCCGACTTTGACATTTGTTCCAGTTTTTTTTGACGTATTTTCCATTTTTCCGTTCCCGAACTATTTCAAAAAACTTGTGTGTGAAAACAATTTTTTTGCAGTTTTCTCTTTTACGAGTTTTACTATTAAAAAGTACGGCAACGAAGCTAAAGTTAATATCTTTAGACTGCATTTAAATTCAATCAAAAACACTACATCAAAGGCTGTGATTTGGATCGAAAATGGAGTGCATCCTAGCTGTGTGCCGTGGAAGCAAAATGGAGTGCATCCTAGCTGCGCGCTCTCTTGTAAAATTCATAGGTGAATTCATAGGAAAAGATGTACTCCAGCGGCAATTGTTCTAGTGATTTAACTGCATCCGCGGATGCAAACTTTTTGCTGGGCAATTTACGAAATCCTAGAATGAAATGAAGTTTATTTACGTCTGTTTTTTGCGTCATTTGCTTACGCACACAATCGCACATACACACTTATACAATAACACAAACACACGCACACAATATATTTTTTCAGAAAAATAGGAATTTCACAACACAAATGTATATCAAATAACTTAAATTAATTCCAAAAACAAAAAAACATAATTTTTGCAAGTTTTTTAACCATTTATTTTCACTTTTGTCATCGTTTGAGTATTTTTGTTTTTCTACAACACACACAAACAAACAAATCATCATAAAACAGTTGCATTTTTTGGTAGTTTTTGTGACGAAAAAGCAGGGTTGCGTATAATAGTATGGTGTTTTTGTGCGTTGTTTAGAATAAATGACGCAGCTATAGTAATTTAATTTTGTATGTTATATGACGCAAAATGTTTCCTGTTTTAGCAAATAAATGACGAAACAGCTCTAAATGACGAAAAAGTTGCTAATGTAAATTGGACATAAAAAAGGTAGATTGTCAATTGCTGCAACAACAAATTTTATGCCAAGTTTACACTTGCGCTCCAAAATCCACTGGATTTCACGAAATCCTGAAATACACCCCGGTGTTTACACTTATTTTTTCTTGATTTCAAACATATCACAATGATCAAGGTAGATGCATATGCGCAGCTGATCGAACATGAATTATCCAAACAAGTTGTTGTAAATTGAATTAAACTTTAAAAATATACGACAATATAGAACTTTAAAACTTTATTTCGAAAATTATCGTAAAATTATCTATATATCGTATTAGTTGTGTATAGTACCAAAAAATAAAAAAATAATAATTGATTATCGTTAAGAAATCATACTAATAAATTTTGATAAATAAAAATTTTGCTCAGCACCTGCAAAATATTAGTACTTGCAATAGTTTTACCGTTTAGTGCTAAAAATGCGTTCCTGTACACCGAAATCTAGCAAGACTTGCAATTCTCTTTAAACAAAAATAGTGACGAATAACACCCTCTTCTCCTGTTTTCTGCCATAAAATTTTGGCCTAGTAGAAACCAGCAGCAAACATGTTCATATGTTCATTCCCAGCAAAAAGTTTGCATCCACGGAAGCAGTTAAATCACTGGTGCAAGTGTCACGAAGTGCTTCTTTTTCTATGAATTCCTCAGTGAATTTTACAAGGGAGCGCGCAGAAAGGAAGCACTCCATTTTGCTTCCGCAGCACGCAGTTAGGAAGCACTCCATTTTGCTTCCGCAGCAAGCAGCTAGGAAGCACTCCATTTTTAAAATTTTTACCACTTTTACGAGTTTTGCGTTCCCGTACACAAAATTTGTATGAAAATCGTTTACGACTTTTACCACTTTGTAAAGTACGGGAACAGGCCATTAATAAGACATTTTAATTTTATTCTTATAGGCCGTTTATATATAACAAGGTTAACCCAGTGGGTCTGGGTTTCAAATGTCATTTCCATTGTATATACTTCAAACAAATCCTCATAAAGAAGATTAACCCTGCAAAAAAACTATAATATAAACGCCGTATTACTTTAATTTCATTTGTTGAATGAAAATTGAATTTTTTATCGTTTATACATAAAAGTGCTTGTTGGATGTAATCCAAATGTGAGGAAAAGGATTGCCTTTTTCATTAGTCCACTGGAAGCGCATCCATGCATGTAATGAAATCCTCACTCCAACTTGCACCACTTCCATTTTTTTTGCTGGGTTGGTATCTAATATTATAACTGATACGTTGATTTTGATACGTTGATTTTGACATTTCTGCTGGAGTTTTTGCAATTTCCGTCATTTTTCCGTTCCCTTATTTTTTTAGGAAATTTGTATGGGGTACAAATTTTTGACAATTCGCTCTATTTTCTAAAATTACCATTAAAAAAGTACGGGAACACAATGAAAAATAGCATTGTAACAAATGGTCTGTTCCTTTACTTCTGAAAATGGTAAAACCGGCAAAAGTAGTAAAAGTTGAAAACTGCTCCCATATGAATTGTATTGTGTTTGAAGTAAAGGAACGCTTTTCGAGTAAAAAGTTGTAAAACTTGAAGATTCTTGAACGTAAAGAAACAGAGCAAAAGTAATTTAATATTTTTTCACATTGTTTACAAATTTTGATACTAACATTTTTTGTTGCAGCAGTTCGCACATCTACCTTGTTTATTGTCATACGTGAAAAGTGTTGCAACTTTTGGTACTTTTTTAGGCAAAAGCAAGGTTGTATATCATGTGTACTGTGATTTCGATGTTGTTTTCGCTGAAATCACGAAATGAGATGATTTCATTTTTGTATGCGAAATCATGATAAATTTTGCTTGATTCCGCACAAAATCACGAAACGCCTTCGAAATCACGAAACGAGGCCGAATGTAAACCAAGCATTAGTATCAAAATTTGTAAACACTGTGAAAAAAAAATTAAAATACTTTGTTACAATGCTATAATTCATTGTATTCCCGTACTTTTTAATGGTAATTTTAGAAGAAAGATCGAATTGTCAAGAATTGCTTTCCCATACAGATTTTTTAAAAAATACGGGAACGGAAAATTGACAGAAATTGCAAAAACTCCAGCAGAAATGTCAAAATCAACGTATCAGCTATCGTATTTAGATGCCAATGAACATGCTGCTAGGTTCTACTAGGCCAAAATTGTGTGAAAAAATTTTAGCACTAAACAGGAATACTACTGCAGTTTTGCAGGTTCTGAAATAATCTATCAAGATTTATTATTCTGATGTTTCAACGATAAAATCATTTGTTATTTTTTATTTGTTAGTATTATACACAATTACTACGATATATAGATAATTTTACGATAATTTTCGAAATAAAGATGTAAAGATGTTTGTTTTGATTTTTCATGGCGAATTCCTAGTTTTTTGACGTTTTAGATTCGATCAATACAATACATATATATGTAATCGAAAAGAAGAAGACTCAATAAAAATAATACTTAATACTTGACTTTTTAGATTCGATCAGCTGGGCTGAGGCATCTACCCTTCTAATTGTACCATGGTAGCAGCAATACCCAGCTGACTGAACTGAGCTGTAAAGTTGGTGTCGAATTCCATACGACATTTTCAAAAGGAAACGATTGAAAAACCTTCTCTTTTTTCAATGAATTACCAGCGACCCCAAACATTTTTGCAAGAATTCTACTTTCTGCGAGAAATTATGCATTTAGTGGAATGATATGGAAACATTCAAATTGAACATCTAGCGAATTTTCATTCATGTTTTGCAAAATATTCAATCAAATGTGGAAAAATATTAGTTTTTAAATTCCAATAATTTATAGACATTTTCTTATTTTGTTTACATTTACAGGTATTGAAAATTAATTGTCAAAGAAAATATTGAATAATAGGATCGTTCCAAAAATTTTCTCAGGAAAAAATAAATACATTTCGAAAATCCTCCAAAATAGAACAAATTTGAATGACAATGTAAATATAAAGCATTCAGAACTGCCGTAGGTCATTTTTATTACACGTTTAGGAAGAAAAACAGTATTTTATGCATGGCACAATTACCCAGGTAGTGGCATCGTAAAATTTTGAATATGTTATGTCAAAACTTTCTTTATGTTGTTGGGGAAATTACAACAACAATAATTTTTTTATAAAGGGATTTGACTTTTCATATTCGATCAGCTGATGTGATACCACTACCTGGTAGTTCTGCCATGATTTTATGGTAGAAAATTTCGAAGTTTCAAATGAGTAGACCCTATTACATTTTGAAAACTAAATTTACAAAAAAAGTAAGAATACAGCTGATTGTCACTTCTACCTTGTATAAGTCTTATGCCAGACTATGAAAATTTTCATGTACGTGAAAATGAGTTTATAGGCAAGAGGTGTGAAGGGGGTGAAACTCTGTACACAAGGTTCTGTAATCTGAAATTATTCTTTGTGTTTAAATTCGTAACTCTCAAACCAATGCAAAGCAATGAAAATATCAAAATTTTCATATGATTTCATACATGTGTGTAGACGTCAATGAAAATTTGGAAGAAAATGACAAAACGTTTTCAGTGAAAATTTTCATAGTCTGACATAAGACTAAATGTACCTTGAACATATTTTTGTTGTAACAATTCACAGATTCGTCTACCTGTATAAATCTAACTTGATTGTTGGAACTTTTTGCTTTTCTCTGTCATTCTAAACAAAACTGTTTTTTTTTTTAATTTGTTTATTTTGCTTTATATGTGATCTTTATTATCAATCACTATTCGCTTCGCTCTCCATTGTGACAGGTTTCGGAAGGAATTTTGGTACGACGAATTGGAAGTAAATGAGACATTTTAGACATTATGATGACCAAATACTTGGAATACATTAAATGTGGTGAAATCCTGCTGTCTCCCGCATTAAATTACAAGGAATACGCACTCAAGTGCTTTGAATGTGATGGATACTATGCAATAATATTGGAAGATCTCTTTCGGCATTACCAGCAGGATCATTGCAAAGTCAGTAGTGACATCAAGTTCGATGCTACAGATCCTTTCAATACGATGAAAACTGACGATTTGAAAACTGAAGTTTTGGATCCATCTGTCCAGATTGTAGCTGCAAACGGAGCTGAAATAGACCAAAATGAGAAAGATGAGGAATTCGATGCTCAATATGTCTTGAGTGCAAGTAGTTGTGATGAAAGGTAATATTAGACCTTTTTTCAACCAAATATGAACTAATTGCACTACTTAACATACATACTTTTTCTCTTCTAGGGATTCTTCTTTTGAAGATGCAGCAACGAATTTAAATGTTGTCACAAAAGAATATAACGTTGTAGGAGAAGATACTGATGAACAGTATGGCGTTAAACTAAAAACTTCTGAAAACTTGGAAGAACATAAGCAAAGTTACATGCCCAAGAAAACATTTGAGTGTGAAGATTGTAAAAGAAGTAAGGGAATTAAAAAATTTAATTTATTCTTAACTCTTCGTTCATACTTAATTATTTTCAGCATTCAAAACATTGGCAACTCTTAGAAAGCATCTTATCACGCATAAGTCAATAAAAGAAATGAGAAAAGTTCAAAGAAAGGACGATGATGGAATCGATTCTTTAGCCTTGGAAAACAAATCCCAAATACATGATACCACAGACATGTAAGATACAAAATACTGTTACAGTTTCTAAAATGTTGGTCAATATTTGTATAGACTTTTATTGTGAAAACTTGTAGGATGTGTAAAAAGGAAAAGGCTGAGGAAGATGACCTTGAAGACGCTATTGATAATGTGAATGATAATGGTTGTGAAACGGAAAATCATAGCGATGATATGAAACAGTTCGTGTGCAGTGAATGTGGTAGGCAATTAAAAACACCCAAAAGTTTTAAACGTCATTTACGTATACATATGCGAGGGCCGGCTGAGCAAAAAGAAATTTCCAAATCGGCAAAACATGAATGTGAATTTTGTAAAAAGAGTGAGTTGCTAAAACATTCGTTTACTTGGCTTAAATCATTGGTTGAATTTCATTTTAGTTTTCCATCAATCCAGTTCCTTGAAAGATCATTTGCGTGTCCATACCGGTGAACAGCCCTATCTTTGTTCGGAATGTGGTAAAGCCTTTAAAAGTTTAAGTAATATGAAACAACACTTTTTGCGACATGGCAACGATCGTCCCTATGAATGTCCAGATTGTCCGAAAAAGTTTCCCTGCCTTAGTGATTTGGCTTCCCACAAGGCGGTGCATACGAAAACAAAAGCTCACGTTTGTGATATTTGTGGAAGTGGTTTTGTAAAACCCTATCTTCTGAAGAAACATAAAATGTACCATACAAATGAAAGGAAATTCTCATGCGACTTTTGTGAAAAGAGGTATGTACCGAGAAAATAAAATTTTCAAATTTTTCTTAAATCTTTTTTTTTTTTAGATTTGTCCTTGCCGACCAATGTCGTAGACACATGCGAACTCATACCGGGGAAAAACCTTATAAATGTAAATATTGTATTCGATCCTTTGCCCAATCAAATGATTTAATAAAACACTTGAGAGGTCACTTGGGTGCAGACAATGTCTATAAATGTAATATGTGTCCGCAGGGATTTCGTCTACAAAGTGATTTGAGAGCGCATTTCAATACACATAAAAATGACGATGAAGAGACAAAACAAAAGAATCTACAAGCTCTCAAAGATGATGAGCTTAGGATACAAATGAAATTTGGCCTGGTGCCAACATGAAGGGAGTGCAATGGAAAGATATGTCATATAAAATATTCCATGAAGTGAAGCGAGTCCCGTAAAAGATACCCACTCGAAAAATTCACACCGAAATGTGAAACTCAAAAGTTCCAATAATATGCAGACATCGATCAATAACCAAATTTGGAAAATCTCTATTTGACCCTTACCCCGACATAAACTTAACTAGATTAAATGTGGTGGACATTTCACAACGACACAATTTAATCCTCTGCCATATGTAGGTATGTTTCGGAGATAGGAATCCTCCGATATTCTGAAAATGCGACGCCTAGCAGACAGATTAGAACAGTTATGGAATACCATAGATTGTCCTTCATAAAACCAGAACATTTTTACGGAGCACCTTTACTGAACATAAGCCCACAAAGTTCCAATGGATAGATTGTAGTTAAGGTATACAATTAGTTTACAGTTCTACATTTTGCAATTTTTACTTATTTTAGACAAAATACAATAATTCCAACATTTTAATAAATACTTGAAATATTTTAATAAATATAATTATACACATGTTTACACTATTCCTTAAAACAAGTACTTTTGCTCTTCTGTTAAGTCTCATTTAAGGAGGCAATATAAACATATTTTCATGACTCGGTTTAACCTGCTGTGCGATTATCATCCAAACACACCCAATCTGGTACTCGATCCAAACGTATATAAGTCTCTTTGGTGAGAGAACGGGTATTAACTAAATCCGTTCCACCACACAGAGAACCACCAATCCATGCAGTTATATTTGGACGACCAATAGTTTTGTGAAACTTGAATGTAACATCTCCATGCAATCTCTCCTTATATTCCTTATCATTTTGCACGAGATGTTTAAGCTCCTGTTGCAGTCTTGGCAATAGGCCCATTATAATTGCACTACCACCGATAACAAATATATTCTCCATCAAGGAATGTCTTATGTCCATTGGACAACTGAGTATTGATTTAATAATGAGGTGTGGCAAACTATCGCGATCATTGTTTTCCTCAAAGAATATTTCAAATGCTGTTTCGCGTACTTTTCCAGGTACTTCAATTATTGCCTCGTCGCCAATGGGATATTCCACACTTGGTGGAGCTTGTGGTGGTTCATTTTTCACATAAGCCTGAGCACGCTCCAATTTTGTTACAAAACATGTACGCACTTTTATATCTTCCAAGACGGTTTCATTAAGTAGCTCCTCACGTACACCAGTTGCCACCAGCATGCGTTTTATTTCTTCGTGGACTGCACGACCTCCATATTTTTGATCTTGGAATGCTTGCATTACCTGCACACCACTAAAAACTGGCATGACAGTTGTTTCACTATAACCAATATCAATAACTACGCCGTGAGGTATGGCCAACGTGGAAAGGGCAATCATATGAGATGGTACATACAAGACAGAAGCAACTTCAAAATGTCGAAACAATGCCTTGGCCAATGTTTCACGTATAATTGTTTGGCCAAACACATTTTCAACCACGACTATTTTTCGTTCCTTGGGACTAACCAATAAATATCTGGAAAAATAAGGAACCATAATGGTATATTACAAAAAAGGAAATCCTTGCTAGACTAATAAAATTACAATGACTCACTTGAAAAATATGGTTTGCAAAAAATCAACCATTTGATCATAGAACTGCAATTTGTCACCATAATCGAATAGATGTTTTGTCTCGCCATTCGATGACAAGATGACTTCTGTGGGTATAATTTTCCGCGGATATGCTTCTGCCGCAAATCCAAATCTGTGGAAGAAGAGAGTATGTGGATGCATCATCAAATATTAAAACTATCACCATGACGTCATTGTTAGCGGTCGCTTTCCCTTACTTTGTATAAGCCGATCCAATATCTAGCACGACCGGTGGCTTTTCCTGCATTGCTGTCTCATAGAGAGGCATTTTTATAAATATTTCTTAAAAAAATAATAAATGTTTTTAGCAATAAACAAAATTGACAGTGAGCTTTCTTGTTTAGCAACGAACTAGTTCAACTGAAATATTCTCTTGAAGAAAACTTGGAACTAGGCTCTTTCTTTCATTTCGTTTATCTCGTACATATCTGGCTCATGGCACAATTACCAGATAGATGCATCAGCCAACAACTGGTCTGTTCCTTTACTTTGAAAAATGATCCCTACAGTCGCAGTCTTTTTTTTCTGAACACAAGAAAGAGTGTCTATAATTATAAGAACTTGTTAAAAAAAAAAATAAAGAAATACAAACTAAAGATACGAACATTGCTGTAATTCACGAGACGCAAATTATTTTTGAAGTGAAGTTAGTTAGAGTTTTTTTGGAAATCTGAACTGGAGTTGGAGGAAAAATGAAAAACCATTTGATGATGAAGCTGATATTGCGGTGTCACAAAAAGCATAGCAGAGGAAGTTATCAGTTATGATCAAATTTATTGGAGAGTTTTTATAATTACCCAGCAAAATAAATTGGAAGTAGTGCAATGTGGACTAGTTCTGTCACGGCATGTTTTGATGCAGTTCAACTGGAGTCGTGAAAAAGGCACTCCAGTCCTCACATTTTAATCGCATTTGGATGCAATCCAAAGAATCACATCCACTTGTCACATTTTAACAACATCCGGATGCAGTTCAACGGAGTCGTGAAAAAGGCACTCCAATTCCTCACAATTTAACAGCATCCGGATGCAGTCCAAACGGAGTCGTGAAAAAGGCACTCCGTTCGCTACATTTTATTAGCAGTTGTTAGAGATCCCTACATGTACATAAATCAGATTGTACATCTCTACAGGCAGCGGCTTACATTTTCCAAAAAGAGATAAATAATATTTAATATTTAAAAAATATTTAATTTGTGAAAAATTTTCCGGCAACTCACGAGAAGAAAATGCTGTTGGAGTACGTGTCGAAATCTTAACTGGTGATGGGAAGACAACCCATTTAGCAAATGAAGCAAAAACAGTTCAGCTTGGAACAAATGCAAGCGGAGGAAACACGCATGCTTGCGATTGAATTCAATGGAGAATTTTCATAATTTGTGTTAATGTAATAAAGTTGTTAATATTTTTGTTTTACACAAATAATAAATGCATTTTATTTGTTCTGGCATATTTTGTAATGGCTTGTACAATTTCCGCAGAATGCCTGTATCAAAACACGTGCTTTGGACTGCCTCCTATTCTACCCCAAAGGATTAGTTAAAATGCAATGCCAAAGGGTCAGTTAAAATGCAGTGCCAGAGAGTCAGTTAAAATGCAGTGCCAAAGGGTCAGTTAAAATGCAGTGCAATGGAGTGCCTCTTTCCGTAGTCACGCTCTTGTAAAAATCATGAGTGAAAATGCATAATTTGATGCACTTCCAGATCACTTGTACATATCATTTAACTGCCTCTTTGGAGGCAAACTTTTTGCTGGGTAGTATTAGGGCCATTATTATATGTGTTCTTTTTTTTTTTCCCCCGCCGGGGATAACAATCTTGAAGCGATGCGGGGGCTAGACGTCACATCTTCTCATTTGACTTCTTGTAGTGTTGAACTGGGAGGCTGTGATCGACCAAAGGTTATCCACTCTCTGTCACGCACCAATTTAGTGCACTGGAATTCAAAGTGTATCTCTGGATTGAGTGACATATATTTGGCAGCGATCTCCTACCAAAGTAATTGTGAGATCCCCTAACACCGGGGTGTTATGCGACCTCGTGCTCATCGGTGTTCTCAAGGTTTGCAGTTAGGGTACCAACTGTATTCGAACGGAGCCTCGCTGATACCTGGGTACCTCAGCGAGTAGTCAGTGCCCTAGTCATGGTAGTGGAGGGCTATGCCATGTCCGTCCTCAGTTCCCCCATAAACTCATCTACTTATGGATAAAGAATTTAATATAAAAACAAACAACCCCAATTCCGATACACCCTCATCATCGACCATGGCTATGAACCCGGACAATGTTGCACCTCGTGCGAATAATCAATCCCTGGGCGGGGACGTTGATAGAACGACAGTGGACAGTGTGAACGACGCCATCAATAAGCAGAGCAGGGAATTGCTCGAGCTCCTGAGGGACAGCGATAGTCTCCGACTAAGTCAGGAGAGCCCCCCTCCATGGGACTGGGAGAGTTGGGAGGATGATGAGATGGATATTACAATTATCCCATCTCAATCATCCACCGCTACTCTCTCTCGTGCACTGGAGAGCTCCAACCTTACGGTCGGGGATCCGGCTCCCTCGGGGGCTGAAGTGTCGGTCGATTCCGATAAACCCCCCCTAAACAGGCAAGATGCCTTGGTGGAGGATGCTTTGGAGGAGGATACGACGACGGCCTCTCCAAAGTCTCCCTCAACCAAAGCCAATAAATCTCGGCAGAAAAAAGATAGATACAACTATCGTAGAGCTGTCTTCTACTGCCAGAGGTTTATTGGCAAAGACCCTTCCGAGGTGACCCAGTCGGAATTTAGGGAAATTGGCCTGAAGATCCGATTTGTGAGGCGTTTCGAACGGAAATACCCTCACATTGAAAAGATCTTCCTGCCAATCGACCAAATTCCGACCCCTGTCGAGGCTGCAGTCTCCAGCCCAGCGGCTGAGACAAAGGCAACCTCTACAGGGAAAAATGCAAATCCGGTGCTGTCAAACTGCTCGAGCCCTTTGCGGACGTCCTTGACGACCGCGGTAGGATCGAGCAGGTTGGCTCCACCGGCCCCGAAAACGACGGAACGCAAGGGAAACACTGGTGTGATCCCTTCCGTTTCGAAGTTGGCGCAGGGAAGATCGCAGCCACAAGCTAGACAGCCGCCAAAGGTACCGCCTATGTCGACTGTCTCGTCGGTGGCTGCCATCGGACCCGCCGGGGTAAAGAAAGGTGCGGATCTAGTAGGGGCGACTGTGCAGAGGACTGGGCAACAGACCACTGTTAAGCCATCGTCACCTGCTAGACCTCACCCTTCTGATGTGAAGGGCGGTGCTGGCACTGTGAAAGGCCATGGGGTGGTGGCGGAAGATGGACCATCGACCTCTAAGCAGAGCGGATACTCAAGGACATCTGCGCAGGAATGCGTTAAGAGGGTCAGGTCCTCTGAGGATCCGCATCCTGTTGCCAAGAGGGTGGTGGATCGTCGACCGACCAACCTAATGGACCCGCGATCACAGGGGACCGGTCATATGAAGACAGTAGGGGCTCAACCTGGGAGGGCCAGTAAAGCTGACCCAAGTCCGATGCCCTCACGGTCTTCAAATGACAGGACACCGAAGCCAGCGAGCCTAGAAGGGGTGATCGCCCCGGAGAATCTCCGTGTGGCAATCATCAATAAGGCTGATCTGGATGGGAGGATCAGCGATACGCACTGGATCGCAGTGGAACGCCTTCTCCGGAAGGCCATCACCTCCGATGAGGTTGACGCCGGCAAGACCGGCTTCGGCAGGGCGGTTATCCAAAGGGGAATCAGAATCCTCTATTGCCAGGATGAGGAGTCGAGAGACTTCCTCATCCAGTTGATAGAGGGTGCTGGTGACCTCTGGGACGGCTGCATGCTGGCTGCTGTCCCTGTTGACGAGATACCCAGGAGGAGTGTAGCCACAACGTGGGTGCCTCCTCCTGACTCTGATGCAGGGGAAGTAGTCAAGATGCTGAGGAAGCAGAACCGGGGCCTTTCTGTGGATGGCTGGAGGCTCCTCAAGCACTTTAAGGAGAGAGACGGCATGGTGATGCGATTCACCATAGATGATGAGAGTGCGGACTACATCAGAGACTGTGGGGGAGTGCTGTTTTTCGGGTCCGGAGGACTTCGGTTCCGGCTCTCGAAGTCGCAGTAAGGTAGTTCAGCAGCATGGCCTTCGGGTGCTGCAGATCAATCTGCATCACTGTAAGGCTGCGGCTGCTGAACTCCTTCTCTCCCTCACAGACTCTGCAGTAGATATTGGTTTGGTCCAGGAACCCTATTTGTATAAAAATAGGGTTTCTGGACTAAACAATGAGCACTTCTCATTATTCTATACGAATAATGGAGACAAGGTAAGAACCTGTATTGTAGCTAGGAAAAGTCTAAACCTTATTCAACTCTACAATTACAGTGATGGCGATACGACTGTAGTGAGGCTAGACGAAGTTACCGGTAGGGCTTTAGTTCTGGCCTCGGTCTACATGCCGTATGAGGCTCCCGACCCACCTAGCGGATTGGTGCGCAAACTAGTGGAGGAGACGACGGGCAGATGCAGGTTGGTGATGGGCTGCGATGCAAATGCACATCACTTCCACTGGGGAAGTAGAGACACCAATGCGAGAGGTGAGTCCATATTCGATTTTATTTTAGCTAATAATCTACGAGTATGTAATAGGGGTAACACTGCCACCTTCCATAATAGGGTAAGGGAGGAGGTTATTGATCTCACCCTTACAAATATGGAAGATACAGCCATAGTGGACTGGAGGGTATCGGAGGAGTGCTCCTTTTCAGATCACAGAGCGATACACTTTCAAGTCCACCATGGAATTAAAAGGCAACCGCCTCATAGGAATCCAAGGAGGACAAACTGGGAAATCTACAGCTCCCTCGTTTCCTCGAGGTTGTGTGAGTTCCCTGAACCACGCACAACGGAGGAAATAGATGGCCAAGTTGCAGATCTCACGCGTGTCCTCCAGGGTTGTTATGAGAAGTCTTGCCCATTATCTTATCCTGGTAGGAGAACTCAACCAGTCTGGTGGAACAACGAGCTAGCAAAGCTTAGGAAAAATAGCAGGAAAGCTTTTAATAAAGCTAACAGCACCAAATCTGATACCGATTGGAACCTCTACAGAGAGAGTTTCAATCGGTATAAAAGTGAAATCAGGAAAGCTAAGAGAGACTCGTGGAAAAGCTTTAGTGAATCCATAGAGGGGGTTAATGCAGCAGCGAGATTTCGTAAGGTGATCTCGAAGGACCCTAAACCCTTTGGGAGCATCAAACGGGATGACGGTACCTGGACTAACTCCGCTCTAGAGACTCTAGATCTGTTGACAGGAACACATTTCCCCGGAAGTGAGGATGCCAGCTCGAGTACACCTTGTGTGGACAGAAGCAGGACCCGCACTCCGGGGGAAGTGGCTCTTGTCAATAGATTAATAAGCCACCACAAAATCTCATGGGCGATTAGTACTTTTCAGCCATATAAGTCTCCTGGACCTGATGGAATCATTCCAGCGATGCTTCAGAACGCACCGACTGTTTTGATAACCATTCTTCAGAAGATTTTTAGGGCTTGTTTACTACTATCGCACATACCGGCACTGTGGAAAGAGGTAACAGTGACCTATATTCCCAAAGCTGGGAAACCAAGTCACTCACTGCCGAAGGACTACAGGCCGATTAGTCTTTCCTCCTTTCTCTTAAAGACTTTGGAAAGGTTGTTAGACTTAGAAATTAGAACTTTCTTCAGACGAGACCTTATTAGCGAATCACAACACGCTTATATTAAAGGGAAATCAACAGAAACAGCGCTACATTGTGTCGTGGGTTATATAGAGAAGAATATGGTTGAATCGAATTTCACCTTGGCTGCCTTTCTGGATATAGAGGGTGCCTTTAACAACGTGAAACTCGAATCGATCCACTCCTCTCTTGAATCGCTGGGTGTCCCCCCTATCCTAATAGATTGGATTGACAGCATGCTTAGAAGCAGGCTTATCAATTCAAATATTGGGGAGAGCTCCATTAGGAGATCTGTCGCCAGAGGCACACCGCAGGGGGGAGTCCTATCGCCCTTGCTCTGGCTACTGGTGATAAATGGGATACTCAGGGAATTCGACAATCTAGGAACTAAGGTAGTTGCTTATGCGGATGATGTGGTCATCCTGATTAGCGGGAAATTTCTGTCCACATTGTCTGATTTAATGCAAAGAGCACTTGCCAAACTCTCACGCTGGGCTCACACCAATGGACTTGGCGTGAATCCGGCAAAGACAGAGCTGGTGCTCTTTACTAGAAAAAGAAAGACAGCCGAGTTCGTTCCACCAACACTAGATGGAGTGCAGCTAAATCTTTCTACAGAGGCGAAGTACCTGGGAGTGATTCTTGACCATCAACTTAGATGGAAAAGGAACACGGAGGAGCGCACTAAGAGGGGTCTAATTGCACTCTATTCTTGCAAGAACTCAATAGGTAGGAGCTGGGGTCTGAGACCACATATCATACACTGGTTGTTCTTGACAGTGGTATGCCCCATTTTGACCTATGGGTGTCTTGTTTGGTGGCAGGCCCTGAATAGCAAGTCCAATTTGTCCAGGTTAGCTACTGTGCAAAGATCTGCTTCAGTTCTTATTACAGGAGCAGTGAGAAGCACCCCTCAAGCGGCACTGAGTGCAATACTGAACATCCAGCCACTGGACATTTCTGTTCAGTATCTAGCATCCCGTAGTGCCTTGAGGCTCAAGGAGCTTAATCTTTGGCGATCCTCTGGGTCTGGACATGCTAGTATCTTACACCAGCTCAGCGGTCTGATCGGACTCAGTGACGTAGGGAGTGTAACTGACTACATTTCGCCTTCGCTGGATTTCGATGCAGCGAAGGTCTCTATCCCTGACAGAAGTGAATGGGAGCATGGCAGGCCACTACCCGATAGCCTCTCCATCTTTACTGATGGTTCTAAGATGGCTGAAGGTACTGGAGCGGGGGTGTACTGTGAGGAGTTGAACATTAGGCGTTCATATAAACTCAATACAAATTGCAGTGTTTTTCAAGCGGAAGTCTTCGCAGTATTGAAGGCCCTGGAATTGGTAGTAGGACTGACGGATCAAGCAGGTAGGACAGTCACAGTCTACGTAGATAGTCAGGCTGCCCTTAAGGCGCTTGGGTCATATACTATCAAATCTAGGATCGTTCAAAATTGTAGGTCCACCTTAAAAACATGTAATTTAAGCGTAAACCTTTGTTGGGTGCCAGGACACTGCAATGTTGAAGGAAACGAGATTGTTGACGAATTAGCAAGGCGTGGTTCCCAGTCCCCTGACCTTACGGTAGAGGAATATGTCAGGCCACCGCTCTGCTACTTCCTCGGCAAACTCAGTCAGTTCTATGCAGAGAAAACCGTAAGAATTTGGCAAGACGCACCTGGTTGCAAGGTGTCGAAGTCAATCTGGCCGGCAATCTCAGGGCGTAGAACTGCGTCCCTTCTCTCACTATGCAAGTCGGAAATCAGAATAGCTACAGGGGTCATTACTGGCCACTGTAGAATAAGATCTTTGACATGTAAGTGGGATGATAATAACATTGAGTACTGTAGGTTATGCGAGGATGAGGAGGAAACGGAGACAATCGAACACCTTTTATGTAGATGTCCTAGACTGATGGCCAAAAGGCATAGACTATTTGGTGTACATGTGATTGACTCTCTATCTTACTTCTCCTCTATTGACCCTACTATCCTGGTGGTTTACTGTAAGAGTCTAAAGTGGCTCTGGGGCGGGTCAGAACAGGCTTAACACAGTCTAGGAAAATAATCTCTTTCTCTTCTTCTTAAAACAATCTGTTACTCTCCTTTACAATTACTCACTCTTCTTATTCTTTTCTCTTTTGTCTTATCATTTTCACCTTCCCTCCTTCCCATCTTTCCACCTAATCCACAATCTCCTCCCACATAGCTCACCATATCATCATAAACAGCCTGCATCATCATCTGCAGGCCTACAGCACCGTTCAGAATATAATCTGCAGTCTCACAACATCATACAGAATCGCTCACAACAAGGAACACATCACACCATCTGCACTCACGCACCACCGTATACCGTATGCACAAATCACCATATACCCATCAGTCACACAACACCATAATCTGTAGTCACGCAACATTATGCAGCCTCGCCAATAACAAGAATCACATCACACTTTCCACTACACATCAACATCATCAGCACTCACACATCACCACATAGCAGCATCTAATATCATCTCATCCATAGTCCACATTGAATCTTCCCTTCAACACTATCCATCATCCATCCATAAAATCCACAACCGCACACTTTATCATCATCAACAGCCTTGTATCAACATATGCACCATTCAAAACATACATCATAACTCATGACTCCTGTACACCATCATCACCACACGTAACATCAAATAACAAATCCATAATAATAAACAACATATCACACTTCTACTTCACACCATCACCTACTATGTACACTTCACCATACAGCAGCATCTATAATCACTTCATCAAATACAACATATATACTTCAATAGTCAGGATGATCACAATGGACCTCAAGGTCTCCGAGTGGAGTGGCTGCCAGCACGGCAGCTGCGCATCCTAAACCTAACCTAACCTATCTGATGGATTTGAAAACGCAAAATAAACCAATATGAAGGCATTAAAAATATAGTTTTTACATTGAAAGTTAATGCCAAGAAGATCCTCCTTGAAATACAATCAACACTTTTAACTTTAAGTTAAGCGGAATGCTAAGTTTACATTTACGAAATCCACTCGATTTCAACTGTCAATCGTCAAATGAAATCTCATCTGGATTTCATTTGACGTTTAACCTATGTATTTGACAGTTGAAATCGAGTGGATTTCGTAAATCTAAACCAAGCAGAACGCTCTAAATCTGTTCGGTAAATCCAAAATATAACAAAAGAAGACTTGTAAAAATGGGGGTTAGTGTAATAAAGTTAATATTCTTGTTTACACGAATAAAGCTGAAAACAGATACAACGTTTGATTAAAGTTTTGCGTTGGGCGTCGAGAAAAAAACAACAACAACAGGGCGACGACGATACCAAAGTCCAGCGTTTATCTGTTTGTCGGCATATATTTCAAATGAATTTGAATTTTTCGGCACCATGCCCAACAGTGTAAAAACGGCCAAAACGACACAAAACTTTACCCAAACGTTGTATGTGTTTCCAGCTTAAGCAATAGCTGTGTCTTTTTACGTGATAATTTCTAATAATTATTACTAATGTTGCACATTTTGACAATTGTATAAAGAAAAAGTAGCCGAAAAAAATGTTTCAGCAACATTTAAGGGCCGTTTACACCATCTATCAATGTCATATGAGCTGCCATTTCTTTCACCCATTCGACATTCTCTATGTTTGTCAAAATTGACGTCATCCATACAATTTTCAATTTGTGCGTTCATACGGGCAAGTGTTATTTTCGTATGACATAACCTAAAAATATAAAAACAGCTGTTTTTGTCATTATTTACATTTATTGTTGAGTTGCAATTTTGCGCAAATTTTAATTTTGGTTGAAGGAAACTGAATTGGTAGAATTGGTGTTGGGAGTTATAGAGGCATTCATGTTTTTGCCACCAAACAATCATTTCAAAGACTGCTTCTTTCGACCAATCTATCTAAAAATAACATTGTAAACGCCATTTTTTACTTTACTGAATATTTAAATATAAATACCTTTCCATTTTCTTTTTTAAAAGATTTTGTTTTTCATTTTTTGTTTGAGAATGTCAGAAAACAGCTGATAAATTTATGTTTACATACGAGAATGACGTATCAAATAGAGCGCTCCCTAAATGAAAAAATTACATATGAGTTGCCAAATCATTTTGATAGATGAAAATTTTCATATGGTCTGTTCCTTTACTTTAGAAAATTGTAAAACCGGCAAAGGTAGTAAAAGTTGTAAAATGCTCCCATATGAATTGTATGGTGTCTGAAGTAAAGGAACGCAGTAGAGTATTGAGAAGGATTCAGAATCAATTAAAAAACTCAAATTACAAGTCATATAGTAATTAAAGTATCAAATTACATATCTTAAGTAAACAAATGGGGTGACCGTGGGAAATTCTTGGAATTCCTTATGCTGGGGGGGAATCGTTCCATGATCAACGTGGGTGGCTTCGTTTGTCCGTCCGTCTGTCCGTAAGCATGCTGAATCGTGTCCATGATCAACGTGGGTGGCTTCGTTTGTCCGTCCGTCTGTCTGTTGATTGATCTAATTATGAAGCATTGACCATTGTTGAGGCATTGTGTTTATTGTATGTTTGTGTGTATGTCGTTTGGTTCCTTTTGCTTTGCATTGGATCAGCAGCCACGATACAAATTACAAGTCATATAGTAATTAAAGTATCAAATTACATATCTTAAGTAAACAAATGGGGTAAAAAGGGTCGCAGACTCATTTATAAAGTAAACAAACAGCATACCATGAGATGGGGTGACCGTGGGAAATTCTTGGAATTCCTTATGCTGGGGGGAAGCATGTCCACTATCAACGTGGGTGGCTTCGTTTGTCCGTCCGTCTGTCCGTGAGCATGCTGGATCGTGTCCATGATCAATGTGGGTGGTCTCGTTTGTCCGTCTGTCTGTTGATTGATCTAATTATGAAGCATTGACCATCGTTGAGGCATTGTGTTTATTGTATGTTTGTGTGTATGTCGTTTGGTTCTTTTGCTTTGAAAGGGATCAGCAGTCACAACAGCTAAAGTGCCTGGGTGGCTACTGTGTGTTTGTATGTATGTCGTTTGGTTCCTTTTGCTTTGCATTGGATCAGCAGCCACGATAGCTTCATTATATGTTTGTGTGTATGTCGTTTGGTTCTTTTGCTTTACTTTAAGTCAGAGGACAAGTGTACTGAGTATTTACTGAGTGTTTGAATATGAATTCGATCGATCTTCTCGATTTGTTTATTATTATTCGATGATGGCGACAAAGTCTTTAATATTTAATTGAAGGGTGGATTGAATTTTTGGTTGCTTCAAATTGAGCTTGTCAATGGATTTGGATATGAATGCAAATATGATTGGGGGAGTTAAGGGGGAAAGGGGAACGAATGTGTACAAATGAGAAATCGATTACCATTGTTGAGTCATAGCGTTTGTGGTGGTACACTGGGAAAATATGTGTGCATGTGTGACCGTGGGAAATTCTTGGAATTCAGTCTGTCTGTCCGTAATGTAACAAATAACACGTGTTACCATGGGGCAATTCTTGGAATTCCGTCCGTCCGCCCGTCCGCGTGACCGTGGGAACTTTTTGGAATTCCGTCTGTCCGTAATCATGCTGAATCGTGTCCATGATCAACGTGGGTGGCCCTGTTTGTCCGTCCGTCTCTCCGTCGGTTTGCCAGTTAATTGATCTAATTTCCTAATGTTATGAAATAAATGACGTCATCAGTTGGGTTTAAATAAAAAATGAATGAAACTGTACCCAACAAGAATTTCTTGGAGTGCAGAATTCGAAACAATCCAAATGAATTCATTTGGATCTTTTCGATTTTTTTATTTCAGAAGTCAAGTAAAGAATTAGCAAAAACTTGAATATTGGATTGAAGGGATGGTGTGGGATATTAAAGCATATGTGGGTGCTTGTGTATGTTTGATTCTTTGCAGTTATGAGGAATGTATTGGCATTAAGTTCTAGCAATTTGTTATGAGTAAGAGGTTGAAAGGGGAAGCAAGCATCGAATGCTTTAAGATTAGCTAGAGCATTAACCATATGTTTGTATGAATGTTGCCCTTCGATTGAAGCAGTGACCATTGAAGAGGCAATGAGTTTTATGTATGTTTGTGTGTATGCCGTATGATTCCTTTGCTTTGCATTGGATCAACAGCCACGATCGCTTTATTTTATGTTTGTGTGTATGTCGTTTGGTTCTTTATCCATTCCTTTAAATCAGCAGGCGTAATTGTCGCCTTTAACGAAAGCAAAAGGCGACAAGCGCCTGAGGCTTTCTGCTGTGTTTGAATATGAATTTGATCGATCTTCTCGATTTGTTTGTTATTGTTTGATCTTAATATTTAATTGAACGGTGGATTGAATTTTTGATTGCTTCAAATTGATCTTTGCAATGGATTTGGATATGAATGCAAATATGATTGGGTGAGTTAAGGGGGAAAGGGGAACCAATGTGTACAAATGAGAAATCGATGACCATTGTTGAGGTATAGCGTTTGTATGTTCGTCAGTCCAGCTTCCTTTAAATCTATGCTGTGTATGTTTGCATTAAACCAAAAGGAGGAATCATTGAACTTTCATTCAGTATTACACAATATCGGATTTGTTTTGATTAAATGTTATGAAACTAGGTTATTGGACTTTTTTAAAGACGACACCACGTCTGGTTCTTTAAACCCTGTATGTATGTATAAATGTATGTATATTTGTGGTTATATTGACCTTGAAAATGAATATATTTAGATTATGACGTTTATTTCCTTACCTCTGTGTATGGAAAAGTGAAGATAGGTTTATTTTAGGAGAGTGAAGGGGGAAAAGGGAATAGCGAAAAAAAGAAATCAATCTTTACAAATAAGAAATCGACAAGAACTTTTAGTTGGCTTAACATATGTATGCTTAATGAATTCCACAATATTGTGAAATTCATGTTCTTTTCGATTTGTTTATTTCAAAAGTCAAACTAGGAATCGTCAAAGACTTGAATATGGAATTGTAGGGGTGATTTGGATATAAGTGGATCTTTGCAGTTGTGAAGAATGTATGACATTAATGCTCCACATGAATTCGTTAGATCTTTTAGTTATGTTTGTTTTGGAAGTCAAATTAAGATTCGGGTTATTGGAATATACAAAAGTGGGTGCATGTGTATGTTTTATTCTTTACAGTTATGAGGAAAGTCTGGAATTATGCTGCAACACTGGTTACATTATGATTAAGGGATTTGAAGGGGGAATGCAGGGAAAGAATAGAATTAGCTTTTAGCTTTGTTTAAGCATTGTTCTGCGACTATTCGATTGAAGCAATGATCATTGTTGAGGCATTATTATGTATGACCATCAACTTTATGTTGTTATATGTTTACATTAAAACAAAAGAAGGAATCATTGATTTTTCATTCAGTATTACTCAATATCCAATTTTGTTATTATTATGGATTATTGGACCTTTTTTAAAGATATGAAATGTGGCTGGAACACCAAATAGAAGCAAAAGTATGCTTCAACTTGGCCTTGAAATAACATTTGAAAATATGCTTATGTTGCTTTTCATCACAACATCTAAATGTCACCCCATTTCTCTGCAATTTAATACACAAATTATGAAAAACATAAATCTCACTCTTCATTCAAATTTTTCGATCTATAAATGCACACCTATATTATAATAATTTTGTTAGTCAGAAACATACTTTCAAACTGTTACAATATGGATTCTCAATATATACTTTCTGAAATCTTCAAGGAAAGCACATTAAGGGAGTCGAAGGATATCGAAGCAGACAAATATTTGTTAAGAATAACGGATGAAATTCAGGCGGAATTCTATATAACACATGGTTTGAAAACGGACAGAAACAGAATCCTTAAGCTTTTAAAAAGGTTGGAGAAAATCACAAATGCCAATAATAATTGAATTTAAATGATTATTAATAAATAAGAAACAAACAAATATATTTGTTGCATATGTTTTGGGGGGAAGAGAATGCAATGGTTTATGTATAATTGTCATCTTCTAATCTAAAATTTTGTCCCTGTGTTTAGAGAAAATGTGACAACACTATACACAGTTACTATTTCGTGCCACAGCTCGCTTTTCGCTTCAACAAATTCTTATTATAGCTCACCCTATCCCTAATTTGGTTCAACAGCTCTCTCTTAGAGTTAAACAGCTTCATATTATAACTTAAGAGCTCCCTAATCTTATTCAACAGTTTCGTACTCAACCCTCTTCACTTAAGATCGATCCTCTTCATACAAGGAACACATTTTGATAGTTATCAAACGTACCATTTGCTTCAAATTTATGAAAGTTAAAAAAAAGCAAGCAAATAAATATTAGTGTACCTCACTCAAATTGAAAATTCGAAGGAAAAGAAACTTAAACAATGCCATCTAGGGGTTGAGCTATCGATACCTAAATTATTACGAAGATATTATAAATGCTGACTTGTGTACATAACTGTACCATATTACTAATTAAAACAAAACAAAAAAATGAAATAAAACACAATGATATTCAGAAGACCATAGATTGCATTTATTTCGTAATCGCAATGTACACATTTGATATAATATAAAATATGATTAATATATAATATCTGCCTCTCGTAGTTCTTCAATTATAGAGACCATCTCATTTGTGTGGTCATATTTTCCATTTTGATTTGATTCCACCAACCGCTTTAGTCGTTCAACAAGAACATTGGGATCGTTCCAATATACATATTGAGGTTTTTCGGAATTTACTCTCATTAGGCCTTTACCAGTGTGAGTACCATCGATTATCTTCTTTATTATATTGGTGTATTTATATCCTTTGTTAGATTTCACTCGTTCATTATGGCTGTAGTTTACTTTATGTGCATTGGAGTTGAGTAAAATTTTCTTATATATCTCCAACTCTGATTCATCGTAGTTTTTGGGTTTTTGATGAAATAGAAGTTCAAATAAGCCTGGTGTGAGCGCCCAATTCTGGTTTCCTACGACAATTTTCTCATTATTTATATATAAAGGTTTATCACCAAATTTCCATTCCCCATTAACATCTGTATGTGGACCGTATACAGTGTCCAGATTATTATTGATTTTCAATTGAAGAAGATTGTTTTCATAATCATAATCATCATGATCAGAATAAAAAGATTCTTCTCCACCCTCATCGTTGCTTGACTCATCTTGATTATTATCTTCTTTGTACTCTTCATCGTTTGCAGTGATTTCGTTTTTAAAATCTTCCTTATATCTCTTGATACTGGAAAACGATGATTTCCCATACTCGGGTATATTTTCTGTTTTAGGAATGTATTTGGATGCATTTTCACTTGTTGTTTTAACTAATTTGTTTAACTCTTCTGTTATAGGTTTGAAGGTATTTTCCAATTGCGTTGTTCTTGCTTGTTCTCCCCTTTTAATGTTTTGAAATTTTCTTTTCAAAACATTGCGGGATTGAACCAATCGTTTTAACATTTCTTCGTCCATAGTTAGAGTTCTACTGTTAAATGTGGGACATTGTCACAATATAAATAGTGTATCCCTTGATCTAAGTCCAACCTAACCTGAATCCAACCTAACCCGAACCCAACCTAACCCGAACCCAACCTAACCCGAACCCAACCTAACCCGAACCCAACGTAACCCGAACCCAACCCAACCTAACCTGAACCCAACCTAACCTGAACCCAACATAACCCGAACCCAACTCAACAGCATATACATTTGTTCAATCTTTAATATTTTATAACATTGCATAGACGGTCATAATTGCATGATTAACAGTAGTAGATTATTAAAACTTACAGTCCCACAAATGTGTATTCACCTTTTCTATTGTTTATTATCCCAGAATAAAGATATATTTTTGTATACAAACAATATTATTCATTTATTTAAATGTCAACATTTTTCAAGAAGAAACAAATGCAGAAGTAAACAAAGAGTGGTGCTATAGGCACTTCTAATATACATATCAAAAGCTTGAGTGTCGTCGGCTAAACTATAAACCATGGATCGTTTTCATCCAATGCCCATACGTTTTGTGCTTCTGGTATATACGGATAATCTTCTTCTGAATTCTCCAAAGATTGATTTGTTCGGGTTTCGTTCTCCTTTCCTTCAGCATCGGTTTCCACTCGCAGAGACTCATTATACTTTGCCTCGAATTCATTTACAGCTTTTACGCAAGCAGCCTCGAACTCATAATCCATTTCAAATAATTCAATTTGTTGTGGTGTATTTTGTGTTGCCTCGTAATGGTCTAACATATTGCAACAAATGTTTTCGAACTCTGTTTCATTCTCGAACTCAACTCCTAGCTCTCCGTTGATATTACTGACCATTTTTAGGTTTCTTACTTTTCTTGATGAAATGTCTCACTCCTTTAAAGGAATTTTGAAAACTGAATATAGTTTCCGAGTCTAACCAAACTTTTATAGGGGTTTAATGTTTATATTAAATATAAAAGGAATACATCAAAAGAAATGACTGTCCAAGACGACAAAACTATATACATATAGGGTTTTATATATAATAAATGCAATCTATGGTCTTCTGAATATCATTGTTTTTTATTTCATTTTTTTTTTTTTTTGTTTTAATGAGTAATATGGTACAGTTATGTACACAAGTCAGCAATTATAACATCTTCGTAATAATTTAGGTATCGATAGCTCAACCCCTAGATGGCATTGTTTAAGTTTCTTTTCCTTCGAATTTTCAATTTGAGTGAGGTACACTAATATTTATTTGCTTGCTTTTTTTAACTTTCATAAATTTGAATCAAATGGTATGCTTGAGAAATATCAAAATGTGTTCCTTGTATGAAGAGGTTCGATTTTAAGTGATGAGGGTTGAGTAGGAGCCTGTTGAATAAGATTAGGGAGCCCTTAAGTTATAATATGAAGCTGTTTAACTCTAAGAGAGAGAACTGTGAGCTATAATAAGAATTTGTTGAAGCGAAAAGCGAGCTGTGACACGAAATAGTAACTGTGTATAGTGTTGTCACATTTTCTCTAAACACAGAGACAAAATTTTAGATTAGAAGATGACAATTATACATAAACCATTGCATTCTCTTCCCCCCAAAAAATATGCAAAAAATATATTTGTTTGTTTCTTATTTATTAATAATCATTTAAATTCAATTATTATTGGCATTTGTGATTTTCTCCATCCTTTTTAAAAGCTTAAGGATTCTGTTTCTGACCGTTTTCAAACCATGTGTTATATAGAATTCCGCCTGAATTTCATCCATTATTCTTAATTGTCTGCTTCGATATCCTTCGACTCCCTTAATGTGCTTTCCTTGAAGATTTCAGGAAGTATATATTGAGAATCCATATTGTAACAGTTTGAAAGTATGTTTCTGACTAATAAAATTATTATAATATAGGTGTGCATTTATAGATCGAAAATTTGAATGAAGAGTGAGATTTATGTTTTTCATAATTTGTGTATTAAATTGCAGAGAAATGGGGTGACATTTAGATGTTGTGATGAAAAGCAACATAAGCATATTTTCAAATGTTATTTCAAGGTCAAGTTGAAGCATACTTTTGCTTCTATTTGATGTTCCAGCCACATTTCATATCTTTAAAAAAGGTCCAATAATCCATACTGAACATTCAATAATACCAAATTGGATATTGAGTAATACTGAATGAAAGTTCAATGATTCCTCCTTTTGTTTTAATGTAAACATATAACAACATAAAGTTGATGGTCATACATAATAATGCCTCAACAATGATCATTGCTTCAATCGAATGGTCGCAGAACAATGCTTCCTACTTTTGTTATTAACGTTTAAACAGACACAACATTCATGGTTAACGCTCTAGCTTGAAACAAAGCTTAAAGCTAATTCTATTCTTTCCCTGCATTCCCCCTTGAAATCCCTTAATCATAATGTAACCAGTGTTGCAGCATAATTCCATACTTTCCTTATAACTGTAAAGAATAAAACATACAAACGCACCCACATTTGTATATTCCAATAACCCGAATCTTAATTTGACTTCCAAAACAAACATATCTAAAAAATCTAACGAATTCATGTGTAGCATTAATGTCATACATTCTTCACAACTGCAAAGATCCACTTATATCCAAATCACCCCTACAATTCCATATTCAAGTCTTTGACGATTCCTAGTTTGACTCTTGAAATAAACAAATCGAAAAGAACATGAATTTCACAATATTGTTGTGGAATTCATTAAGCATACATATGTTAAGCCAACTAAAAGTTCTTGCCGATTTTTTATTTGTAAAGATTGATTTCTTTTTTTTCGTTATTCCCCTTTCCCCCTTCACTCTCCTAAAATAAGTCTATCGTCACTTTCCATACACAGACGTAAAGAAATCAAAGTCATAATCTAAACATATTCCTTTTCAAGGTCAATATCACCACAAACATACATACATCTATACATACATATATGGTTTAAAGAACAAGACGGGGTGTCGTCTTTAAAAAAAAATCAATAACCCAGATTCATAACATTTAACCAAAACAAATCCGATATTGTCTAATGCTGAATGTAGGTTTAATGCAAACATACACAGCATAAATTTAAAGGAAGCTCAATAACATACATACAAACGCTATGCCTCAACAATGGTCATCGATTTCTCATTTGTACACATTGGTTCCCTTTCCCCCTTAACTCTCCCAATCATATTTGCATACATATCCAAATCCATTGCAAAGATCAATTTGAAGCAACCAAAAATTCAATCCACCCTTCAATTCAATATTAAAGATTTTGTCGCCTTCATCGAATAATAATAATAAACAAATCGAAAAGATCGATCGAATTCATATTCAAACACACAGTAAATACTCAGTACACTTGTCCTCTGACTTAAAGTAAAGCAAAAGAACCAAACGACATACACACAAACATACAATAAAGCTATCGTGGCTGCTGATCCAATGCAAAGCAAAAGGAACCAAACGACATACACACAAACATACAATAAACACAATGCCTCAACGACGGTCAATGCTTCATAATTAGATCAATCAACAGACAGACGGACAAACGAGACCACCCACATTGATCATGGACACGATCCAGCATGCTCACGGACAGACGGACGGACAAACGAAGCCACCCACGTTGATAGTGGACATGCTTCCCCCCAGCATAAGGAATTCCAAGAATTTCCCACGGTCACCCCATCTCATGGTATGCTGTTTGTTTACTTTATAAATGAGTCTGCGACCCTTTTTACCCCATTTGTTTACTTAAGATATGTAATTTGATACTTTTAATTACTATATGACTTGTAATTTGAGTTTTTTAATTGATTCTGAATCCTTTCCTATATTCTACTGAACGCTTTTCGAGTAAAAAGTGGTAAAACTTGAAGATTCTTGAACGTAAAGGAACAGAGCTATAGTGGTTACACTATGTGTACAACATTCGCAGGTAGAAAATTTGGCATCTCATACGACATTGATAGATGGTGTAAACAACCCTTTAGTAAGTAAAAAAACCCCTAATGTATTTTAGCAAGCAAGGCAACCAGGCGACGCAGCTTATGTACGCAGGCCATGGTAGAACAAATATAAGGTAAAGTAAATACTACAACAAATATAACTCAACAAAAACCACATTGAAACTTGTTTTTGTTTGTAAACCTTGGTGTCAACGCACATGTAAACAAAACAAGGAAATGTCTATAAATTATGCGAAATCATGATAATTTTTGCTTGATTCCGCGCGAAATCACGAAACGCCTTCGAAATCACGAAAAGACGCCGAATGTAAACCAAACATTAAGTTGCGAACGTTTTTGCGGTAATTCACGAGACGGAAATTTTTAATGGAGCGGAGTTGGAGTCCCTGTCGAAAGCTGAACTAGTGATGGGAAGGCTACATTAAAAATCTTTTGCACGATGAAGCAAAATCAGATGCGCTTGGATTAAATTGAGAACGGAGGAAGTAAGCTCAAATGTGATTGAATTTAATGGAACCATGGTTTAATAAAAAAGGTTAGCCAAAGTTTTCTGTCAATTTAAATTTTGTCATTCGAGTATTCCTAAAACTTCAAAACAATATACACAAACTGTGTATGTATGTGTGGTGTTTGAATAATATGTCAAACAATTTTAAAAACAATCGAATTCAATGATTTTTAAAATTATTTTTGGAACATTTGTATGGAAATAATTCGTCAGGTTATCATTGAAACAAACATTTTATCATATCCACAACTTGATTATGCGGAGAAACCGTGGCCCTTCATTCATTTTTCGCGATTTTTATAAAACGCTCAAAATTGGTGTTGTAAACAAACCCACTTGTTGCTTAATTTTGAAGTTTCAGGAATTCAGGAAAAACAAGGGTTCTATAGATTTTTTTCATTTAAATCTACCTCTTTACTTATACCATGAATGGAACTTTTTTTTTAAATTTGTGTTTATATAATAAATTTGTGTTTGTATAATAAATATAATAAAGTTCTTTGAGTTCTTGTTTTACACAAATAATAAATGCATTTTACTTATGGGTACTTAAAGTACCCATTACAAGGCATTTTGGAAAAAATTTCCTTTACCGACAGTTTGCACAATTTTTTTTTCAAAAATCGTAAGTTTCTTTAAATGGCCAGCCTTCGGCCGGGAATTTGAGACTTTCTCCTATGGACAGGAGCCAATCTCGGGAAAGGGAACAAAATTTTCTTTTAAATTAAAATTAAAAAATACAGCGTACAGCGTTGGAATCTGCATAAAAAGCACTATCTGTGGCGATTATTTCACATTCTTCCGAATACTAAAGGAAATATATGCCGGCATTTTTTATACTTTTACATGTGCGGTGAAAACCTGTCAAATTTAGATGATGTGTTTCATGCCGTTCTACAAGGTATGAAAATTAAAAATGGAGTATATGTGGTGCCAAATGATATGTTTAAAGAAACAGTATCCACAACCATCAATCCGATTGAAGCATTTAAAAAACCTTCCGGCACACAATGGCAATTAACGAAAATTTTCGGTTATATGCTGTTTATATTAGAGCTTTTTGCAGGGTTAACCTTCTTTATGAGGATTTGTTTGAAATATAAGCAATGGAATTGACATTTAAAACCCAGTCGGTTTGTTAAATCCGGTTATATATAAATGGGGTATAAGTTTACAATCAAAATAAAGTTGTTGCTTAGCCCTACCCAAGGCATATTTATACAAGGTAGAAGTGACAATCAGCTGTATTCTTACTTTTTTTGTAAATTTAGTTTTCAAAATATAATAGGATCTACTCATGAAATTTGAAACTTCGAAATTTGTTACCATAAAATTCTTCTTTTCACCGTAAACGTGTAATAACAATGACGTACGACAATTCTGTATGCTTTATATTTACATTTTGATTCAAATTTGTTCTATTTTAGTGGATTTTCAAAATATATTTATGTTTTTCCTGTTAATTTTCAGTAACAACAATGTTGTTTTTGTAAATTTGTTAGTTGTTGTAATTCATGCATTTACCTTATATGAATATGCCTTGGCCCTACCGATAGCAACAGTGCTGTCAACTTTTATTTATACTTTTCATCATGGTATAAGTAAAGAGGTAGATTTAAATGAAAAAAAATCTATAGAACCCTTGTTTTTCCTGAATTCCTGAAACTTCAAAATTAAAGGGCTGTTTACACCATTTATCAATGTCATATGAGCTGCCATTTCTTTCACCCATTCGACATTCTCTATGTTTGTCAAAATTGACGTCATCCATACAATTTTCAATTTGTGCGTTCATACCTGCAAGTGTTATTTTCGTATGACATAACCTAAAAATATAAAAACAGCTGTTTTTGTCATTATTTACATTTATTGTTGAGTTGCAATTTTGCGCAAATTTTAATTTTGGTTGAAGGAAACTGAATTGGTAGAATTGGTGTTTGGAGTTATAGAGGCATTCATGTTTTTGCCACCAAACAATCATTTCAAAGACTGCTTCTTTCGACCAATCTATCTAAAAATAACATTGTAAACGCCATTTTTTACTTTACTGAATATTTAAATATAAATACCTTTCCATTTTCTTTTTTAAAAGATTTTGTTTTTCATTTTTTGTTTGAGAATGTCAGAAAACAGCTGATAAATTTATGTTTACATACGAGAATGACGTATCAAATAGAGCGCTCCCTAAATGAAAAAATTACACATGAGTTGCCAAATCATTTTGATAGATGAAAATTTTCATAGTGGTTACACTATGTGTACAACATTCGCAGGTAGAAAATTTGGCATCTCATACGACATTGATAGATGGTGTAAACAACCCTTAAGCAACAAGTGGGTTTGTTTACAACACCAATTTTGAGCGTTTTATAAAAATCGCGAAAAATGAATGAAGGGCCACGGTTTCTCCGCATAATCAAGTTGTGGATATGATAAAATGTTTGTTTCAATGATAACCTGACGAATTATTTCCATACAAATGTTCCAAAAATAATTTTAAAAATCATTGAATTCGATTGTTTTTAAAATTGTTTGACATATTATTCAAACACCACACATACATACACAGTTTGTGTATATTGTTTTGAAGTTTTAGGAATACTCGAATGAAAAAATTTAAATTGACAGAAAGCTTTGGCTAACATTTCTTATTAAACCATGCTTTTCATTCATAATTTTGCATTTTAATGTTACCGATTTTTGCCGGTAAGTCAAAAAATTAGTTCCACTACTGGAATACTCTACTTTATTGTACAATGTTTACGACTACCCAGAAAAATTTGAAGGAAGGGGTTCTATGCGATGGCGTGATTTCATTGCATCTTATGCATTGGTTCGAAGGAAGTCGTGAAAAATCCGATCTTTCTATTAGCATTTGAACCCATGCAACGGAAGTCGTGAAAGATCCGATCTTTTCATCAGCATTTGAACCCATTCCATCGATCCAATAGAGATGAATTTTGTGTTTTTATTTATACACATTTTTCTAAATATATAAGATTAATTCTTTACAATAGCTTGTTTAGTCGGAGACTCGAAATCACAACCAATCTTGTTAAAACTGTCGCCGTAATGATAATGTCATTGCCAAATGTTGCTGAAAATGACATGCTAAAGCATTGGTGTAAATTACATGCTCTGAATTTAAAAATGAATAGCATTTTTTGAGCTCCACGCTCATATAAAATTCATCGATGAAAATGCTAAAAAGGCTGTTGTTTTTACAACGCGTGTTGCATTGGAGTATTTACAGCCAGTTTCTGTATGTCGAAAGAAGAATGTGTGCGAATGAAACACTCCAAACTCTTGTGTGTTTTTCAAGTTTGTTTTTTGTTTTGAAGCAAAAGCAAAGGTAAAATTATTTCGAAAACTAAAGTTTGGGCGTGTTTCATTCGCACACATTCTTCTTTCGACATACAGAAACAGGAGAATACCTATTTTGCATTGTCATTTTTTTTTTGTCACTTACCCTGCGTTTACAAATGACAGGACAGTTGAGTTCATGTATTGATTGTCAAAATCCAAAAACTTGCCTGTATGACGTAGGCGTCCCGACAACTGCAAAAACAGTTGTAAAATTATGAATGAAAATCATCTATTTGTTTTTGTTTTCCGTTCACATTTTTTCTATTTCTTCATTGTCTTTTGTTTTCAATACATTTCAATTATTATGTGTGTTCGTTTACTCAAAATTTGTACAAATTGTTACTGGGTTGTCTAACATGGCTAGCAAAGGCCTCGCAAAAAAATAATAAACCCCTAAAGCAATCTTTAGATGACCATATCCAAGGCCGGCCAATTTTTCAAAATATTTGCAAAGAAATCAACAAGTTTCTTGAATATTTGGGCGAAACAGGAACTGATCAAATCACTTGGCCCTGGGCAAGATTATTTAATAAAGGGGCTTTTAATGAACTTACAATCAACTATATAAATAATGTAGCATTTGCAGCTGTATGTATGGCTGTTACCATTGACGCAGCTATTTCGAATCCAATGTGGAATATTCCACAGTTTAAGACTCTAAAAGGAGTGTCAAGGGAAAAGTACTGTGATTGTGCAAAAGCAATTTTAGAAGACGCAATGTCGAGTACGTCGACGGAACAAATAAGCTGCAACTATACAAAGGCCATACTGCTGGAAACGGGCATGTAAACAGAAAATTGGAAATACATATAACTGAATAAAAGAATGATGCTACCGAACCCAGTTAAAAGTTAGACTTTAAGGGTTGTTTACACTAACCGTCAATGGTATATTCCATCGTTATACCGTCTTTAATAGCTGTGTCTTTTTACGTGATATCTTGTAATAATTATTACTAGCTGTGTCTTTTTTTCGTGATAATTATACCGTTTTCAAGAAAAAACTGCTTCAACACTATTCCAGATCTATACAGCCTTAACCAATTCTTCATTTCTCTGCGGCATAATTGATTTTCATTTATATACAGCATCATAATTTGTATTCGATTTACGAATTGTCTTAACATTGGAGTAGCTACGATGGAATGAAGAACTTTCTTAAAAAAAAAAAAACGCAAGAGCAAACCGTAATCAAAGTAATTAGATCTCCAATTTCTAGCTTTAACAACTTTTTTCCCTGCGCCAAAATTGATTATCATTTACATGCATACATCATGGTGCCTATTCTGTAACATTTTAACAACTTTACTCATTGTTTATTTTATAACAATTTCATTTGTTTGTTTTGTAGTTGTTACAATAACAAAAGAAATTTTAACTACTTTTGAATGATAAAACTTACAGAATAGCTGTGTCTTTTTACGTGATAATAGTAATAATTATAATAATTATTACTAATGTTGCAGATTTTGACAGTTGTATAAAGGAAAAGTTGCTGAAAAAAATGTTTCAGTAACATTTAGTAAGTAAAAAGACACCCCTAATAGCTGTGTCTTTTTACGTGATAATTAGTAATAATTATTACTAATGTTGCAGATTTTGACAGTTGTATAAAGGAAAAGTTGCTGAAAAAAATGTTTCAGCAACATTTAGTAAGTAAAAAGACACCTCTAATACAGGAAAAGTTGCTGAAAAAATGTTTCAGCAACATTTAATAAGTAAAAAGATACACCTACTAATGTTGTAGATTTTGACAGTTGTATAAAGAAAAAGTTGCTGAAAAAAATGTTTCGGCAACATTTAGTAAGTAAAAAGACACACCTACTGTGTGCAATATGGGGATTTCCTTACGCCATTTAGTTTTTGCATCAACAACAGCAAAAATGCAGTGCAAAAATTACGTCTCCACATTGCCTGTGTGGGCAGATAAGGAATGTTTTTATTTCGGGTCATATGACATTGATGGCTAGTGTAACAACCCCTTAAATCATATCCGTATTTTAATTTAATTTGTATTTTTACTTTTTTTTTTGTAAATTTGGCTTTCAAAATGTAATAGGGTACACTCATGAAATTTGAAACTTTGAAATTTGCTACCATCAAATACTTATTTTCCTTCTAAACGTGTAATAAAAATGACCTACCACAGTTCTGAATGCTTTTGCTCTGTTCCAGAACCTGCAAGAAGCTACTATTTTTTACTACGATAACACTTTTTCCTTTATGTTATCGGAAAAAATAGTAAAAATTAGTAGATTCTTGCAGTTCTGGAACAGACCATTTATATTTACATTTTGATTCAAATTTGTTTTTTTTTATATATAAGGTTCCTGGACTAGAACAATGTCTACCTCTGAGTTCGTGAGGGACAGGAGTAGTTCGGCGGCAGCTGCTTTACAATGATGCAGATTAATCTGCAAAATGCGTAGCACCTGCCGCCTGCCTACTCCTACTGACTTCCGCGAGGTGGACTCAGTCGGAACCGAACCCATCCTGAACCGAAGTTCAGTTTTCCCTCACGAATCTTAAGGTACTCCTCTCCTGAGGAGTCTACCGCCATCTTAATGTCCATCCCTCCATTCTCCTTACAAGGGGTGAGACTCATTACAGTCCAGTACTTAGTAAGGAGACCGGGGTTCTGGAGCTCCAGCATCCTCAGCAGAAGTTCCTTATCCACGGTAGGTGGGGGAACCCATGCTGGGAATACCTTCCTGGACGGAATCTCCGTTATAGACACCGCAGCAATTTTTGCCCCCTCCCAAAGTTCATCAAAGCCATTAACTGTCTTCTTAAGGTACTCTTGCGAGCTCCTGTTGAGACATTTAATGACTTTAACTCCCTTGTGAAGGAAGGCGCCACCAAACTGACGGTCACCCTGGTTCGCCTCAGTGGACACAATGGCTAAACGAAGCCGAGTCTCGAAGAGCAACCAGTGACTTTCGCTGATTTTCCCGAAGGGGTCAGCTCGGTCGATGATTGCTACTAGGAGCTCGTCATCGTTTGCCACCGTGGCCGTTTTGGCGTAGGGTTTCCTACGTCCTCGCTCACGTGCCTTGGTAACAGCTTTTCCTGAGGAGGTGGACGCCTTCTCAGTACTGGTGCTGCTTCCCTTGGCTTTGTGAGCAAGGACACCAGCGTAGGAGTTCGCCGTGTTGACCGTCCGAGAGATCATCGTCTTCTTTGGCGAAGGCTGAGGGCCTTCTGAAGAGCGAACTCGCTTCACAGTCTTTGACTGCGAGGACTTGTTCGTCTTCTCCGAAGTCGATGGTGTCCCAGTCGATCCACCCGTCGTTACTCCCGAGTGGCTTGCGCAGGTCTTCTGTTCGTCCGCTTTACCCTCATTAGTTGGGGTAGGAGCCGGATTCGGGACAGTCACCTTCTCCAGTTGACTACTCTTACGAGAATCATTTGGAGTCGGATTATGCCCCTTATCCTTTTCCAGTCCCTTCTGGCTCGGGTTCGGCTTCGGAACAGCTTTAGGTTCCACCTTGCTGTCAGAAGCAGCAGGCTTCACCTCCACCTTTTTGCTTGTCGCCGCAGTCTCTACTGAGTCTTTGGCTGAAGCTGAAGCAGGGTTCGGGAGAAAGATTTTGTCCACCAGGAGCTCGCATCTGGGTGCATTTGGATAAATTCTTTCGAATTTCCGCATGTACTTCAGCTTGCTCTTGATGAACATGATCTCTCTCCTAGTATGCGAGCTCGCGTCCCTTCCCACGAACTTGCGCAGATACGAAGCTGCACGCTTGTAGTGCCTCGTATCTGAAGCCTCTTTGGCGGAAATTGCGTCTGCGTCGGTGTCCGTCGATGAGGTTTCCTTGGATTCCCCAACGCAGGCCGGAGACTCAGAGTCAGTGGCAATTGTTGGAGCTTCCGTTGATTCCCCCTCGATGGTCATCGACTTAGAGTCAGTGGCTGCTGATGGATCATCCCTAGGTTCTCCATCAACATCCATTGACTCCGTGGCAATCTGCCTTCGAAGCTTAGTATCGGCTGGTGCCGATACAGGACCAGACTGGTTGCGACTAGTCTGTGGTTGCGAACCAAGGTTCACAACCTCTTCGACCACATCACCGTCAGTGGACATGTCGTCATCAGACCTTCTTGTTGACTCAGCTGGGATCACCGTAATGTCCAGTTCGTCGTCAGTGAGGGTGAGATTGTTGAGCATGTCCTCTGGTGGTACGGTCGGAACAAGTCTCTCCAGTTGGTCGAGGAGTTCCCTACTCTGTCTCTCCAGACTGTCCCCAATCACTTTGAGATGTAGGTCGTCCCCGCCCAAAACTTCGGTCCTGTCAGCCGTGGACTGATTAACACCAGTTTTGGCTAAAGCATTATCCTTTTGAAAAACCGGTCCGTCAACAATAATTCGGGTTGTATATACTGCACTTGTAGCAGTTACGGCTGTAGGTGCCAAGGCATCCACACCTGAGACAGCCGGATCACAATCGCTTGATCTCGACGGTACGTGGCTTGTGATCTCACCAACGCTTACCGCCGGTACTGGGTTATTAACTCCCTGCACCGTAACTTTATTCCTTTTACGTCTTTTACCCATCTTAGTTGATTTATTTAAGGGAACTACCCCGATCCAATTTTGGTCCACGGGGGGTTTGAAAGAGAAACAAACCCCCAGAGTTTCTGAGATATGTGGAGACAGTAAACACCTTCAGTTTCCCTCGGGCGCTGCCGACCCCACATATCTCAGAAACCCCCTTCCCATCCGCCACCCGGGAAGACGCGCCCAGTAGAAGATTGGCAACTCCCGTGGGAAAAAAACAGTGTGGGAGTTTGAAAAAAAATTTCAAGAAATTTCATATTTTTATGACATTTCATATTTTAACGCACCTTCACGACAAAATTATTGCAAATATTTATAATCGCCATGTGTTTGGAAATTTATGGTGACGATATGTAATAAAATGCAAAAATATGTAATAATCGAGAAAAATATCCGAACTTATCTTTTTGAATTTTTTTAAAAATATGCAAAATACGAGTTCTAGCGTTCATTAGGAATAAGTAAAACTAGCGATAAACAAACCCCTAACTAAAATTACTCCGTATCAACATTCAATTTTTAAATTCGTTACAAACTTAAAAAGTTCCTATTACTTTATACACAAAAATAATGTTTGCCAACTAATTAAAAAAATTCTTACACCAATTCGCAAATTCTGAAGAAAATGTGCTTATTAGAACAACACCACACATCGGTGACTCCATTCAATTAAAAAATCCATAAATCAATGCACGGTTGTTGAATTAAGTGAGTTGTGCTTTGCTAATCTAATTCAAAAACCGCGAATTCAATGCAAATAGGCATTTTGTATTACAAAACATAATTACAGCCCCCAAAAGTATGCTATAATAATTTGGTGTAACTAATTTCGAAATTTCAGCTCCCATGTTTTGCTGTTCCCACGTCGTTGAGAATATGGAAAAAGTGGTAATGGGAAATTTCGCTCCCATGGGAATGTTCAGAAAAGGGCTGTTTATGTTTTTAATTTTCAATAACAACAATGTTGTTTTTGTAATTTTGTTAGTTGTTGTAAATGCATCTACCTTATATAAATGTGCCTTGTGTGCATTATGTATGAATTGAATTTATTTTAATTATTTAATAAAGTGATTTTGGTGTTTTGTTCTTAAGGTTAGGTTCAAGGATGTGCCGCAGCCACCGCAACACGGTCGTTCTAGTCATTCCGTATCAAATAAAACTCTATAGGTAATACTTCTCGGATCTTTTTTAATGTATAGACTGCAATAGGTTACACCCCTTCGATACGAATTATTATCCATTGCTTTGGCACTTTGTAGATCGGTGGTAATAGCAACCCATTTGTCTTATTGATGGGCGAGTCCCTTTTGCCTGGTTTTGTACAGTATATTTGCTGAAGCTGGATATTGGGGTATAAACTCTCTTCACTGAGACTTTGGGACATTCCATGTGATCAAGACATTAGGGGTCGCTCCAATTGCTGATCCTTTTAAATTTTTTACAATTTTCCAAACATGGCTCACTGAAATACTTGTGAATTTCCCAAATATCCGGGGCTCATATTTCATGAAGATGTGTAACCTCATAATCAATACAACAATACCTACCTGTGGTAAAAAAAATTATGCATCTGTTTGGAATCCTCAAAGTTTATATAATAATAATTGTTCCACAAACATCCGTAAGGGACAAGGGAGGGAGACTTCTCTCATATCAATGAGTTCACCCCGATTCATATTAGATCAATGATATCCTCAAAGTTTATTTATTTGTTTTTGTTACATTCTTCGAGGTCACCTTTATTTTCCACCCTATTTATTTTACAATCACTTTGTACAATCGTATTTCTTCCACCAATCCGCAAACATTTTAACTTTTGTTATTATATTCTGTTCCTTTTGCTGGCGTCTCCATTTGTTGGCATCTAAATGTAACATACCGCCAATAATTTCTTGGGCAAAATTTGGCGGAAAACGTTGTTCATCTTCAATGACATGAGCAAACCCCGTATCCATGCCAAAATTAACCCAAAAGTATGGCAATCCTTTGGGTATAGCGCTCCTTAGGGATTTGTTACGCAGCGAAACCAATTGCTTATTGACACACCATTCATGCTCCGACTCTTCTATGGCTTTTTTAAAATAAAATGGTGCCATCTCTCCTTCCGACTCCTTTATGGGTATACAATGTATTACCATGTGTGGACGTTTATGTAGTCTATTGGCAATTTCAAAGAAAATCACATCCTTACGTTGGGCAGCAAACATTCTTGTCAGAGCTTTACGGAAATCACTTATTTCCTCCCACGTGTCTTCGTCCAGTTGTGTACTGCAAGTTGAATGCTGGGTGGGTACTATCATACAATGACCCGACTGAAGTCCTTGATACCAGGGTAATGCCAGATATACTTTATCTCCAACCGATACCAACAGTTCCTTTTGCATTTTGGTCGAGTCGAAACATCTATCGCAATTATCCAAAACAGCTTCCATTTTTTGATGTTCTTTAATGGCACGATCACGTTCTCTACGTGCCTCTCGCGATGAATCATCCTTAGATATCTTTTCGGCGAAAATATCCTCCAAATCATCATTGGGATTTTTATTTTTAGCCGCCAGTTCTGCAAATTCCAAATTAGCCTGGGATGCGCTGGTATATTTTTCTCGTTCAAACATTTGTTTTATATCGAAACGATCGTCATCGGCAAAATAGCGCACACGTTGACCGTCGTCGTCGTGTGTCTTAACACGTTTTTGTTTTGCTTTCCTACCGCCATACAAGTCTCTGGGATCAACAAATTTCGATGAGGGCAGTGGGCGACTTTGTCCCGATTGATCGGTATGTGTAAGCAAGACATGTTCTTCGTCTTCTTCCTTTTTCTTTGATTTCTCTTTATTTTTCTGGCGACTTTCTGCAATTTCGGATTTTTTACGTTCCTTAAATAGATTTCTTTGTACTCTGGCCTTTTCCAACTTCAACTTCATTTCTTCAACGGCTGTCGTGTCACCCATAATTTCTGCTTTCAGAATTTTTGCAGCCAATTCATTCATCTGTTGATCTGTTAAGAAGTCGGAAGTAGAAGCACTCTCCTTTTTCTCTTTGCAATTTTCCTGCCCTTCTTCGGTGTCCGAGGAAGAAGTAGAACTCTCACTTGGCGTTGCTGATCGTTTCATAGGACTTGGCTGTGGAAGAGGAGGTTTACTTGTTGATTCTTTTATATCGTTTTGTTTCCTCCATCCTCTAGCTGAGCTTTGAGAGGATGAGGACGACCTTGCGGAATAGTGATGTTTTACTTCATTATCGTCATCATCTCGCGGTTTTTGGAAACCAGGCAAACCTGTCCCTGTTATTTTCCAATATGGATTCAATTCTCTGCTACTTTTTGCAGGATCGTATGTATCAATTTGTTGCTTTTCCTGTGGTTTATTGGGACGTTCGCGCGAGTATGTCTTTAACATCAAGGCATCTGTCATCCAACTGTCTCGTTGCAGTGTAGACTCCTCAGGCTTTGGTGCCTCCACCCATCTCTGCTCACTATCTTCTTCTTCAGTATCGCTGCTGTCACTGCTGGTATTTTCCTGTTTTTTACTTTTAAGCTTTGCCTTCTTCTTTTTACTTTTCTTGGAAGACTTTTTCGACTTCTTAGACCTTTTCTTTTCCTCCTCAGACGATGACGATTTGGAATCGGATGTGCTACTTTCACTCGTGGAATCATCACCACTGTCACTACTATCGTCTTCGGAACTGGATTGGTGTTTATGCTTCTTCTTTGATTTCTTCTTAGTCTTGGAACTTTTCGTTTTATCTTTACTCTTTTTATGTTTCCTGTCCTCCTTTTCCTTCTTCTTCAGTTTCTTCACCACTGCGGGATGTATCCAGTTGGTTTCGCCTTTCAGTTGTTTGTTAGCTTCTCGTTCAGCTCTTTGAACGGCACGTTTCTTTGCATCTTCTAACATTGCTTCCCTGGCCTCGCGTAATTCGGCCCGGGCTTTATCTTTTTCTCGTCCACTTTCAAATTGTATAAAACTCATGTTGGGAAGATGGGGAAGATGTATATGAGGAGCAAAGACGTATAGATCCTTGATATGAAGGTGTTAATAATTTGATAAAGTAACTTCTCCAGGGCTTTATAGCTGGAAAAACGAACGAACCTCTGCAGGGTTCTAAAGTTCTATCAGCTGATCAGCTGTTTAAAGAATCAAAACCAAACTATAGCTTTGTTCCTTTACTTTTTTAATGGTAAGAGTGGTAAAAGAGAAAAGTGTCAAACTTGTTCAAAATTGCTCTCTCATGAACATTTTTACGAGAAAAGTAAAGGAACGGAAAAATGGTAGATCCGGCAGCAATGTCAGAAAAAACATAAAAAAATCAACTTTCGTCTTTTATTTCACAGTTTTTAATTTAGTGTTGTCAGTGTTCGACGTTTTCTTCGGTTTTTCGTCCCTTTTGTGAAATAATCGTCAAACAAAAGTCGAAAAATCAGTTCTGCCATTTTCTACCTGCAGAAATTTTGCTGGTAGCCTGTGGTAGAAGAGAAAGCCATTTTCGCTCTCTCTCCCCTCTCACTCTCTTAAAAATTGCTTCCAGTTTTGCCACTTTTCGGGGTTAAGGAACGCTTTGCAGGTTAAAAATGGTAACAAATGGTTAAAATGGTAAACTCAGGTAAGTAAAGGAACACAGCTTATAGGTGTGTACGATAACTTTCCCAGCAATAATTACTCAGTCAGTTCCAGCAACCTCTCTCAGTGAATTTTACTCTCTCAAGCAACAAAAATTGCAGAAAGTTATCGAACAGCATTTCGCAAAAACTTGCAAGAAAGTCAGCTGTTTCCGAAAATGTATGAAATTTGTTTTTGTTTCTTTTGATATTTTAAACCAAACAGAACAAAAACATAAATTTTAAAATTGCAGTTTACTTATTTAATGCTTTAATCCTATCCACAAGGCTTTAAAATCTAAAAAAAATATGCATTTGTGAAATTTTCTTGGTCAAAAATGTTAGCATTTCGATTTGTTTACATTGAACAGGTGATTAAAAGTCAGCTGATCAGACTTGCAAATTTTTGCGGGACAAATTTTCCCAGCAAAAATTTGCAAGTTCTCAGTCACAAAATTCTCCAAACACGCTCTTTTTTGCTGGATAATTTTGTTATCGAACAGCATTCAGTAAAAATTTGTACGAATTTGTAAAAATTTTTGGGTTATCGTACAGACCATGGTACAATTAACAGGTAGATGCATCAGCCAACAACTACAACAAAAACCAATTCAGGGGCTCAATTCTGTTTCTATGAAAATGTGAAATGAAAACTTCTATAAAAGAGAAAACTGTCAAATGAAAAAAATTATAAAGGAAATATTTTTCATTTCAAATTTTCATAGAACAAGAATCCAGCCCCTGTACTGTGAAATGTCAAAAATGTTTTCCAAAAATAAAGCGATTCACACAATTTTTTCAACAAAATTTTGTTAGGCCGATACTAATAGACGCATTTTTACAAAAACCCAACAAAAATTCAAAATTTTTCGTTTAAATTTTTGTTTTTTTATTTTGTGTTTTCACTTACAACAACTTTTTTGACAGCTCGCAGTACATCGGCTGAGCTGATGCGGGTACCTGTATGATTGTGCCATGCTATGTACGAATGAGGCATTGCTGGAAGTTGAGTCCCATAATAATTCAAATATAGTATCTGTAAGGACTTCCAGTAATCCCTTGGATATGGATGTCTTAGGGGAAACTACAGATGACTTGGTAGAGCCCTATGAGATGCCAGTGGATGACTCCAGGGTTAGGTCCTTGGTCGAATCCACTGACGACTCAGGGGAGGGCACTCTCGAAGAACTTGTGGTTGACCCTGGGCAGAATTCTCCGGCGGAGACTGTTGGGGATTCCAGGATTTTAACTCCTAACCAGAGCGTGCCTTCAGCACTTCTTTCATTTGAAATTTTTCGACGTTTTCTACAGACAAGAAGCTCTGCTTCTGCCCCAGGATTAGATCTGATATCGTATGAATATCTAAAGAGATTGTCCCCATCCGCGTTGAAAGCCTTTTTTGATATAGTGTGCGATGTGTTTAAGAGTGGTGAAATCCCAGAAAATTGGAGGTTTGTTAAAATATCACCTATCCTGAAGCCAGGGAAGGACCCAACTAAAATAGAAAATTACAGACCTATTTCGCTCCTCTCGGTACCCCTTAAATGGCTTGAGGCTATGTTGAAGGATTTTATGCAAAATTATCTTGAATCAAATCATGTTTTCCCAGAGCGGTCGTATGCATTTAGACCAGGTCATTCCACATCCATGTGCATCAATGACTTAATCAATACAGTTTATGCTTTAAAGTCTAGAGGTAATCAGGTGTTAAGGCCTGTGTACATAAGCAGCCTTGCCTGCTTACCTTGCTTACTTCTGATAAAAGAATAAAAAAGAAAAGGGCAACCCAGTTCGAAATTTCCTCGGCCTTCTTTATTCTTTTATTTTTATTACGTCAAAAATGAAGCAGGAAAGCAAGGCAATTAAGGTAGAAACACAATGAAATACGCCGCTCTATCACGCTCAGTTTCATGTAAAAGACTAAAGACAAAGTACTACCTAATTCAAATTAACTAGGCAGCATTTGAATTAGGTAGTACTTGGGCTTTATTCTTCTACATGAAATTGAGCGTGAAGCAAGCAACAAAGTTCAATGTATTTTATCCTTCAGGCAGAGCAGCTTATGTACGCAGGCCTTTAGGTTTTTGTGTCGATGTCGAGAAGGCCTATGACAGTGTGAGGGTAGATACACTGAGATCTAAATTGAATAACCTGGGGGTGAATGGCGCGATTGTCTCATGGATTGCAGATTTCCTCCACAGGAGGAATCTGGTCCTGGGTTCTCGCGTCGTCTCCGTCAGTCGCGGTTTGGCCCAAGGCAGTGCCTTGAGCCCAATTCTCTTTAATGCATACACAATTTCGGTTCATGACATACATTCTGAGAATTGCATATTATTTCAATATGCGGAAGATTTTTTCCTGTTGGTTTACCATAGGGATTTCAAGTCTGCCAGATCTCTTTTGAATCTCAAAATTTCTGAATTTGCTTCCCGCTGTGGAGAAATTAACTTAGTCCCGGTCCACACTAGAGTGAGTTTCATTAAAAAATTTCATGAAATTAGGTGTTCTTAAACCGAATTCCCCACTACAGCAATTTTATGATTTTACTCTACTATGGAGGTCGATCTAGAGATGCATTATTTCATGCATTTTTTTCAATGAAATCACTCTAGTGTGGACCGGGACTTATGCTAAGTTTATATTTACGAAATCCACTCGATTTCAACTGTCAATTCCATAGCTCAAACGTCAAATGAAATCTCATCTGGATTTCATTTGACGTTTAACCTATGGATTTGACAGTTGAAATCGAGTGGATTTCGTAAATGTAAACCAAGCATTACGTTTCAATATAAACAAAACATCAGCCATTCATTTTAATAGGAAAGTCGAAAGTTAACTATGATGGAAAGTTGAATCTTAACTATGATGGAATGGATATTGAGCAGGTGGATAAAATTAAATACTTGGGATACTATGTTGCATCAAATAACTCTGCGAAGGATCATGTTCAACACACCTTAGCAGAAGTAGAAAGGAAAAATAAGTGTTTGAGTATCTTATAGTACGTTTATATATAAGCGGATTTAACAAACCCACTGGGTTTCAAATGTCAATTCCTTTGTGTATACGTCAAATAAATCCTCATTAAGAAGGTTAACCCTGTAAAAGGCTATAATATAAACATGGCCTTAGGTGGATGTAAGAAAGGCGTGGATCCACGCAAATCCCTGCAACTCTTCAGGGCATGTGTTAGGTCAAAAATAGAATATGCATCATCTACTCTCGCCAATGCAGATAAAGGTTCTATTAATAAAATTAAAACCTCAATTAACAATTGTATGAGGAAGTCACTTGGGTTAATAAGATCAACACCTGTCCCGTGTCTGTACCACCTGGCGGCGGAATTACCCCCCGATTATAGATTCTGCCTCACAGCAGTAAAAGAATTAGCAAAGGCGTATGCATATAAACGGGCCATTAACACAGGTATTTATAGAGTTCACACTAGATTCAAAGATATCCTGGAAAGGGTTGGCAAAACGTCTCCATTAGGGACTAGGGCGACAAATATTAGTGTTGATGATGTTTTCTTTAAGGTGATAGTCTCAAAAAAGGCTGATGCAGACAGCTCGGTAATTGAACAACTGTACAGAGGGAAATTTAACCAGCTCAAATATAAGGGGTTTCAGATCTTCTCTACGGATGGTTCTGTTTCCCCTAACTTCTCTGGCTCGGCGTTTATTCATGAGGGTTCTAGTGTAGTGTATTCGTATTTCGGTAATCTAACGTTGTCCTCAATGTCGGCTGAACTTATTGCTATTGTGAAGGCACTTTAATATGCCGTTAACAACCAAATTAGGAAAGTAGCCATTCTTTCTTATTGTCTTAGTGGTCTCAAAGCGAGTAAAAGGAATTGTAAAGGTAATTATCTTATAGATAGAATTAAAGAGTTAGCTTCAAAACATTTCGAAAAAATTGAACTGCATCACATTCCAGGTCATAGTAGTATTCCACTTAATGAAACTGTTGATCAAGCAGCCAGAAGGGCTAGGGAAATCGGGTCGCAGATTGATACACCATTGACTATCTCTCATGCAATTAACCACATTACTCATGTTCTATGGTCAGAGTGGGGAGATGAATATAAAGACCGAGGCGTGTATAGCTCCTCTCATTTCTTCACAATCTTCCCTGATGTCACCAAGCGTCCGTGGTTCCACAAATCCATATCTGCTCCAGTGGACACAAAAACGTTAAACCAAATAATCACAAACCACGCTTTCTGCAATGCAACCTTGGAAAGGATGAATGTAGTGCCATCGCCTTTGTGTGAAACCTATAACATCGAAGAAAGCGTTGACCACATTATTTTTCATTGCTGTCGTTTTTCAGCAAAAAGAAATGCAAATCACCTCATAAAAAATTCAAGATCCAATGTGGACATCATCAACAAAAATGGGATAGATAAACTCCCTGCCATTGCTGAATTTTTACATGAAATCAACATTAACTTATGAACAATCTCCAGATCAAATATTGAATATATAGCGGATTTATCCCTTTTGCTTGTTGTGGCGTTATCTGGAAATTGGCCAAGCTCTAATATATATATATATTTATTCAGAAAAAATAGGAATTTCACAACACAAATGTGTATCAAATAACTTAAATTAATTCCAAAAACAAAAAAACATAATTTTTGCAAGTTTTTTAACCATTTATTTTCACTTTTGTCATCGTTTGAGTATTTTTGTTTTTCTACAACACACACAAACAAACAAAGACATCATAAAACAGTTGCATTTTTTGGTAGTTTATGACGAAAAAGCAGGGTTGCGTATAAAAGTGTGGTGTTTTCGTGCGTTGTTTAGAATAAATGACGTAGCTATCGTCATTTATTTTTGTATGGTAAATGACGCAAAATATTGCCTGTTTTAGCAAATAAATGACGAAACAGCTCTAAATGACGAAAAAGTTGCTAATGTAAATTGGACGTAAAGATGTTATAAAATGCAAGCCATTGCAAATATCCCAAAATAAATAAAATACATTGCTTATTCGTGTAAAACAAGAATATTAACTTTATTACATTAACACAAATTATAAAAACTCTCCATTAAATTTGATCGTAACTAAGTTTACTTCCTCTACTCTGCTTTTTATGACATCGAAATTGGTATTGCTTCATTATCCAAATGGTTTTTCATTTTTCCTCCCACTTCAGTTCAGATTTCCAAAAAACTCCAACTCCACTTCAAAAATAATTTGCATCTCGTGCATTACAGCAATGTTCATAACTTTAGTTTGCATTTCTTTATTTTTTATAAAACAAATTCTTAGAATTTTAACACTCTTTCTTGTGTTCAGAAAAAAGACTGCGACCGTAGGGATCACAACAGTTTTTTCTTGGCTTGCTTGGCTAGGGATCTTTAAGCGAGTGCTTCCAAAATGTATCGAGCGCAGTGCATTTTCATAACCCGTGTGGACTCTGTCGAAAGATGTATTGAAATCATAACTCTGCATTGCACTACTTCCAAACTTTTTTGCTGGGATACGTCAAATGAAAACTCATCTGAAATCGATTGAATTTCATTTGACGTTTGAGCAATGGAATTGACAGTTGAAATCGAGTGGATTTCGTAAATGTAAACATAGTATAAGGTGCATTCCGAATGTGACACTCCTGTGAAAAAATTGGTTTGTTCCAGCACTGCAAGAATCTACTAATTTTTATTATTTTCTTCGATAACATAAAGGAAAAAATGTTATCGTAGTAAAAAATAGTAGCTTCTTGCAGGTTCTGGAAAAGAGCAAATGATGGACAGTTGGGAGCATGGCACAATTACCCAGGTAGTGACATCGTAAAATTTTGAATATGTTATGTCAAAACTTTCATTATGTTGTTGGGGAAATTACAACAAAAATATTTTTTTATAAAGGGATTTGACTTTTCATATTCGATCAGCTGGTGTGATACCACTACCTGGTAGTTCTGCCATGGTTGGGAGACAAGCCACAAATGTTATGTTGTATGTGTTAATAAATCAGGGTTGTATTTTAAGACAAATTGCCTTGTGTAAACGCTTAGTTAAATAATAAATTAAAATATGACAATTTAAAACTTGGCATGGTACAATAATACAGGTAGCATTATCATGCCAGCTGATGGTAACATCCCAGCAAAAAGTTTGCATCCGCGGATGCAGTTGAATCACTACAAGTGTACAGTACAAGTGCCATTGGAGTACATCTTTTTCTATGAATTCACTTATGAATTTTACAAGAGAGCGCGCAGCTAGGATGCACTCCAATTTGCTTCCACAGCACACAGCTAGGATGCACTCCGTTTTCGATACAAATCACAGCTTTTGATGTAGTGTTTTGGATTGAATTTAATGACACTCTTCGTATTGCATTTTTAGTCAGTCTAAAGATGCAATAAAAATGCAAGCCATTGCGAAATATCCCAGAATAAATAAAATACATTTATTATTTGTGTAAAACAATAACACAAAGAACTTTATTATATAAACACAAATTAAAAAAGTTTCCATTAAATTCAATCACATTTGAGCTTACTTCCTCCGTTCTCCAATTAATACAAGTGCATCTAATTTTCTTTCAACATCCTAAAGTTTTTTATGTTGCCTTCCCATCACTGGTTCAGCTTTCGACAGGACTCCAACTCTGCTCCATTAAAAATTTCCGTCTCGTGAATTACCAAAATGGAGTACATCCTAGCTGCGCGCTCTCTTGTAAAATTCATAAGTGATTTCATAGGAAAAGATGTACTCCAATGGCACTTGTAGTGATTCAACTGCATCCGCGGATGCAAACTTTTTGCTGGGTCTCTACAGCAACTGCTTATAAAATGTATCGAACGGAGTGCATTTTTCATAACTCTGTTGGACTACATCGAAGGATGTTGTGAAATCATAACTCCAATTGCACAACTTCCAAAATTTTTTGCTGGGTAGCACTAAACGGGAAAACTACTGCAAGTAGTTCTGGGGCTCAATTCTGTTTCTATGAAAATGTGAAATGAAAACATTTATAAAGGAGAAAACTGTCAAATAAAAAAATATAAAGGAAATATTTTTCATTTCAAATTTTCATAGAACAAGAATCCAGCCCATGAACACTACTTTTATCTATTAGAATTTATTATTATGATGTCTCAACGATAAAATCATTTTTTAACTTTTCATTTGTTAGTATTATAAACAATTAATACTATATATAGGTAATTTTACGATAATTTTCGAAATAAACATGTAAAGTTCTATATTGTTGTATATTTTTGATGACTAATTCAACTTACAACAACTTTTTTTGAAAATTCATGTTTGATTAGCTGTGCAATGCATCTTGCTCCTCGATTATTGTGATATGTTTGAAATCAAGAAAAAAATAAGTGTAAACACCGGGGTGTATTTCAGGATTTTGTGGAATCCAGTGGATTTTTGAGCGTTACCCCCTGTTTTTGTAAAAAATGTTATTCTTCTCACACGAACTGTCAAATTTTGTAGATCGATTTACTCGCCTTGGCGCAAATGTAGAGCGTTGATTTTTAAATGAGAAATTCTTAACTATATATGGAACACATCTACAAAAAATTAAGTCCGTATGTCATCTGGGGGCTGAGCTATGGATGCCTTAATTATTACGAATATAGACGAACGAACAAAAAATAGGTTCAAAAACAGGGGGCAAGTGTAAACTTGGCAATACACGTGAAATAGCATATGGTGTAATATAGCCATTAATGATTGTTTGGAATAAACTTAAAGGCCCCCACTCACTTATCAGTCTGTGCCGTCAGTCCGATGAACCCTTTGTGTATGTGTGACTGACAAGTGTGTAGCACGAACCATTAGTCAAGTCTAAAAATCTTGAATTTCTCCCCAACAAATGAATGATTTCTACGTTTTTTGTATTCCTACACGAACATTATTTTCTGTTTTTCAAAATTGTTTATTGACAATTTGAAAATAAACACAATTCACCCAGACTGATGGGGGTTCATTTTGAAATTAAAACTATTTTGATTTTCATCAGTCTTGAAAAAATCACACATACATTCTCAAAATTTCAAAAATTTACAAATACAGATACAACGTTTGATTAAAGTTTTGCGTTGGGCGTCGAGAAAAAAACAACAACAACAGGGCGACGACGATACCAAAGTCCAGCGTTTATCTGTTTGTCGGCATATATTTCAAATGAATTTGAATTTTTCGGCATCATGCCCAACAGTGTAAAAACGGCCAAAACGACACAAAACTTTAATCAAACGTTGTATCTGTTTTCAGCTTCAGACTGACTAATGAGTGGGGGCCTTCATGGTTTAATAAGAAAGGTTAGCCAAAGCTTTATGTCAATTTAAATTTTTTCATTCGAGTATGCCTAAAACTTCAAAACAATATAAACAAACTGTGTATGTGTGTGTGGTGTTTGAATAATATGCCAAACAATTTTAAAAACAATCGAATTCAATGATTTTTAAAATTGTGTTTAGACCATTTGTATGGAAGAAATTGGTGAAATTTGCATTGAAACAATCAGTTTATCATATTCACAGCTCGATTATGTGGAGAAAACTTAACTCTTCATTCATTTTTCGCGTTTTTTATAAAATGCTCAAAAAACGCATTGAAAACAAACCCACTTGTTGCTTTTAGTTTGAAGTTTTAGGAATTCAAGAAAAACAAGGGTTCTATAGATTTTTTTCATTTAAATCTACCTCTTTACTTATACCATGGGGGCCTTAATAAATTAATTGCTGAACAAATTCGTAATAACCCAGCAAAATAAATATAGGTCTGTACGATAACTCAAAAGTTTGTACAAATTTGTACATAATTTTACAAAATGCTGTTCGATAACAATCTTGTTCAGTAAAAGAGAACAAGGAAGTCTTGCAAGTTGTTGCAAGAACTTGCAAATACTTTTTACTTGCAAAGTTATCGAACAGGCCTTATATCTGTACAGTATTTTTATCACGTAACGGTCCAAGTTTATCTGTTTTCTGAACACTTCCCAAAACGAAAAGCAATCAGCTGTTTAAACTGTCAAACATTAACTGCAGCCAACTTAACTCAACATGTCCTTTCTTCCGGTTCTCTTTGTCAAGCAAGGTATGAATTGCTGAGAAATTTTATAAAATTTATTAAAAAATCACATTGTATGCGCAGAAAATGTAAAAAAGTTATTAAAATGTGAAGGAAAACGTGTTGAACATTTTTGTGGATGTTATGTGTGAGATTTTATGTTAAAACTAAACGAAAAAAAAACTAAAAATGAAATTGATTTGTCCACATGTGACAAAAACATAGCATTTTGTTGTTGTGTATACAATGTGAAATTGGCAAAAAAGGTGTGTGTATGGTGGAATGTTATACTAATGTGGGGATAAATTTTCTTGTCTTACAGATGCCCGGCGTTACTGTAAAAGATATTGATCAACACGCTTGCGTCAAGGCTGTTGCCAGCTTCTTGAAAAAGTAAGTTTTCCATAGTTTGTTGGTTTTTCTGTTTTGTGTATTGATGATTGATTTTTTTTTGTTTGTTTTTAGGACTGGTAAACTAAAGGTTCCTGACCAAATGGACATCGTCAAGACCGCCAAATTCAAGGAATTGGCTCCTTATGATCCCGACTGGTTCTACATTCGTTGTGCCTCCATTTTGCGTCACTTGTACCACCGCAGTCCAGCTGGTGTTGGTTCCATCACCAAGATCTATGGTGGCCGCAAACGTAACGGTGTCCATCCCTCTCACTTCTGCCGCGCCGCTGATGGTGCTGCCCGCAAAGCTTTGCAAGCCTTGGAACACGCCCGCCTTATCGAAAAGCACCCCGATGGTGGCCGTAAATTGACCCCAATCGGTCAACGTGATTTGGATCGCATTGCAAACCAAATTGTTACCAAGCAACGTGAAGCTACCAAAGTAGCTGGTCCTATTGTCATTTCCGAAAACTAAAAAAAAAAGTTGACAAGAGAAATAAAAAGATAGTTGATACTTTTTTTTAAATTAAAATTTATTGTGATCTTATTTAAAGAAGAATAATGGAAAAGTGATATTGAGAATAAGGAGGAGAAATGGAAGCTTAAGTCGAGCTTAGTTAAAATAATGCCCTTGTAATGACTCTATGGATTGGAAGAATAATGAAAGTCAACACTTACACGATTGCAAAAGAGAAGACCAACTCAATGCAATACTTCCCGAGTTATGGGCCTCCAAAGATCCACAAAGGCCCTAACATATACAGCCCGATCATGAATATAAACTCCCCGTGAGTTTTGAATTTCTGCCGTTGCAACTTAAAGTAAAAAGTGAAACAACTCACGGGGAGTTGATATTTATGATTGGGCTAATAACTTTGGCAAAATATCGCAGAAAATTATGAAAATATTACCACAGATAGTGCTTTTTATTCCGATTCCAATGATGTATTGCTTTTGTTGCGGAAATGCATACTTCCCGAGATATGGGCCTGAAAAATTTCACAATGGCCCTAGTCTAAAATTTTGGCAAATTAAATATTTTTCTCTAAATAGCCGGCCTTCGGCCGGGATTTAAGACTTTCTCCTATGGACAGGTGCAAATCTCGGGAATGGGAACAAAATTTTCTTTTAAATTAAATTTTTTTAATAGATTTCTGCGGTGGTTTGCCAACATTTTAGACTAGGGCCGTTGTGGAACTTCGGAGGCCTATATCTCGGGAAGTGTATATTTCCGCAACAAAAGCAAGACATGGGTTGAATCGGGATAAAAAGCGCTATCTGTGGTAATTTTTTCGTAATTTGCTGAGGTGTGTCGGTGAAGGAAAGATAAGCCCACTAAAGTTTTTGCCGGGTTAACCCACTTCGAGAGGATATATTTGACGTTTGCGCTATGGAATTGACATTTAAAATCCAAACCCACTTGGTTAATCCGGTTAAGTTTAACCGGGTTATAAGCCCCTGTCTTTGCGCAACAAATGTATATATTTGAGACCAGGTTGACGAAACCTATTAGTGAAAAAATTTCATTCCGATCCTTAGTGCGTCAGCTAATCTTAAGCCTGTTAAATATTCTGTTCAGTACCAATACTGATTGAAATTAAGCTGATTTCGAAACACTTGGCATTAACAAAATACAAAGTATTCGAAGAATTAAAAATGATTCCAACATTTATACCAAAATATGTGGATAGTTTAGGCTTGAGATTTTGTTTCCGGAAGTGGATCAAGTCGGGTTTATGCGTGACCCTCCGATTTTCCGAAACAAGATGGGTTTACGCGCGTCCTCCCATTTTTGGACCTTAAATGCCCAATCTAGGAGGAAGTATGGACTTCCCCAGATAAATATATACAGGGCAATCATGAATAAAAATTCCGTGAAAATGTTGTATTTAAGTCCAAAAAGGATAAATGTTTGTCAATTAGGCGATGATAAGGTGATTCTAGTTGTTTTCTACGTTTAAGAATATCGATTCTTTTTAAAGAATTTCACCATTTCAAATTATTTTCCGTGAGGAAAAATTCCTAGGGAAATATTCATAATAGTCCTGATATTTTTGTTTTCGGGACAATAAAACCTATCTGTTCTATCCTATTTCAAGAAAATCGCAGCAAGGTCGAGCCCCCACTTTTTCTTATAAATGGTAATATTTCCCGAAAAGCCGGACTTCGGCCGGGGATTTCAGATGAAAAAGTCGGCTATGCCAGCTAAGTTTGTCCCAATTGCTGGTCTTCTGGGGTGATTTAATAGTAGCACGGCTACGAGTTTTTTAACTTTAAAGGCCTATATCTCGGGAAGTATTAACTTCCCCGAACATTATTCCCAAGTGTCTGCCACCAGACAAGTCCATTATAGGTTAAGATGGGCCGAACCACGGTTACTCACAGCCAATGTATGACTCGTGGTTTGAGTCCCCAACAATTCCCAATATAGAAATGTTGTAGGAGTAGATTGCAATATGAGCTTTCTTTCTTTGCCCGCTCCTCGATATTCCTTTTCACGTCAAGCAATGGCGAGGTACCTAGCTTCCGGAGAAAGTTCTAATGCTGATATTTTGCATTTTCTGGTGAATGGTACGAGTTCCGTCGTCCCACGGTTCTGGGCAAGCTTGCCAGTTTTACCAGAGATCCTTCAATTAGGTCAGACAGGGTTTGTAAAAATTGTCCACTTATCAGCACTGCTACATCATCAGTATAAGCGACCACCTTAATTTTCAGCTAATCGAAACAAACAAGAATTTCATTTATCACCAGAAGCCAGAGTACATACAGGTTAGGGAACAAGTACACAGGTTAGTTCCCACGGAAATCTTTTAAAATACATACATACCTATATATTCATAAGAACGAATCGGTTATTTGTGCAGAAAGAGTCGTCTAACGTCTAAAGGGTTTTTTGAGTCTTGTGTTATCGATCTGTGTTTTTTTTCAAATTTGTGAACTCCATATTAACCAAAAAGGCACAATTCGCAAAAAAAAAAGAAATTTGAGGAACAAGTCAAATCCATTGCACTGTAAGTTGAAACTAATGTTGGAAAGATCTGTATAATCAGTAAATTATGGGCCGATTCCGTACAGCGAGGCGAGTCGTGTCGCGTTGCCAGTTGCAATTTTTCCATTACGTATGGCAAAAGTCGCACGACGACTTCAAATTTTGTCGCCGTAATGTTCATTTTCCGGCGACAACATAGCTGTCGCCGTTCATTTTTACTAACGAATAAAAATAAAATAAAAATAACTTGTTATCGACGATTATTTTCTGTCGCTGTACGTAGTGCATTTTTTAAATTTTGTCGCAGAGACGATAGACGACGCGACATGACTCGCCTCGCTGTACGGAATCGGCCCATTATTCTAGGTTTAAGTCGTATTTTCGATTGCCAAAGGATGCCGTAGTTTACATTGTGGAAACATTAAAGGATGACTTCAAACTAAGTTACAGATCAACAGCAATACCCCCCCTTTTAAAAGTGTGCGCTGTGTTGAGATTTTTTGTGGAGGGAAGTTTCCAAAAGTCCCATGGCAATGATTAACACAATTGCATGGCTCAATCTACATTGATAGGGGACGAATTGTGCCAAAATTGGATCGTTTCGAAGTTGACGTAGGAGGAAAAAGGACAAAACAAAAATAATTTTTATTCAAAAACGAAATTCCCTGGTGTTGTCGGCTGTATAGATAAAATCCATGTGCACATTGGATTTGCACTCAATTTATCAATTAATATTTCAAACTGATGTTTTATTGCTATTTTCACCATATTTTTGATACACAAAATTAATTAATCATGCAAATAATCAATAATTGTTAAAAAATATTTTTTTTTTCTTTCAATTTTACTTCTTGTTTCTTCGAAAATATTCACAGCAACTGAAAAAACTGGTTGCTGAAAAATAGCCGGTTCGTCAACTGAGATTCGCAACTTCAGTTGAAAGTTGCCATACATAAAGCAATTTTGACAACTGACAACTCCACTCAACGATAATTGCTATCGATAATCGACCATTGTTGTTGTTTAAAGTTTAATGTCAAAGATAATTTTGATTAATGGTGTCGCGTTCTAAAAATGTTCTTATGAAAAACATAAATAAATTTTGAAAATCCTCTAAAAAAAAAACAAATTTTAATCAAAATGTAAATATAAAGCATACAGAACTGTCTTTGGCCATTGTTATTACACGATAACGATGCAAAGAAGTAGTTTGTGGTAGCAAATTTCGAAGTTTCAAATTTCATGAGTAGACCCTATTACATTTTCAAAAACAAATTTACAAAAAAAAAAAAAACAAATACAGCTGATTGTCACTTCTACCTTATATAAATGTGCCTTGATTTTACGGATTTTCGTCGGTCACCAAAAAAGATATGCAGAATTCCACTACTAGAGTCATTTTAAACATAAAAATCCAAAAAGAAAAATCTCACTGATTACATTTTGTTATTACTTTATTATTTCTTATTCAAAACTTCTCTATTGAGCCTATGCAATATGTCTGTGCAAACAGTTGCATACTTAAATCTAAAACTTACAACTATTTCTTATACAAAATTTCTCTATTGAGCCTATGCAATATGTTTTGGCAAACAATTGCATATTACAAACTTAATCCTAACAAATTACAATAATTTCTTATATAAAATGTCTCTACTGAGCATACGCAATAAGTTTCCGAAAGGAAAATGCATTCTTAAAACTAAACCCTTAAAAACTATCTCTTATACAAAATTTCTCTATTGAGCCTATGCAAGAAGTTGAAGAGTTCTAATATTTGTTCGTTTCTGATATGAAAGTAGGGATAAAGTTTCCTACGTTTAAACAAGTTTCTTGCAAGGAAAATTTAGTTGTACCTCTCCTCAACAAAATGCTACACTGCAGAAACTCAGTTTGCTTAATTCTTAAATTAAAGTGGTTTTATTCAATATTTTTTTATAAAATAAGCATACCATACAAAGTATATAACTTAAAATAGCTGGAACTGCAATGTTTTTTTTTCGTCTCGTGAGTGTTGGTTTTAGACCCGGTCTAGCGCCTCGACCATAACAATGCTATTACCACGTATAACAACCATACCAATATTGTTGCGGGTACTGTCTTTGCACTCTTCCACCGTCTCATCGAGCACCACATTCATAAAAGGATCAAATCCACGCAAAATACCAGCTACGGAACGGCCGCCATTTAACTTAAGTAACATGCGTTTGTCCATGTACCTGAAATTAGGAAATTTTACAGAATTAGTAAATGTTTTAGGTTCCAAATGTACATATTTGCTTGAGATGCTTCATGTATTATCAAATTAATTTTTTACCAAAGATAGTTTTAAAAGTGCATTACAATATCAGTAGCAAATTAATTACTTACTTTTTAAGTTCTGGAGGATGAGCCTTTGACATCTTTTGTTTCTGCAAAAAAATAAACTAAACGCAAACTCTAGAAAGAAGCAAATGAAGCCGTAAAAAATTATTCTTTTGGCGTGTGTTACAGTGTTGCACTTTTGAGATGGCAGCGTTGCCAACTTTTTCCAATTATACACTAACCCTGCGTTTACACATGACAGGACAGTTGAGTTCATGTGTTGATTGTCAAAAACCCAAAACTTGCCTGAGTGACTAACCCTGCGTTTACAAATGACAGGACAGTTGACTTCATGTATTGATTGTCATAATCCCACAACTTGCCTGTGTGACGTAGGCGTCCCGACAACTGCAAAAACAACTGTAAAATTTTGAATGAAAATCATCGACATCTTTTTGTTTTCCGTTCACGTATTTTGTTTTTGTTCATGTTCTTTTGTTTTCAACACACATCAATTATTATCTCACTTATTTTTACAAAAATGCCAAAAATTTGTCTTTCTTACTGTCTGTGAAAAAATGATGGACAGCTGGGAGACAAACGACAAATGTATGTATGTGTTAGTAAATCAGAGTTGTATTTGAAGACAAACTGTCTAGTGTAAACGCCTACTAATAGTACGTTTATATATAACCGGATTTAACAAACCCACTGGGTTCCAAATGTCAATTCCATTGCTTATAGCTCATTTAGACTAGCCATAAATCCTCGACTGGATTTAATAAATCCAGTACAAATCTCATTGCATTTGGATATACATTTTGGAGGTTTTAAATGGCAGTCAGCTGATTTGTGTTCATAGTACAATTACCAATGTAGATGCATCAGCCCATCTGATCTAATTTGAAACGTCGAAAGAATTTTTTGTAAATTGAAATCGTTTAAAAGAACAAATTACAAATTTATTGTTTAATACTGAAAATGTTAGCACATTATGCTACTAATGCTAACAAAAGAGCAAATAAAGAATTATTTAATCGCAGTTTGCCCATCTAAAATAAATAAACTAATTATTTTATCGTTTAGACATCATAAATATTAGTCTTGGTTGATTAAAATCAACTTTGTACATCAAAACGAATTTAATTTTTTCCGCCTTGTTTACAATTTTTTTACATTTTAAATTATTTTTAGTGTAGCAATTTACCGATGCATCTACCTTGTTTCTTGGGCCAGTTGCAACTTTTTGTTTTTTCTAGCAACATGTTGCAAAAACAGAGTTGCGTACGAGGATTTAAGCCAGATTTAAAACAAAGCCACTCAATACGAGGATTTATTTTTGTATGGGAAATCTGGTAGATTTTGGCTGGATTTAGCAAATAAAACCTGATAATGTGCTAAATCTGGCTAATGGTGTCATATCTAAATGACATATAAATTCTTAAGTGGTGTTTACACTAGCCATAAATGTCATATGACACGAAATACAAACATTCCATATATACCCACTAGACAATGTGGTGACGAAATTTCATTGCATTTTTGCTGGTGTGGACGCAAACAGTAAATGACATAAGGAAAATACCCAATATTGAACAAATTAGCGACTTTATAAAGGGCTGTTTACACTATCTATCAATGTCATATGAGCTGTCATTTCTTTCACCCATTCGACATTCTCTATGTTTGTCAAAATTGATGTCATCCATACAACTTTCAATTTGTGCGTTCATACCTACAAGTGTTATTTTCGTATGACATAACCTATAAATATAAAAACAGCTGTTTTTGTCATTGTTTACATTTATTGTTGAGTTACAAATTTGCCCAAATTTTTAATTTTGGTTGAAGGAAAATGAATATCTAGCATGTTTGTTGTGGTAGAATAGGTTTTTGGGGTTATAGAGACATTCATGTTTTGCCACAAAGCAATAATTTCCAACACTGCTCCTTTCGACCAATCGATCTGAAAATAACAGTATAAACACCCTTTATTTACTTTTCTAAATACTTAAAGATTTTGTTTTTCAATTTTTTTGAGAATGCCAGAAAACAGCTGATAAATTTATGTTTACATACGAGAATGCCGTATCAAATAGAGCGATCCCTAAATGAAAAATTTACATATGAGTTGCCAAATCATTTTGATAGATGAAAATTTTCATAGTGGTCACACTATGTGTACAACATTCGCAGGTAGAAAATTTGACATCTCATACGACATTGATAGATGGTGTAAACAACCCTTAAGGATGGAAAATTTCATGTCATATGACATTGATAGATAGTGTAAAGTACCTCTTAGAAATTTACCCAACAACTTTCAACAATTTTTGCCGGATATGTATATTTTTCCTGAAATATATTGGATTTCATTTGACGTTTAAACAATGGAATTGACAGTTGAAATCGAGTGGATTACGTAAATGTAAACCTATCATATGTTTTTATTTCCTTATTTTCATGGTATAAGTCATGGTAGAACAAGAAAAGGTAGCAGCAATACCCAGCTGACTGAACTGGGTTGTAGTGTTAGTGTCAAATTCCATTCGACATTTTAAGTATTTATTTCTATGTTCGATGTATATTAGGGATATATATTTTTGAAGAACAAATTTATTCATCAGAAAAAAAAACTATTTCCCATAAAGACGGCTTCATACCATAACCTCCTCCAGGTCCGAACGACATGCCGCACACTAAAACATCGCTTATAGAGGCGGTACAATATTTGTTAATATGTGTGGTATTTTGTTAAACTTGAAAAGAATAAAGCCCTAATAAACATGTGCTTTTTTGTTTTCAAAAGCAAATGATTGAAACATCTTCTCTTTTTTCAATGAATTACCAGCGACTCGAAACATTTTTGCAAGTATTCTACTTTCTGCGAGAAATTATGCATTTAGTGGAATGATATGGAAACATTCAAATTGAAAATCTAACGAGTTTTCATTCATGTTTTCCAAAATATTCAATCAAATGTGAAAAATATTAGTTTTTTAAATTCCAATAATTTATAGACATTTCCTTGTTTTGTTTACATTTACGTTGACACTAAGGTTTACAAACAAAAACAAATTCCTTTGTGGTTGTTGTTCGAGTTGTATTTGTTGTAGTATTAACTTTACCTTGTATTTGTTCTACCATGGGTATAAGTAAAGAGGTAGATTTAAATGAAAAAAATCTATAGAACCCTTGTTTTTCTTGAATTCCTAAAACTTCAAAATAAAAGCAACAAGTGGGTTTGTTTACAAAGCATTTTTTGAGCATTTTATTAAAAACGCGAAAAATGAATGAAGTGTTAAGTTTTCTCCACATAATCGAGTTGTGAATATAATAAAATGATTGTTTCAATGCAAATCTCACCAATTTCTTCCATACAAATGGTCTAAAAACGATTTTAAAAATCATTGAATTCGATTGTTTTTAAAATTTGTTGCATTCTGCCTTTCAGCGGCGTCTTGGTGGGGTTCCATGCTAACTCAGATAGGAGCATCCTTTTCAGGGGGAGGTTTTTAACCCTGCCACCAATACCCTTAGGGAATGAACACGTAATGTAAGTGGATCTTATAAACACAAATAAACAACAATACAAAACACATAAACACCATACAACGATGACAAAGGAGCTTGGTCTTCAGTGCCCCCTCACTATGCCCACCCTTCCATAACCCTTCTTGTCCAATCGTAGCAATTCGCCATTTTTTTTTTTATAAAAGGGCCCCGAACACCACACACACTTACCACACTACAGCATACCGCTGATACCCTCTCTTACAAAGACACTAGCACATATTCATTATAAATTCACATATAGGAAAAACAATTTATTATAAAAGTCATGTTTTCTTAAAATCTTTAAACATTTAACATGATCTATAAGTTTTATGGATTATTAACACCTAAATTATTCTATGAGCCAATGACTCAGACTACCATCAAAGTACGAAGAATTATTCTTTAGTTTGCCAAATCTGGCTATCTAGTGGAATCTATCAACCCTCTAATTGAGCTCGATTAGCGGCGATTCAGTGGACTTCTTCACTCTATCCACAATAAAACCAATTCTAAAAATCTTCTTACTATCTTCGTGACATTTGGGGCAACCCTACGCCCACTGCTTAAATTGTTGGCGTTAAATATCCTTACAATGGAAATAAACTTAAAAGCTAGTTACTAACTACGAACATACAAATTATTATTTAAACAACACAAACACATATAATTGATTATGTCAGTTATTCATATTTCATTTTTGTTCCATTTCTTAGAGTGGTGCTTTTCTTTTAGTTCAATTTAAATATTTCTTGGTTATTTCTTTGTTAGTGTGCTTGTAATATCTCGCACATTTGGCTGACGCCCATAAACAGCTGCTTAGATTATTATCTGTTACCTTGCATCACTTGATCTTAATTAGCTTATTTTTATCTTTTTATTTCCAGGAATTTAGACCAGAACAGCACACGGCAACTTGGACATCACAAGGCGAGAAAAATTAGAAATTTTTTTAAAGGCTGACACTTCACGATAAATCTTGTTGTTTCCCCAATAAAATAACGACCTCCTCCCGTCTGCTGTTGAGGAGGCCGATGGTTGATGATCCTTTGTAATGCTTGGCAATCTTTAATAAAAAAAAATACAAAGCATTCATCAAACCCTTAATGACATCACAGGAATGTTTTAATAACTTACTCAATGGTTTTATTTGCCATAGCATGTAATAAAACACAAAGAAACACAACGAATTGGTCGTTGTCAAATAAAAATTCAAATCAGCACCTTCTTTGTTTTTTCTTTTTAATTTTTTTTGGCTTTTGGTTTTTTTTTTTTTTTAAGGTTACTTTAGCCACACGTTAAAGTTTATCAAAACTAACGCACCACTCACAAAATGACGGACATTCTGTTGGGCTTAGTGGCTTTTATAAACTTTGGAGGACGCTCATTTTCCCTCTTTTCTTTAATTTTTCCAAATTTTCCGAGGTTTATTTGTTTATGTTTTCATGTTGTACTACTAAACTCTACATGTCATGCATAGTCGTATTTTTGCCATACGGCCACCATCAAGATTGTCTGTGAGAAATCAACTCTGAACTTGGCACCACTTTTGTGCCATACATCAAGTCAGTTCTTCATTTCCGTTTATCTTAAAAATCGGTGGCTGCTGGCGTGCAAGGATAGAAGACGTTGTTAAGGTCTTAACTTAATTTTTCTTTTAAAAAAAATTATTTTTATAGACCACGCAACAAATTAGCTCTGTTCCAGAACTAAAAACTTTTTACAATTTTTACCACTTTTACGCATTTTGCGTTCCCGTACACAAAATTTATATGAAAATCGTTTACGACTTTTACCACTTTTACGACTTTTACAACTTTATAAAGTACGGGAACAGACCAATTGTTTGGCATATTATTCAAACACCACACACACACATACACAGTTTGTTTTGAAGTTTTAGGCATACTCGAATGAAAAAATTTAAATTGACATAAAGCTTTGGCTAACCTTTCTTATTAAACCATGCTTATTTTATAACAAATTCTTATGCTAGGTTTACATTTACGAAATCCACTCCATTTCAACTGTCAATTCCATTACTTACCCTGCGTTTACAAATGCCAGTATTGGCAAGACAATAGCAAAAATACAAACCTTTTTCACAAATACATTTATAAAATTTTTAAATATGTATAGAGAAAAGTATGAATGTATTGGTGAAAATGGTTTGTAACTTTGCTATTGTCTTGCCAATACTGTCTGTGTGTAAACGCCTAGTAAAATGTCAAATGAAATCCAATGGATTTCAGATGAGATTTCATTTGACGTGTACACAAAGAAATTACCAATTGAAATTCACTCGATTTCAACTGTCAATTCCATAGCTCAAACGTCAAATGAAATCTCATCTGGACTTCATTTGACGTTTAACCTATGGATTTGACAGTTGAAATCGAGTGGATTTCGTAAATGTAAACAAAGCATTACTATTAGAAATTTACCCAACAACTTTCAAAAATTTTTGCTGGATATGTATATTTTTCCTGTCGGTTGGCAGACAATTGTCCGTCAACATAAAGGGACACATTCACAGAGATCTGTAAATCGGCAAAAGCATAGTTGTAATTTAATTGAGGCCAATTACGGGAAAAAGTCAACAACTCGCAAAACAAGAACGAACAAATTTCTGAGTTTTTTTTTTCGCGAAATAGCCACTTTTAATTACTACTATCGTCGTCGGGTGTGTGAAAATGTTTTCAAAGAAAAAGAAGAAACCCCTAATTTCAATGCCCAGTAACTTCGAGCATCGCGTACACACGGGATTCGATAAAAGCCAACAAAAATATGTGGGGCTGCCAATGCAATGGGCGAGTATTGTGGGGAATAATCAAATATTGAAATCAACAAATAGGCCATTGCCACTGGTGGATCCCTCGGAAATAACACCAACTGAAATATTAGATTTGAAAACCATTGTAAGACCGCATCACAACAACAATAAGGCAGATACAACTTCATTAAATAGTAGCATAGCTACACAATCTGCTGGCGGTGTTGGAGGGGGAGGAATAATTGGTCAACATGTCCATCATGCAATGGGAGCAGCAGATAATGGTTCGACGACAATTGGTGGTGGTATTATATTGCCGAAGACTTCACATGTTGCAAGATCGAATTCATTGCGTAGTTCCAGTCCGCCAAGGGTAAGGAGGGATTTGAGAGGAAATGCAAATGTGCCACCCGCTGTTCCCGAAGAAAGAGAATCCTTGTCGAGTAGCAGTGGTGCAATAAATACTGTAGCTGGAGCAGCGGGTGTGAATATAACGGGATATAAAACAGGTATGACGGTTGGAGCAACTGTGCCGTCCGCGGGAATGTATGGTGGCCAGCAACAGACTCTCAATGGTGGCGGACAATTGGCTGTACGTACAGATATGATCACCCAGCCTGGAGCTGGCTCTGTGCAATACCGAACCGGAGCCACCGCCGGAGCACCACATATGCATGTTCAACAGATATCACCTGTTGGTTCTATAGCCAGTAATACACGTTCCACCCACTCGCACATGTCAACGCATTCCCATGGACATCACATGAATAACAATGCAAACAACTTACCCATGTATCCCACACCTCAAGGACAATTGCATCATGGTGCACCACCAAATTTGCCACCTCATCAGCAGCAGCATCATCTGGCTCATCACCAATCAGCAGCAGCAGCAGTAGCTGGTAAACAAATGTCAAATAATCTATTGTCTTCGGATCAAAATCAAAATCCCCATCAAATGCATTTGCATGGCAAAACTGCATCGCGTGCTTCCAGTTCTAGTGGTGGAACGGTTGGAGTGGGTGCTACCAGTGCAACGGGTGGCAGTACAGCAACGGCTGCGGCACCCAAGCAGGAACCACGTTTAACACATGAACAGGTAGGTGGAGGAAATGTTATTTCAAAAAAGAATATTCAAAATATGTTTTGGGAACCCTTTTTAGGAAAAGATTTTAATGACAGAAGACCTTCTAAAGGTCTTTTGTACACATAAGATATTTTATAGGCTTCTAAGGACAGAAGACATGTCATAGGCCTCAAAAGACAGAACACCGATTAAAGGCATTCTACGCACAGAGGACTTTTAGAGGTCTTATACGGACAGAAGTCCTTTAAAAATGTTCTATGTACATATGGTCTTTTAAAGGCAGACCGAAGATATTTTATAGGTCTTCAATGGACAGAAAACATTTTATAGGTTTCTAAGGACAGAAGACATTTTAAATGACTTCTGCAGACAGAGGAACTCTTAGAAGTCCCTTTAAAGACATTTTGCAGGACTCCTATGGAAGGCCTTTTGGATGTCTTCTGTAGATAGAAGACCTTTTAAAGTCCTTCTATTGACAGAAGTCCTACGGACGGAGAACTTTATAGAGAGAAAGGCTTTTAAAAGTCTTCAATATACACAATACTTGATTAAAATGCGTATGTGGACGAAGACCTCTTGAAGGTCTTCTATTATGGACAAGTTGTTTCATGGATCGATTGTATCATTAAATGGTTTTTCATTCATAAGGGTTCTAAAAAAACAACAGTCTCATTTTCGCATTGTATGTCTCCTAATTATTGTTTGATTTTATTTCTATTCTAGTTTCGTTCGGCCCTTCAAATGGTTGTCTCAGCCGGCGATCCACGTGAAAACTTAGACAATTTTATGAAAATTGGTGAAGGTTCAACTGGTACCGTTTGCATTGCCACAGACAAGTCCACAGGTAAGTCATACATTTGGCAAATTTATTTTTTATTATTTCAAACTTTCGCCTTCTTTTTCGTTCAAAACAACAACAATAACAACATTATTATCATTGTCATCATCAACCAGGTCGCCAGGTAGCTGTTAAGAAAATGGATTTACGCAAACAACAACGTCGTGAGTTATTGTTTAATGAGGTTGTAATTATGCGTGACTATCATCATCCCAATATTGTTGAGACATACTCAAGTTTTCTGGTCAACGATGAACTCTGGGTGGTAATGGAATATTTAGAAGGCGGTGCTCTAACCGATATTGTCACACATTCTCGCATGGATGAGGAACAAATCGCGACAGTGTGTAAACAATGCTTAAAGGCATTAGCCTATTTACATTCACAGGTGCGTGACAAGAATTTTTTTTTTTTTTTTTTGAAAGTTGATCTTTGTTTTGCTTTTTCTTTCTGTTTGTTGTGCGTTAAAACTGCATATGCAAATATGTAACTATGTGTGTGTTTGTAAGCGATTGCATAGTTTTTGTTTATGTTTTATTTTCTATTGCTTCTTGTTTTATTGTCTTGTGGTGTCTTGTTTTTTTTTATGTTATTTTAATTGTCGCCTCTTTATAAGGGACCATCTTGACCATAAATGGGTGTGTTAAATGTTTGCAACAACAAAACCCCAATAAAGAGTTGTTGACAAAGTATTATGTAAATGTTTTATTGTAAGTTACTGTAATCATAAAAAGTATGCATACACTTCATACACTCCAACTCAAAGGGTTATTTATGATTGATGTAATACTTTTTTGACAACTCAAGAAAACGTGTTGATTTGAATGTTTAAATGGTTATTTGGAATTCCTAAAAACATTTACTCGGTGTCGTAATTTGCAACAAATACAAACACATATGGCATTGAAAGAATTTTGGAACAAGTCTCGCTTAGGGGCACCTCTTGGATCGGGTTCACATTTTTACCATAGGAAGTCCGTGGGACCCTGATCACAGCAATATATAGTTTTCCCGAGGGAAGTCCAAACATTCTGAGATATGGGTTTTGACATTTTGGAAATATCTTACTTTAACACCATCATTACCTTGTTCATGGACACCTCTCGTATCGGGCAGATATTTTTACCATAGTTATTCCTTGGGACCTTGATCACAACGATATATATCTTTCCTGGGAGAAATCCATACTTCCATAGATATGGGTCTTGACATGTTACTATTCTTAGATGGGCAATATGGGTATCGTTTTACAGCTCATGGAGGGTGCTTCCTAAGTTTAGTTTAATTAGCCGCCTTTTGGACGGGAATTTAGGGCTTTATCCTGTGGACAGGATAAGTTTTTTTTTTTTTTTTTTTTTGAAGTAGACGGCCTTTGCCCGGGATTTTAACATTTTATCCTATGGGCAGGTGCAAAAGTCGGTTATGCGAACAAAAATACTCTCCATAGATTTTAAAACGATACCCACATTGCCCGAGTGAGAATACTAAAATGTCAAGACATATATCTCGGGAAGTATAGAAGTATAGTATATATAGAAAACTATATATGGATGTGATCACGATCCCAAGGACTACCTAAGACAAAAATTTCAGCCCGATCCAAGAGGTGTCCCTAAACGAGACTGTACTAAATTTATAGAGGAAAAAAAAATAGAATATAAATATCGAAAATTGTAGATTCTTGCAGGTTATGGAACAGAACAATTATGTTGAAAGTTTTTTTTTAATTTTCCTTTTTATTTTTCAGGGTGTAATACATCGTGACATTAAATCCGATTCCATTCTCCTGGCAGCTGATGGTCGTGTAAAACTATCCGATTTTGGTTTTTGTGCCCAAGTCTCACAGGAGTTGCCAAAACGTAAATCTCTAGTTGGTACACCATATTGGATGTCGCCAGAAGTTATATCACGTTTACCCTATGGACCAGAAGTGGATATTTGGTCTCTTGGCATAATGGTTATTGAAATGGTTGATGGAGAGCCGCCATTTTTCAATGAGCCCCCCTTACAAGCAATGCGTCGCATACGTGATATGCAACCACCAAATCTTAAAAATGCCCACAAGGTTTCACCACGTCTGCAGTCGTTTTTGGATCGTATGCTGGTACGGGATCCAGCACAAAGAGCAACGGCTGCTGAACTGTTGGCCCATCCGTTCTTAAGGCAAGCGGGGCCTCCATCTCTCTTGGTACCGTTAATGCGTAATTCAAGGCAACATTAAATTAGGTGGAAAATCTTAATTTCTTGGTTTGCACTACAGTTACTTAATTTCTGCCATTTTGTTCATGGCATAAAAAAATTAAACATTCCCTCCCCCATTCTTCTTCTTCTAGTTCTTAACCCGAAAAGTATTGTTTTTATTACCCAAAATGTATTTATATCGGCAGTACTACAACTACTTATTTTTATTTTTATTATTACTAATCAGTGTTATAACATTTTTGTTTATTTTAAAACAACATTTTTAATTTATGATTTTATTTGGCATTTATATGTTTTAGGTTTTAGTTTTTTATTAATCATTAATATGTGTATTTTTTATTTTATATATATTTTAAGTGCCGTTGAAAAGAAAGGGAAAGTATGAAATTAGAAAAAGAACACACACAGTCAAATCATAAAACCCCCATTTCCCCATATTTATATACAAATGTTTTCACATACACATAATTTTCAGTAAATGAGAACAATAAGCTATTTTATAAGAATTAAAGTTATTAAAGAAAATGGAAAAAAGTGCCTTTATATTAGTGACACTTTTATAACCTCCCAAGGCTCATATCAACAACGAAATATTCGTAAACGCTAAACTTTGCTCACATTTTGTCCCCCCATCAAAACAAAAAAAAAAAAGAAAAACATTCCTCGAATAAACGAATTTCTAATTTTTACAATAATTTAAAACAAAAATATTATTATATTTCTAAAAAACGCTATACATACTTATACATATATACAAAAATACATAAATGTCCTAAAAAATAGTTACATTTTTATGCTACATTCCTAATGACGAAAACGAAATGCCTTTTTGAAAACACTTTTGGCTTTAAAATGTGTTATTCCAATAAATGCATACCACCATGGTTGGTGGTCCTTTGTAATAAGATATAGAAAATAGAAACAAAAATATTCTACTTTATGTATTTTTTATGTACATCATGTTTATTTCTTTGCATAAGAATTTAAATATTGTCTATATACATATTAAAATAAAAACAAATAAATTTTAAGAATATTACCCTGTATACAAATGTTTATTAAAAGTCAGCTGTGCCGTCAGCTTCGAACCCAAAGGAAAGAAGTAAACACAGTTCTTCGCACGTCTATAGGAGTTTTTAGTTTTTGGGTCAATTTCCAACGAAGTATGGAATTGCCCCGAAAAAAAGTTAAAATGATCACAAACGAGTCCATAAACTACCCTAAAGAGTCGTCCGATGCAGTCAATATAAGGACATAATCCGTGTCTGTAAGAAAAAATACGATTTACAAAGTTTTGACAAATCCGTTTCTTTCTTTGAGGGTTATCTTACGTGCTACCCAGAAGTAGTATTGACCTGAAAAAATACGCCGCCGTAACAGAACTCACAAGAAGAACTTGTTGCAAAGAAAATCAAAACGATCCGGGACGTGCCAAATTTTGTGTGGGAGGTACATGAAGAAGTTTGCAACGGCGGAAAGACAAAACTCACGGGGAAATTTAATTAATGATAACCCCCATTGTATTTCAATCATTATTTGCTCTGTTCCAGAACCTGCAAGAAGCTACTACTTTTTACTACGATAACATTTTTTCCTTTATGATATCGAAAAAAATTGTAAAAATTAGTACATTCTTGCAGTTCTGGAACAGACCAATTATCTAAACAAAAGTTTTTATTTGCCAGAAAATTGTCGAAAAGTACTCCCCTTTATTTTAAAATGAAAAGCCCATAAGAAAGGTATATTTATTATAAGGTATATGCATGAATTACAACAACTAACAAATTTACAAAAACAACATTGTTGTTATTGAAAATTAATTGTCAATGAAAATATTGAATAATAGGGTCGTTCCAAAATTTTTTTTCAGGAAAAACATAAATGCATTTTGAAAATCCTCTAGAATAGAACAAATTTGAAGCAAAATGTAAATATAAAGAATTCATAACTCTCGTAGGTCATTTTTATTATACGTTTAGGATGAAAAGCTGTATTTTATGGTAGCAGATTTCGATGTTTCAAATTTCATGAATAGACCCTATTATGCCAAGTTTACACTTTTGCTCCAAAATCCACTGGATTTCACGAAATCCTGAAATACACCCCGGTGTTTACACTAATATTTTTGTTGATTTCAAACATATTGCAATAATCAAGGTAGAAGCATATGTACAGCTGATGAAACATGAATTTTCAAAGAATTGAATGTTGTAAATTGAATATACGACAATATAGAACTTTACAACTTTATTTCGAAAATTATTGTAAAATTACCTACATATATACCGTATTAATTGTGTATAGTACTAACAAATGAAAAAATGTTTTATCGTTGAGACATCATAATAATCAATTTAAATAGATAAAAGTTGTGTTCAAAACCTGCAAAATTGTACTACTTGCAGTAGTTTTCCCGTTTAGTGCTAAAAATGCGTTCCCGTACACCGAAATCTAGCAAGACTTGCACTTCTCTTTAAAAAACTAGCGACGAATAACACCATCTTCTCCTGTTTTCTGCCATACAATTTTGGCCTAGTATCTAAATACGATAGCTTATATGTTGATTTTGACATTTCTGCTGGAGTTTTTGCAATTTCCGTTATTTTTCTGTTCTCGTATTTTTTAAGAAATTTGTATGGTGAAACAATTTTTGACAATTCGCTCTTTTTTCTAACATTGTCATTAAAAAAGTACGGGAACACAATGAAAATAGCATTGTAACGAAGTAATTTAATATTTTTTTTTCACATTGTTAACAAATTTTGATACTAAATTTTTTTGTTGCAGCAATTGACCATCTACCTTGTTTATTGTGATACGTGAAAAGTGTTGCAACTTTTGGTACTTTTTTAGGCAAAAACAGGGTTGTATATCATGTGTACTGTGATTTCGATGTTGATTTCGCTGAAATCACGAAATGAGATGATTTCATTTTTGTATGCGAAATCAAGATAAATTTTTCGTGATTCCGCGCGAAATCACGAAACGCCTTCGAAATCACGAAACGACGCCGAATGTAAACCAAACATTACATTTTGAAAACTAAATTTACAAAAAAAAGTAAGAATACAGCTGATTGTCACTTCTACCTTATATGAATATGCCTTGCCCATAAGTAGGACATCAACTATTCTAATTTTTAAACGTTTCTTATATTTTTAGGAAAAAATGGAAAAAATTACCCTTTAAACGAAATAATACGCATTCTAAAGGCCGCGGCACATACGGCGCATTGAGCGACGCGTTACAACAACCACATGAAAACTTCAAGAACAAACATGGCATCACTTACACTTTTTTCATGTGGTTGTTGTTATTAAAGCGCGACGCACAACGGACCGTATGTTTCGTGACACGTTGGGACACGCGTTGTCCCAAAACAGTTAAATTATATTTAACTTTAAAGCCTCGGCACATAGGGTCCGTTTAGTGACACGTTGGGACACCCGTTGTCCCAAAAAAGTTAAATTATGTTTAACTTTAATGCGTCAGCCACATTGTTGTTTTTCAAAAAACTTGGCATCACTTACACTTTTTTCATGTGGTTGTTGTACCGCGACGCACAACGCACCGTTGTGCCGAGCGCTTAATGCGTCAGCCACATTGTTGTTTTTCAAAAAACTTGGCATCACTTACACATTTTTCATGTGGTTGTTGTAGCGCGACGCTCAACGCACCGTATGTGCCTAGCGCTTAAGTTAAATTTCTAATATATGGTCTGTTCCAGAACTGCAAGATTCTACTAATTTTCACTATTTTTTCCGATAACATAAAGGAAAAAATGTTATCGTAGTAAAAAATAGTAGCTTCTTGCAGGTTCTGGAACAGAGCAGAAGTTATTTATGTTACTATTGGATATAAAATGATTATCGGGTATGTGATGAAAACCGAATCGACTCGATTTGCAAAATCGAAATGGTATATAATAGGAGTGCCGTTGATGATATATATATAGTTTTGCTTCGAAAACGTTTGACAAAAAAAAAAAACGTAGGGAAAGACCAATCATTCTGAACTGAAATTTGTTGATTGTTACAGAATTTCGCTGAAAACACATCCATATGATGGAAAAATTACTTGCAGACATTTTTAGATAGCCATACATGTAAAATAGCTTCGTGCACATGGTGGAATAAATGTCAAACGTCAAATTTGCTCACAATAATACATTACTGTGAATTGCTTGTTTACATTTTGTATGCGATTTTATTCACAATAACGCTTTTTGACAACTGGTATGATGATGAGCCGTTTTTGGCGTTACACCTTATGGGTACTTTACACGATATGTTTTTTACATACGAGTTGTCACTTTGTATATACATTTTGTATGGGCGAAGTGTCAACTCATATGTAAAACACATACCGTGTAAAGTACCCATTATTATTCCAACGTGGTCGTGCAGGACAAATATGAACATCTTCCTAATATGGTGGCTGGCTTCCAAAACGTCAGTAGATTTGCATTCGTGCATGAAACTAGGTGTTCTTAGATCGAGTTCCATACTAGGGTAATTTTATGAAATTGCCAGTAGTGGGGAACTCGATATAAGAACCCCTAGTTTCATGCACGAATACAAAGCAACTGACGTTTCGGAAGTCAGCTGGTTTTTGACATTTTTATGAAAATTGTTTTTAAAATTTTTCTGCATATTGAACATTTTTGGGATTGCCTGCCACAAATAACAAAATGAACACAATTCAAAAAATCTTCAATGTTCGTAATCAGACGAATGCTTTTAAATTTTTTATAAAAACCAAATTTAAAACAAATTCGTTTTGTTACAAAACATTCGTTTCAAAAACATTTTTTTACAAAAACAGGTATACGAATAAATTCTTAATATCCTAGACAGACGGCAGAGTTAATTTGCATTAACCTTCTTAATTCAAATTAATTCGTGCATTATCCACATTCTTAATGCACAAAATCGAAGCATGGTAGAACAAATACAAGGTAAAGTTAATACTACAACAAATACAACTCGAACAACAACCACAAAGGAATTTGTTTTTGTTTGTAACGATACTGCCAGTTGTATTTGTAAACAAAACAAGGAAATGTCTATAAATTATTGGAATTTAAAAAACTAATAATTTTTCACATTTGGTTGAATATTTTGGAAAACATGAATGAAAATTCGCTACATTTTCAATTTTTATGGTTCCACATCATTACACTAAATGCATAAATTCTCGCAGAAAGTAGAATTCTTGCAGAAAAGTTTGGGGTCGCTGGAAATTCATAGAAAAAGGAGAAGCTGTTTCAATGTTTTGTTTTAGAAATCAAAGAAGCACATGTTTATTAGGGCTTTATTTTTTTAAATTTTAACAAAATACCTCACATATTAACAAACTTTGTATGGCCTCTACAAGCGGTGATTTACTGCGCGGCTTATCGTTCGAACTTGGAGGAGGTTACATATCATTGATATTGTTACGAATGTAACTGATAAGTTTAAGTTAGTTTAGTTTAATTTCCGTTAATTTAAAAATTTGAATTGTAACGTAAAGTTTTATTACGCAGTTACTTTATTTAAGCAACAACAACTACCATGTAGAACTCTCTTCATTATTCTGGGTGTTACTTTACCTTTTATTAATGTGCGTTTGTTTTGTTTTGCAACAATCATGTAATTATTGTTAGTTTGTTACTTCCTTATTTCTTAAATTTGTTGTTGTAATTACGTCACTCGTATTTCACCCATGTATGTATGTGAATGTGGTTGTTCGCTTATTGCGAATGTGCGTCTGTGTGTTGCACAGATTCGAGATGTTGCCAGATTTCTAGATAATTCTAGACCAAGGAGATTTTGGGTATAAGTATGAGATTCCGGCCAAACAGTGAGCAGTTGTGAATTTTATACCGAAGTGTAAACATCGACTAGTAAAGAAGTAAAGTAAAGCTGTGTACTTAGCTATAACAGTCAGTTCCGAATAAGTGTAATAAAGTAAATAAAGCATTGTAGAAACGTAATCTAAAACGAACCCTGTTTTATTTGGTACAAATCGTATCGGGGAATAAAACAACGTCTACACGGAGATTAGTTAAATCTAATTCCGTAACAATTGGTGTCAGGAAGTGAGATTACGATCATCCTACAATGAAGTTTAAGGATCTACGAGTGGAAGACTTGAAGAAGGAGCTAAGTAAGTTGGAGTTGTGTTCTACTGGCAACAAGGCCGAACTACAAAAACGCTTGTTGGAAGAGTTCGAGCGCCGTGGAATGAACATCGATGAATATGAGTTCGATGGTAAGGAGGAAGTCGAGTTACCGACAAAGGGCGAATCCACTGTTGAGGAAGTTTCATCGGTAGCTGCCAGGGGTGACGATTTGAAATCAATGCTGGCTATGATTATGCAGGAAATGAATAAGAAAAGTGAAGAAAATTCCAAAATGATGGAGAAATTAGATGCTAAAATGGAAGAAAATTCCAGTAAAATGATGGAGAAATTAGATGCTAAAATGGAAGAAAATTCCAGTAAAATGATGGAGAAATTAGATGCTAAAATGGAAGAAAATTCCAGAAAGAGTGAAGAATATTCCAGAAAATTAGATAAAAAGTTAGAAGAGAACTCTAGAAAAATCGCTAAGGGCATGGAAGAGAAATTAGAGGCAAATTCTAGAACTATTAACGAGAAACTCGAGAACATCACGATGGTGATTGAAAAGAGAGTAGAAAACGTGGAGGTACAAATTAAAGAGTTGGATAAAAAGATTTTGTCTGTTGACGAGAAATTTCTGGCTCAAGATGAGAAGATTCTGGGCATAGAAAAGAAAATGTCGGAACTGGAAATCAAAGGTGGCCCAGTGAGAGCTATTCATAACACGTTAAAAATCAAGCCTCCTGTGTTCGACGGCTCAACCTCTTTCAATGTGTTCAAATTACAGTTCGAGACAGTGGCTGCTAGAGATTCTTGGAACGACAACGAAAAGGCGGTATCACTCCTTATGGCATTGAAGGGTGATGCTGCTGACGTATTACAGAGTATTCCCGCCGCTTCTAGAAACAGTTATGGAGATATAATGGCTGCTCTTGAACGCAAGTACGGTGGCGAGCATAAGCAAAACATCTACCTAATGGAATTAAGGGGAAGAGTACAGAAGCCAAATGAGACTTTACAGGACTTCGCAACGGAAGTAGAACGTTTGGTGCTAATGACGTATCCAGGAGAAAACCATCCATTGTTGGACCGTATGAAAATCGAAACATTTGTGAATGGTATACGTGACGCCGAGATCAAACGTGCAGCGTATGCGTCACCAAAATCGTCATTTGCTGAAACCGTGTCGTACGCCCTTACACAAGAGACGGCAAGAATAATCACCAATCCCCAGACTCACAAGGTCCGCAAACTGGATACCGAGTTCGATGAACCCAAATATCGTGTTAACGAGATCGAGGCAGCAATGAAGCGGCTATTAAAAGGAAGGTATACGGCAGCACCAACTCAGGCCAAGGGCAGGTGTCACAATTGCGACAAACTGGGTCATTTTGCGCGTGAATGTAGAGCGAAGCGCAAGCGATCGAGGTCATCGTCACCATCCCCGTCAAAAGAAAGTAAAAGAGTGGCTCAACGTTCTGCAAATGAGTCACCGTTAAATTAAATCGAGCCAGTCCAGCGGGGCGTGAACTGGCTCCCATCGACGACGGCCCCACAATCTCCATAGCGATAGTACAACAGAGAAACCACAACCTTACAACAACTGGTTATATCAATGGCGACAAGCGAATTCTGACCTTGGATACAGGCGCATCAAAGTCCATCATCAGATCAGATCTGGCCAAGGGAAAGATAACGCCACTAAATGGAGTCAGACTGCGCACAGCAACAGGGGAGCCTGCGGCAGTACATGGAAAGATAACCGTGAGACTTACTATTGCCAATAAATCGGTCGATTACGAGTTTATAGTTGCTGATATCGTAGACGAAGTTATAATAGGCGCAGATTTTATGATTGCCTTTGGTCTTAATCTGGATATGAAAGAACGTGTGATGACATGGTCCAATGTGGAAATTCCATTAAATATGGGTTACGAGGAAAACACACCTATTAGACGTCTGACTACGGAGCATCCAGAGATTATACCGCCTTGTGCCGAAACATTGATATGGGTACCAATGGATGGAGATTGTGGAGTCGGAAAATTGTGGGTGGTGGGACCAGCAGAAAACAAAAATAGTAACATCTTAATAGCGAATGCCCTGGTGAAAAGCAACGATGATGGATTGATTCCAGTTAGAGTTTTGAATCTGTCAGACAAACAAGAACAAATTTGTCAATTTTCCGATGTTGGGCAATGTACACCGGCTGAAGCTGTAATCAATTTGGAAAATAACACCGAAAAATCGGCAGCCATGGAGAAGAAGCACCTCGATTGTTACATCAAAGAGTGGACACACAACTTATCACCTTCCGAGAAGAACAAGGCCAAGCAGCTGTTATGGAAACATGCCTCTACCTTTGCGTCTACAAAAGGGCATCAAGGAAGAACATCGGTGGTGAAACATGAAATAAACACGGCAGACGCAAGACCAATAAAACAAGCCCCAAGAAGTGTTCCACTGGCGAAAAGGGACGAAGTCCAGAAGTTGATAAGCGAAATGGAGGAGAGTGGTGTGATCGAACCATCGTCGAGTCCCTGGTGTTCCCCAGTAGTACTGGTCAAGAAGAAAGATGGAAGTACCAGATTTTGTGTGGATTACAGAAAACTAAATGATGTCACCAAGAAAGATAGCTACCCGCTCCCAAGAATTGATGACACACTAGACACCTTAGCCGGGACGTCATGGTTCTCTACCCTCGATCTGCAGAGTGGTTACTGGCAGGTAGAGATAGCCGAAAAAGATAAGGAAAAGACAGCGTTTGGCGTTAACGGCGGTCTCTGGCAATTTAATGTCATGCCATTCGGGCTCTGCAACGCCCCGGCCACCTTTGAAAGGCTGATGGAGCGGGTGCTGAAAGGGTTGCAGTGGAAGTCGTGCCTTATATACTTGGATGACATCATAGTCATGGGACAGACCTTCGACGAACACCTCACGAATTTAAGGAATGTACTCCAGCAGCTATCGTCTTCGGGTCTAAAACTTAACCCGAAGAAGTGTAACCTCTTCCAGCGAGAGGTGAAGTTCCTGGGGCACCATGTGACGACGGAGGGCATATCGACGGATAGCGAGAAGATTAAAGCCGTCAGAGACTGGCCGCAGCCTCGAAACCTCCATGAGCTGCGAAGTTTTCTGGGTCTCTGTACCTATTACCGTCGGTTTGTCCCCAATTTTGCCAGCATTGCCGCAAGCTTACACCGATTGACTCAAAAAGGGCAGAAATTTCTGTGGAGCAACGATCAGGAAGAGGCATTCCAAAAACTCAAAGACATGCTCTGCACAGCCCCTCTTTTGGCGTATCCTGTACCCGGCGGTAAGTTTGTGTTGGACACTGACGCCAGTGCATACGGGATCGGTGGTGTCCTTTCCCAGGAAATAGACGGCCAAGAGAAAGTCATCGGGTACTACAGCCGAACATTGTCAAAGCCTGAGAGGAATTACTGTGTGACGAGGAGAGAGCTGCTGGCAGTTGTGGAGAGTATCAAACACTATCACAAATACCTGTATGGACAGCCCTTCCTGCTAAGAACCGATCATTCCGCTCTGCGATGGCTGCTCCAGTTTAAGAACCCGGAAGGTCAATTGGCCCGCTGGATCGAGAGGCTTCAGAGTTATGACCTAAGTATCGAGCACAGAAAAGGTGGAAAACACGGTAATGCTGATGCCCTGTCTCGTCGGCCATGCAGAATTGAATGTAGACATTGCTCGAAGGCTGAAGCCAAAGCAAGTATCGTCGATGTCCGGCTACTGCAGGTTGAATCCGGCGAGGATTGGTCGGCGGAACAAAGAAAAGATCGCACCCTAGGCAAAATAATTTCTGCTATGGAAACGGGCGAACGCCCTAGTCGCAAAGAAATAGCGCCCGAAAACCCACTTTTGAAATCTTATTGGGCCCAGTGGAACAGTCTACTTCTAATAGATGGGTGCCTACATCGTAAGTGGGAGAGCGACGATGGAAAAACTCACCGCAACTTGATTGTCGTACCAGGCTCCAAAATAAAAGATGTCTTGTCAGAGTTTCACGATGGGCCAAGTGGGGGACACCTTGGTGTGACAAAGACTGCTGAAAAGATAAAGCAGAGGTTCTACTGGGTCGGCTGTCAGAAATCCATCGCAGACTGGATTGCCAATTGTGAGAGGTGTATAAGAGCTAAAGGTCCAACCCGGAAGAGTCGAGGCCACATGCAACAGTATAATTCAGGAGCTCCATTTGAAAGAATCGCAATGGATGTGGCTGGACCGTTTCCAATAAGCGACTCTGGGAACCGGTATGTCTTAGTGGTCATGGATTACTTCAGCAAATGGCCAGAGGTTTATGCCATTCCCAACCAGGAAGCCAAGACAATAGTGGATGTGTTCAGCAAGAATTGGATTTGTCGCTATGGTGTCCCATCCGAGGTTCATTCCGATCAAGGAAGAAATTTTGAGTCAGCGATCTTCAAAGAAATGTGTGACACCTACGGAATCAAGAAAACGAGGACGACGCCCCTGCATCCACAATCAGATGGCATGGTGGAAAGATTTAATCGCACCCTGGAAGAGCATCTACGAAAGGTGGTAGATAGCGGCCAAAGAGACTGGGATGAGCATATTCCAAAATTCCTACTAGCCTATAGGTCGGCCATTCATGACTCCACATCTCGAACCCCAGCCAAAATTTTGTTCGGGAATGAATTGAAGCTGCCTGGTGACCTGATCTTCGGTGCGACACCAAACCCCGAAATTGATAACGATGAAAACAGTCAAAACTCTTTCAGTGAAGTCCACGATGCAGTACGCCATCGGATAAAAATGGTCAGCAATCGCATGAAGGCGAGGTACGATCGAGCGGCAAATACTGATGGGTTCCAAGAAGGGCAACTGGTACTATTGTTCAACCCACAACGGAAAAAAGGACTATGCCCCAAATTACAAACGCACTGGGAAGGCCCCTACAAGGTAGTCACAAAAATAAATGACGTCGTGTATCGCATACAGAAGAGCGACAGCCCTAGATCAAAGATGAAGGTGGTACATCTAGAACGGTTGGCCCGCTATGGAACGAGAACTGTGCCAGGTCATGAGGAACAGGCTTAAGCGGGAGGCAGTGTGTTACCAATGCCCATACCACAGAGAGGGAACTGTGCCTATTCGGGACGAACAGGCTTAAGCGGGAGGCAATGTTACGAATGTAACTGATAAGTTTAAGTTAGTTTAGTTTAATTTCCGTTAATTTAAAAATTTGAATTGTAACGTAAAGTTTTATTACGCAGTTACTTTATTTAAGCAACAACAACTACCATGTAGAACTCTCTTCATTATTCTGGATGTTACTTTACCTTTTATTAATGTGCGTTTGTTTTGTTTTGCAACAATCATGTAATTATTGTTAGTTTGTTACTTCCTTATTTCTTAAATTTGTTGTTGTAATTACGTCACTCGTATTTCACCCATGTATGTATGTGAATGTGGTTGTTCGCTTATTGCGAATGTGCGTCTGTGTGTTGCACAGATTCGAGATGTTGCCAGATTTCTAGATAATTCTAGACCAAGGAGATTTTGGGTATAAGTATGAGATTCCGGCCAAACAGTGAGCAGTTGTGAATTTTATACCGAAGTGTAAACATCGACTAGTAAAGAAGTAAAGTAAAGCTGTGTACTTAGCTATAACAGTCAGTTCCGAATAAGTGTAATAAAGTAAATAAAGCATTGTAGAAACGTAATCTAAAACGAACCCTGTTTTATTTGGTACAAATCGTATCGGGGAATAAAACAACGTCTACACGGAGATTAGTTAAATCTAATTCCGTAACAATATGAAGAAGTCTTTCTGGGAAATGGATTTTTTCCGAATGATATATTTTTTTCTCAAAAAATATATGTCCCTAATGTACATCGAAATAGAAATGAATGTATAAAATGTCATATGAAATTTGACACTAACACTACAACCCAGTTCAGTCAGCTGGGTATTGCTGCTACCTTTTCTTGTTCTACCATGAAATCGAAGGAAGTTTAAACTGAATTTAGGTTTTTCAATATGGCAATGCAGTAAAAGAGAGCCCATATTCATGTAGGAGAGAGAGCATATTCATGCTCTGAGACACAATTTGCATTGAAAATCAATTGTCTTTTGTCAAATTTCCATGTTTAAGAAAATAAAAAAGGAAAACAAATCAGAAAATTTCGCGATTCTTTCAAATAAGTAGTGGTCTTTCTCGAATAGAATAGCATTTCATTACCCACCCACCATATCGAAAATAATATCTTCTTCAAATGTTCCTTTACCCTGCGTTTACAAATGACAGGACAGTTGACTTCATGTATTGATTGTCAAAATCCCACAACTTGCCTGTGTGACGTAGGCGTCCTGACAACTGCAAAAACAGTTGTACAATTTTGAATGAAAATCATCGACATCTTTTTTGATTTCCGTTCACATATTTTGTTTTTGTTCATGTTCTTTTGTTTTCAAACACATTTCAATTATTATCTCAATTATTTTTACAAAAATGCCAAAAATTTGTCTTCCTTACTGTCTGTGAAAAAATGATGGACAGCTGGGAGCCAAACGACAAATGTATGTATGTGTTGATAAATCAGAGTTGTATTTGAAGACAAACTGTCTGGTGTAAACGCCTAGTTAGAGCTTGCGACATTTTTTAATATTAAAAGGACTCAAAAATATCGCGGATAAATTTAATATACTTTTGCATTATCGTGGTGAAATTGTCAATGGTAGAAAGTATATTTATTTCGCATATTTTGGCGAACTTTTGTAAAACTTAATGAAATGGTCTGATGGGTGCAAACAAACAATCCAAACAGCTGTTTTATAAATGCAGAAACTATCGTCTGTCAGGGTAAATTAACTTTTTAAGGAATTTTTAATGCAAATTAACTCTGCCGTCTGTCTATCATTGACATTTGGGAAGCAAGCAAAGCAGGCGACGATTGATTCTGTTTCGACCTTAATGGCCCCGGCACATACGGTACGTTGTGCGTCGCGTTACAACAACCACATGAAAACTTCAAGAACAAACTTGGCATCACTTACATTTTTTCATGTGGTTGTTGTTTCTAACGCGTGACGCAACGCACAACGTACCGTATGTGCCGGGCCATTAGAGAGGAGGTTAACCCGACAAATGCTTGGTTTACTTTTGGCGTCGTTTCGTGATTTCGCGAGGAATCAAGCAAAATTTATCATGATTTCGCATACAAAAATGAAATCATCGCATTTCGTGATTTCAGCGAAATCGAAATCAAGCTAGCTTCCGTATCGTCATTTGCTTTGTGTTGTTTTAACTTTGTTAAAATATTTCAGTTGCACACTCATGCATTTTACTCAACAATGCAACTGTGAACATTGTTTACATTGACGATGTGGAACAGTTGACAGATGTTAATAGGGAAAACAAAGAACGAAATTTGTGCGATCGTTTGAACATTTTTTTAAATTTATCACAGTGCGTGAATGATAAACACAATAAAAAGAAATCTGGTTCATTACGCAGTCTTGTTGTGAGAAGCAATATTTTGCTCGTATCTCCAGCTATAATCACTTTTAATAAAAAACATTTTTGTACATAATTGCTATTATTTATTGCTTATATGTATATACTTACCTTCGATAATTATCCATTTTAATTATATATTTTTTGTTTAATTACAAAATTAACAAAATCACATCATGGGAATGCATCAGAAAACAAAGTGATACTTGTTTGCTTGCTACATGCGTAAAAAAACTTTTTTCGACGTTAAGAAACACGTAGCTTCGTAGTTGTTAAGTGCAATACCTGCTGAAAGTCTGTATACCAAAAAGATATTTTGGCAGGTCTCTCTCCTTCATTAATAAAAAAATAGAAAATTTTAAAAATGTATTGGAAACATCAGAATGGAAAACATGAATCAAAAGAATAGAATTTAATATAAAATATATGTATATATATATATATATATATATATATATATATATATATATATATATATATATATATATACTTCTCAGTTTTCTTTCACTGAACAAGTTTGTTATCGAATAGCATTTTGTAAAAGTTTGTACAAATTTGTACAATCTTCTGGGTTATCGTACAGACCTAATATTAAATTACTTTGTTATGCCTTGTTCAGACTAGAGTGGTACAATCTAGTTCATTTGAAGAATCTAGTTCAATAGTTCAGCTCTTTTAACTGAACTAGTTCAGTAATATAGTTCATATTTCACTATCCAGTTCATTCATTCGGATCATAATCGTTCAATCAAACGCATACATACACGAAATAGAAACAAACAATTGCAAAAATCTTATGTTGTGTGTGTAGAAACTGTCAATGCCAAAAAGCTTTGTGCGTGTGTGTTTCTTTTCTTTTTCTATCCAGAACAAGGCACATTCAATATGGGAATATGTGGAATTTGTTGAGTTTTTGAAGAAATCTTCACTTTCGAATAGCTATTCATTGTACCTTAATCCAAAACGTAAACAAACTCATCACATTACGAAGGCATCACTTAACACTGACGACGGAGTAACTTTATGCATATGTGAACGACTTGTTGAACTAGATTGTGAATCGTTCGTTCGTTGATCGTACGGTCGCCGACTGATTATAGTTCAGTGAACTATAATGAACTATATCGACTGATCTAGTTCATACGATCTATTCAATGAATCGTTCAATTGAACTAGTTCGTTCATGAACTATACAACTCTAGTTCAGACTGACGGTAATTCGCTCTCTATTCGTTGTTCGACCCCATATTACGATATAATTACTTCATTTCCCATACAAAATTTTGAGAATGAACAGCGATTTTTGTACATTGTTCAATTTGAGTTAAGGGGAGTACACATTATCAATCAAAAATGACAGCCAACGTACTTTTAGATCAATTTTCCGGCAAATAACAACTTTTATTTAGCGAAAAACCTTTTAAATACAATACATACGGTATTATTTAGATATTACAAAAGAAATTTTTCAGTTAGGCTTTGATATTCACGAAATAGACCTCGATGACTGTCAGTTTTGCTTGTCAATGTGTACTATACTTTACTCTCAGAACGACGATAAAATATGTCCCATCTCTAACAAATGAGAGAATTTATCGAAATAAATTAATTATGACAGAAAAAATATAAAATTTAAAAATTTATTAAAAACCCAAATATTTTTAGAAAAACTGCAAAACGTGCTTTCCAAATGTCAATTTATAAAGGAATGCCAGAGTATCCTAAAGGGGAACGCAGGCGGATTCGCAAAGAGGGTCTGGCATTCCTTTATAATTTGACATTTGTGGAAGCAAGCGACGATTGATTCTGTTCTGGCCTTAAGCACATATGGGCCAAATACATACGGTCCGTTGTGAAGGGCCAAATACATACGGTCCGTTGTGCGTCGCGTTACAACAACCACATGAAAACTTTAAGAACAAACTTGGCATCACTTACACTTTTTTCATGTGGTTGTTGTTTTTAACGCGTGACGCGACGCACAACGGACCGTATGTGCCGGGGGCTTGAGTCGAGTCGCGCGTTGAAAACAACAATCAAATGAAAAATGTGTAAGTGATGCCAAGTTTGTTCTTGAAGTTTTCATGTGGTTGTTGTAACGCGGCGCTCAACGCGCCGAATGTGCGGACCCTTTTGGGCCATAACCCCAAATATATGTAGATCTGCATATAATTTGTTGATAAAAGCCGTAAAAGATTCCAAAAAGGAGAATGGGATAATTATTGATTCGGGTTCACGAATCGTGGATCCGGATTGAGGTTAGGTTTGTAAAGCAAATATTTTTTTTTCAGATTGCCTTTCATCCTCAGCACTGCTTGGTTAAACAAACACCAAAAGGTCAAAGGCTCCCCCAAATCCCACTTGTCCATTTCTTTAATACAAGTGCAGGGAATGGCGAAGTAAAGAATTCAGCACTGCGTTTTTGGGGAAACATATGTGGAACATGCAAGCAAAACATCGAAGACATTCTCCACTTGAGTACACCCTGTAAGACTTCTTGTTATCCTCTATATCCTTTCTATAATTTTTTTCAGCTCTGAAAATACTATGGGGCTTAAGGAAAATCAATTGCTTTGAATGAGTGCTTTGTAGTATAACATGTAGAAAGAAGGTTATGTGACGTTTTCTCAAGTAGTTAGATTGTTCATCCTGATTTGCCAAGGAGTATAACTATTGAATTGAGTTCACGAATCGTGAAAAAGGGGAAAAATATCCAGATTGAGGTTAGGTTTGTAAAAAAAAATTTATTCTTAACAAAAAAAAAAAAAAAACAACTTCTTAAATAACATAATCCTTTAAACTAACTTCTGCTTAGACAAACGAATATTTTGTTGAAGTTTCTGCAAACAGCTACGTATACGATTATCTTCTCCACCACCGCGTTTTTGTTCGACAATTTGTATTTCTTCCATTAGAAAGGGTAAAATGTCATCTACCACTTTCCACGATATTGAACATAGCTTCGTGAGTAATTCAAAATAAAAGAATGTACAATAGGATAAATGTTTCTTGGTTAAGATGCGCAGATGTTCTCTTATCAATTCCTGTATGGCAATGGAGTTTTGATAAACAGGACTGTTAAAAATGCGTCTAAATAAGTCCAGCAACAGCGGGCGGCTGGGAACAATTTCATCTACCATCATAATGTGTTCCAGGGTGGCTAAGCTACAACCTTTGAGGAATGTTTGAAGTCTTCCAGTGGCATTTTCATCATTGCCAGTCGAGGAGGATATGGCATCCACAACTTCCTGATAAATGGTAATAACAAGACAAGCATTTGGATCGGCCTGTCTACGTTGGGTGGATAGAAATAAGGCTGTGAGTTTTTCGAAAACAAATAAAGAGATGTCTTGATTATCACTTTGCAGGCAATTGATAAAGGGACGGGCAACTTGCTTCGGATTTGTGGAGATTTTAAAATGAGGTGTCCACTTTTGTATTAAGTCAGTTAGAGTTTTAGTTATATAAGCATCTGATTTGAAGTTTAAGCGTCCTATACCCTGCACTAAGACGGGCCATATTTTATGTACAAATTGAGCCAATTTACCCTCTGGAGGTTTGCCCATTTGTATGCTGGTGGGTAGAATATAGCGCGTAAATGCAACATGAAAGAAGCAGGTTATTTTGGATTTGCTATAAACAATTGTGGGGCAATTGAAAATGACTATGGCTATGAAGCTAAAGAAACGAAATGTTACTTCGGATTTTTCCAGTTTTAAGTCGGGATTCAACCATTTTTCAAAATTCTTTATGTAGCCATTAAAATTATTGGCAATCGCCGAACGTTTGCCAAAGTCTATGGTGGCTTCATACGTTTTACCCACGGCGGCAACAAATATACACAATGGCTCCTTTGCCTTGAGTAACTCATCTTCATCGTTGATGTTTGTCATAAAGGCGAATTCGGATAATTTGACCACAATTTTCGTTAGCTTAAGGACATCTTCGTTGTTGGCCGTCAACAATACCAGGCTTCTTAGCCATATTTGCATGATGATTGTGTGATCCACCAGAGATTTTCTATCAGATTCAAGTACTTGCAATAAAAATTGGGTTACAGCATAACGATTGGTGGGTTGTTGTTCGGTGAAATAGGAAAATAACTTCTGGAAGTTTTGTGTATCTGTAACAGCAAAAGAATGGGCACAAAAGTCCGATGCAAGTACGGGCAACCAATGACTAAAATTGCTGACATATTGCTGTTTAACAAAGGGCAGAATGGAGGTATTTAAAGCCCGCATCAAGTCGTTATTAATCTCCAGAAAATGTTGCTCACAATTTTGTATTTTTACAAATATCATGTGCAAAGCCTCCAGCGTACGTTCCTGTTCCACTGGGGTGCAATTATTCAGAAAATTGGGTATCCATGAACCCACCAATAAACTTTCTCCCCTTTGAAATGTATCGGCATAGTCGAAGATATCAAGCAGGGTATCGGCAATTATTTTAGACACCGCCAAATCGTTACGTATGGTGGTTAGTTGTTGCAGTACCTTCTTAATATAGTCGGTTAAATCATATTGATGCTCAGCATACAATATCCACAATGCCATATGACCCTTGGTTACGGCTACTTGCTTCGGGCCTGTTACTTTTTCCAAGGCAATGGAGAGCAGCTTATCTTTCAGCTTTCCCGATAAATCGCTGAAATCACCACATAAAGCCAAAACCAAAAATAACTCTATCAAATGATGTATACCCGTCTCATTAAGTGCCAAGAACTTTTGGGCACTAAACTTGGTGTAGATGCGACCCAATAACTTTTGGGCCTGATGTTGGGTATGGCTACCCAATAACCTTTGCAAAGTTTTACCCATTAGCAGTACAAAAAGCGTGTAACTACTAAGATTCGGATCAGGTGGTTTACTCAGAAGCGAACGATATTTATCCACATAGGCCCGGCCACTGGCACAGGCCACTGCCAAATTCGAGGGTGCTGAGCCGGCAATGAAAAATGATGAATTCAATTTCTTATGGAAATGTTCCCACAATACCATTGCAATATTAACTTTGGCTGGCCACCATTCAAGCAATATGGGGGTCTGCAAACCAATGTAAATACGCAACTGTTCCTCATTGGGATTTGCATTGAGAAACTGTTGCGTTATACGCTCAAAAAACTCATAATTTTGGGCCTGCTCAGCCGTGGCTCTGGTGTAATTGGCTCCTTCATACTGGCCATTGGAACGATAGCCATGTAACCGCACCAAGGCATATTGCAGCCAGTTGAAGAACTCACAATAGCTGAGGTTGGTAAGGGTGAATTTATCTGGAAAAAATCACATCAGTTTTGATTTAATCGATGTATTTCTAATAAAACTTACCCATATTGCCTTTCATTCTCTGCATTGCTTTGTTAAACAAACACCAAAAGGTCAAAGGCTCTCCTTCCGGTGTTTTCAAATCCCACTTTTCAGTTGAAAACTGCATTAGAAGCCACATTTCTTTGATGCAAGTGCATGGAAATGGCGATGTAAACAACAATTCAGCACAACGTTTCTTGGCAAACAGATATATGGAACATGTAAGCAAAACATCAATAATATTCTCCATTTGTGCGATTAACACATTACAAGCCTTCTTATTATCCTCTGTATCCTTTCCATGAATGCCTTTTTCATCATTTATGGTATCATATTTTTGCAAAATGCACAAATCTAAAAACTTCCACTCCAACAGACCATGGAGTAAATGATAAGCTGGAATATTACAGTCATTACCCTTGCAGCTATTGGCAAAGTATATACTTTTCAAGGTATCCAACTGTATGCAGTTGTTAAGTAAGGTCCTGAAACGGCTAAGATGGGGCTTGAGAAAAATCCATTGCTCCGAATGAGTGCTCTGTAGTATAAGATGAAGTAACAGTGTAATATGACGTCTCCTCAAGTAGTTAGATTGTTCGTCCTGATTTGGCAAGGAGCCCTGTAAACATGCCAACATATGTTGGACATTCATACTGCAAAATAATGCTTATAAGTCATTGTTTATAATTTAAATATTAGCTTCCTTACCAAGCTTCTCCAAACACGAATGTATTAACTGCTCCACAATTCATATTCGTTTTTTGAAAATCATATTTTGTCAGCGTTACCTCATCAATGGCTTTGCTACGCGAATTACAATAGCTTTGCAAAAAAGCATTTTTAACAAAACTTTCCGTGGAGAATTGAGAATTCATGGAATCTTCGCCGTTACAATGAAACTCCGGTATTGTTTCATTGACCACACAATCATTGGGCATTTGCGTGGGTTCAATATTAACCATAGACAATATATCATCATCTTCATCAGGCTCAAATAAATCGAAATCCATTTTAAAAGTAGCAAAGTAACAAACAATGGACTAGACTATCTTGGATGTGAAAGTAACAATGGACACGAACGATGTATTGGATTCAATACTATCTTGGATGGTGGCTCAAACTTCGGCGCCAATTTTCAATTCATTCAACACACGTACCATACAAACATTTAATACAATTCTTAATCACTGATGTAAAAATAATGTAAAAGATAAAAATAGGGGACAAAAAAACTTAGTTACAACACAGAACATATAAAAATTAAAACATAAATAAAAAACTAGTAGTTAAACTATAAATCTAAACATTGCATTATGTAAAGTGAATTGACGACAAGAGTTGTTAAATCTAGTGAACTAGAGCTCTGTTCCACAACTACTAGAGTTGTATAGTTCATGAACGAACTAGTTCAACTGACAGCCTGTTTCTGTATGTCGAAAGAGGCATGTGTGCGAATGAAACACGCCCAAACTATAGTTTTCGAAATAATTTTACCTTTGATTTTGCTTCAAAACAAACAAAAAATTGAAAAACACACAAGAGTTTGGACGTGTTTCATTCGCACACATTCTTCTTTCGACATACAGAAACTGGCTGTGAATGATTCTTTGAAAAGTGCGTATGAACTAGATCAGTTGATATAGTTCATTATTCATAATTGGTCTGTTCCTTTACTTTTGAAAGTGGTAAAACCGGCAAAAGTAGCAAAAGTTGTAATCTGCTTCCATATGAATTTTATAGTGTCTGAAGTAAAGGAACGCTTTTCGAGTAAAAAGTTGTAAAACTTGAAGATTCTTGCACGTAAAGGAACAGAGCTAATAGCTCAATAGTTCACTGAATTAGAAGTCAATGGCCGTACCATCAACATAACATATTCCAATATTTGGAATGGAATTAAAATATCTAAATTTAATATTTTTGTTCTGGAGTAATTAAATTATTGATGTGTCTTTCTACTTAGGCCGCCATCAGACCATCTGCTTTTTCACATGTATGACATCAGCTGTTCTGTATATTAGAATACCCAAAGTGACAACATACATGTGAAAAAGCAGATGGTTTGATTGCGGCCTTACTAAATGTTCCTGAAACATTTTGTACTGCAACTTTTCCATTATTCAACTGTCAAAATATTACAATTGTTTAAAATTGTATTAAGGACAATTGTATAAAGGAAAAATTACTGAACAAAATTGTTTCAGCAACATTTAGTAAGTAAAAAGATACACCAATTGTTACAAATTATGACGTAAAAAGACACAGCTTATATTATTCTATTGTTTGTTCCTATTTGTGTAAGTATGCGTTTTCATCAAACGAATTCTAAATTCTAAAAACAAAAAAAAAAACATAATTTTTGCAAGTTTTTTAAACATTAATTTTCACTTCTGTCATCGTTTGAGTCATGGTACAATAATTCATAGGTAGGCCAGGTATGAGAATCGCCAAAAAATACAACCCTGTCGCTATGGCGTAAAACGTCAAAATTGTTTTGATGAATGATAACGGATGAGTATACAAAGAAGAAGAAGAACGAAATGTTGAAATGAAAACAAACCAGAGTTGAATTTTTTGATCAATAATAAATATCAACTCTGCATGTCAACACTGTTTTGACAGATTAAGCCATAACAAAAAAAATTGTAATCAGCTGTTAGCTGTGGCCTACCATGGCCTATTGTACCATGGTTTGAGTATTTTTGTTTTTGTACAACACACACAAACAAACACATCATAAAGCAGTTGCATTTTTTGGTAGTTTATGACGAAAAAGCAGGGTTGCGTATAATAGTATGGTGTCTTCGTGCGTTGTTTAGAATAAATGACGCAGCTATCGTCATTTATTTTTGTATGGTAAATGACGCAAAATGTTAGCTCTGTTCCTTTACGTGCAAGAATCTTCAAGTTTTACAACTTTTTACTCGAAAAGCGTTCCTTTACTTCAAACACCATACAATTCATATGGAACCAGATTACAACTTTTGCTACTTTTGCCGGTTTTACCACTTTCAAAAGTAAAGGAACAGACCAGTTGCCGGTTTTAGCAAATAAATGACGAAACAGCTCCAAATGACGAAAAAGTTGCTAATGTAAATTGGACATTAGTCCCGGGCCGCACTACAGTAATTTCACTGAAATTTTGATATGAAATTATGCGTCTCTAGATCGACGTCCATAGTAGAGTAAAATTATAAAATTGCTGTAGTGGGGAATTCGATTTAAGAACACCTAGTTTCATGAAATTTGTTAATGAAATTCACGCTAGTGTGGACCGGGGCTTACTTATACCATGCTTGGCATAAGCTTTGTTCCTTTACTTTTTTAATTGTAAAAGTGGTAAAAGAGAAAGGTGTCAAAATTGCTCTCTCATGACCATTTTTTACCAGAAAAGTAAAGGTACGGTAGCAATGCCAAAAAGAAGCATAAAAAATCAATTTTCGTCTTTTATTTCATAGTTTTTAATTTTCTGTGAGTACACACGCTGCGACTTTTGATGCATGCATCACCATTTTTTTAGCGGCGTTGCAAAAAATAATAGTGATGGAGGGAATGAAAATGTACGAAATGTATGAAATGTACAATTTCATGATTCATTAAATGGTATGTTAAAATTATTTTATGTACATCGTGGATTTAAAATAATTGGTCAGTTCCAGTACTGCAAGAATCTACTATTTTTTCTGATAGCATAAAGGAAACATGTTATCGTAGTAAAAAATAGTAGCTTCTTGCAGGTTCTGGAACAGAGCAAATGTAACAAATAATAAAAGGACTAAACTTGTACTATGTTTACATTTACGAAATCCACTTGATTTCAACTCCAATTCCATTGATCAGACGTCAAATGAAATCCAAAAGATTTCAGATGAGTTTTCATTTGACGTATACGCAAAGGAATTTACAGTTGAATTTGTAGCAACCGAGGTTCTAAAGTGAACGAAAAATCGCTAGATTTGTGTTTTGAGTGGCGTTGCCGGTATGCTGGCGTTTCGCGCGGCTATGGATCGCCGGATGAGGGGTGGTTCTTGCCACTTGCAGACAGTTCGGTTGAACAACAAAAAAATTAATCATACCGGTCTTGACAAAAAGGTAAATAAAAAGGGAAAGCCTGAAATATGCTTATAAATAGAAAAAAACTAGCCTAAATCAAATCTTAACAGCTGAACTCACCTATCTTATCTTAGCCTATCGAAACAGCTCTCCTGGCGGCTGACCAACCAGGAGATAGCCCACCCTCCGTTGCTTCCGTGTCCCAGGTTTGACCCTTTACTTACCGTTTTATTCCATTCCCACCACCTTTTTAATAGGGCTTTAAGCCGAAGACATTGTCACCATTTTCAATTCAAAGTAGTACATGTTTATTGATCTCTATATTTTGATGTACAGGAAATCATTCAAAAGGGATATACTAGTAAATAGCAAAAAAAAAACATATCAAATGAAATCATACATATTCATTCTCGTAATTGAAATATAAATTTACTATTCGAATATAATTAATGGAATGGAAAAAAAAGATTTATGATGATTTATGAAGCAATTCTAATCTCTTTTCTCTTTCAGGCTGCAATATTATACGCCAGGAATATTGAAGGCAGCAGCGATTATCATCTGCGGGCTCATCCCAATGTGAACGTAAGTATGTCAAAGTTTTAGCCTTATAATTATATTCCGGATTATATATTAACGATGTTTACCTTTTTTTCTTTTTCAGGAAAGGACAAACAAAGACGAAAGGCCGTCATACATTAGAGCGACCAAAACTAAAAAGCAGCAGAAACCTAACCCTGGATTGAGCTCAGTTCAGAGTACCTGCACACCAAAACGAGGTGAGTAATATGAAACCCCAATACCTTTGTTTACCCCTTCTAACACTTATTTCTTCTTTTTTTATGCAAACCACGGAATTTAACTATGTTGCTGTCGTCCGTCGGTCTGTCCGGAGTATGGAAGTAAAAGGTCTATTGGGGATGATACCAGGGCCTGCCGGACGGCAAAGCTTAACTGCGCCTCCCTCGTTGGACTGGATGGGTGATGGTGTGGCTCCAATTCGCTGGATTTCTCGATCCGGATTTGTTTCTTTTTTTAACTTTGTTTAGCTTTAAGTTTTAGAATAATTTGGTTTTAAATTTGGTTTTAAGTCTTTTCTTTAGTTTTAGGTTTATTTTTAGGCTTAGATTTAAGTCCTCTTATTTTAGCTTTTAAGTGTTTTTACTTTTGTTTGAATTCATTTTTAAGTTTCTTTTATCTTTTAGCCTTAAGCTTGGTTTATTTTGTTTAAATTCATTCTAAGGCTTTTAATGTTATTTAAATGCTGTATTTTGTGTGTTGTTTTTCACTTCAGAAAAAATTACTGGATGTTTTGATATTCAGTTTTAAATAAAGTTCTTCGTCACCAAAAAAAAACTGTCTTATTATTTTTCATGGTAGTTGGTTGGAGCCACACATCCAATCTTCTTCAAAGGTAAATCCAAAAAGGGCAAATCTTCCGGCCTTTTTTTAGCAGGAAAGATCATCCTGTCAAATCATTTTCTCCTTTCCCTCTTTGTTTTTCTTTTATTTCCCCCTTTACGTCAGAATTGTCAACTGTTATACAAACAGCTGTTTTTTCCAAATGATGAATGTTATCATTCATACATTCTTCTTCTTATTACACAAGAATTAACCTTTAAGAGGCGCACCCCACAAATTCGAGTGGATTTCGTAAATGTAAACAAATGTCCTTTTTACATTAGCACGAAAAACAGGTTTTAGGGCTGTTTCGTCATTTATTTGCTAAAACAGGCAACATTTTGCGCCATTAACCATACAAAAATAAATGACGATAGCTGCGTCATTTATTCTAAACAACGTACGAAAACACTATACTATTATACGCAACCCTGCGTTTTTAGTTATAAACTACCAAAAAATGCAACTGTTTTATGATGTCTTTGTTTGTTTGTGTGTGTTGTAGAAAAACAAAAATACTCAAACGAAGACAAAAGTGTAAATAAATGGTTAAAAAAACTTGCAAAAGTTATTTTTTAATTTAGAATTAAGTCAAGTTGTTTGGTAAACATTAGTGTTGTGAAATTTTTATTTTTCGGAATTAAAATTATTGCGTGCGTGTGTATGTGTTATTGTATCCGTGTGTATGTGCGATTTTGTGCGTAAGCAAATGACGCAAAAAAAAAAAAAACAGTTGTAAATACACTTCATTTGTTTCTAGGATTTCGTAAAACGATATCATTTAATGAGCAATGCCTAATTTTATGCAATTTTTTAATGAAATTCACGCTAGTGTGGACCGGGAGTAATAGCCCGGTTACACTTAACCGGATTAACCCAGTGGGTTTGGGTTTCAAATGTCAATTCCATAGCGCAAACGTCAAATAAATCCTCATGAAGTGGGTTAACCCGGCAAAATACTCTAGTGTAACCGTACGATAAGGTAGATTATCGCATATAAATCCTTGGCCGGTTCCCGTACTTTATAAAGTGGTAAAAGTTGTAAAAGTCGTAAACGATTTTCATATAAATTTTGTGTACGGGAACGCAAAATGTGTAAAAGTGGTAAAAATTGTAAAAACTTTTTAGTTCTGGAACAGAGCTCCCGTTAATGCGCTAAATCCGGCTAATGAGGTCATATCTAAATGGCCTATTAGTTGTTCTATTTCTTTGAATAATATTATTAGATCCCTATTTACGATATTCATAGATCCCTATTTACATGACGGCGTTGTAAGCACGCAGCTTTGTAATTTGCTTCCCGCGCTAAAAACGCTAAAAACATCTTTCGCAAACCATCTTTTATTGCAACAAATATAAATATAAACATAATCACAATACAAAAAATGTAAAAATAATTACAAGAAACGCGTTAAACTACGATTAAATGTCCTATTGAAAAAGATACTCGATTTTATCGTTGCCGAGAGTGTTTTATAGAAAAAAAGAAACAACCCACAAAAAGAAACGCGGAGATCACGCACTCAGCCATCCATCAACTGAAAATGTTTGTCCAAGATCTAAGAGAATTTTATAGTCGTCTGATTGGCAAAAGAATTTTAATAATTGTCAATTATGACATTGATGCTATTTGTGCCAGTAAAATTTTGCAAGCCCTTTTCAAGTATGAACATATGTTGTATTCCGTGGTGCCCATAATGGGATTGGCTGGTCTGCAAAGAGCCTATAATGAACATCAGGGTGATGTAAAATTTGTTTTGCTACTGAATTGTGGTGGATGTGTTGATATTGTGGAACTGTTGCAACCTGAAGAAGATGTAACATTTTTTATCTGTGATTCGCATCGTCCATTAGATGTTTGTAATATATACAGTGATCGCCAGGTGAGAATTATTTTTTTCCGCATGAAATGACATGTGTTTGTGTGAAAGTGCGTGTGTAAATGTTTGTTTGATGGTCGTAGGGTCAGTTGATTTGTTTATAAGGTCAAATTTAATCCGCTAATCTAATCATTCCAGTGACGTATATGAATTTGTTGTAAGCCTGTTCTTTAAGTTTTTGATTTTTCCGTCCGCCATATGGGTAAAAACGAACGATGGGGTTGTCAATTCCAAAACCATCCAAATCGGTTCTCAAATTGCTAACCACCTAAAACAGCACCTTCCCCAATTTAAGAACATAATAGGCGCTATAATCACCAATTTCTCAATTCAATATCGAAGGATATTGAAAGTGGAAATTAAGATTTTGAATATCCTTAATTATTTAGGCTTAACTCTAGTTTAGTAAAAACTCTCCGATTTTTTTTTTGAAATTTTTTCCAGAGGTAGATATTGTTCTGCTTATCACGGTAATGTATAATTTTCTTGGGGGACGGACCCGTTTGCTCGGTTATTGAACCGAAAGTCCATTTTGGTTGCTCGCTTAATTTATGCCAGATTATAGCTCTCACTTCAACCTTTCCAAAATGGTGCAATATGTTGTAGTACCTTCTTTGGATCCACAGATATGGCGCTTAGATTCTTTACAACCCGGTTTTTCTGAGTGGATATTTAGAGAAACGTTTATGATTTAAAAGAAAATGTTGTTCTCGTTCCCGAGATTTGCACCTGTGCATAGGAGAAGGTCTCTAAAACGGCCGGCTATTTAAATAAAAATTTATAATTTATAATAATATTTTGATAAATTTAGAACTTTAAAATTTTCCGTAGGCACCTATAATGTAAAGAAATGAGCCCAACAGAGCCGGTTTGTCAAGATTCTAAGGGTCATATCTCTGAGTCCAGAGAAGGTGTTACAACGTATAGGTGAAATTGAGAGCTATAATCTGGCATGCATTTTGCGAGCACACATAATGGGCCCATTTTCCACTTTTTGAGAGAATTATGGAAAAACCCGGGTCCAAAAATTGGTTTTGGGCTATATCTCCTGAACACCTGAAAATTTCATTCCATTCCAATTCCATCGTATGACTACTTGTTGGACAGACTTTTGGGTCATATAACCCGATAACCGGGTCAGTCCCGTAAGAAAATTATACATACCCATGATCAGCCTAACAATATCTACCTATGGAAACAGATTTCAAAAAAATCGGAGAGTTTTTGATTCACTATTTTTTATTACATTATTACATAAAATTGGTTTTTGGAAAAAGTCCAACATGGTAGCATGGTTAATATGGCAGCAGGGCGCGATGCGGTACTCGGTATCTTAGTTTCTTGACTGCCGTTATTTAGGACTCAATATCCTATAATCTTCAATGGCTGTATTCAGAGATTAAAATTCTAGAAACTTCATAGAAGACCGAATTAAAATTTTAGGTAAGGAAGCCGCACGAACTGCTCGTGGCCACAAATTGCCCTGAAATTCAAGTGGAAGGAAAAAGTTTTTTTAGAAATGTCGTAGCGCTCCCTTTTTTATGACATTTTTTAATTTTACATTTTCTTCTCCCTTGCAGGTCTGCATTTTGGGTGATCCCTCCGCCGAGGAAAATATACCACCATTTGAATCGATTTTCTGTGAATCCGAAGATGAGGATGAAGAAGATGATGAAGACGAGATAAACGACAGTGGTGCCGGAGAATCAGATGCGGAGAATGAAGATGGCAATGCACGAGCCGAACGCCCCAAAAAACTTAGCCGCATGGAAAAACATGAACAGCGCATACTTAAACAGCGTCAGCGGCGTGCCTGGGAAAACGAAAGAGATCGCATAATGTTTGAATATACCCAATATAGTTTTTATGGACGCTCCTCAGCCCTGGCTATATTTGAACTGGCTTGGAAACTATCCAAAGATAATATGGATCTACTGTGGTGGGCCATTGTTGGCATTACCGAACAACTGATATTGGGAAAAATTGAAAGTAGTGCCTATACTCTGGAAATTGATAACATACAATCTCATGTGTCGCGTCTCACCAACAAAGTCAACGACCAAAGTAATATGAGTGCATCGAAAATAAATTTTGAAAATGATTTGCATTTGGTATTATATCGCCACTGGAGTGTTACCGAATCAATGCGTTATTCCATGTATGTTGCTTGTAAACTCAAACTGTGGACTCTTAAAGGCGAAAAGAAGTTGCATGAGTTATTGGTTGAAATGGGTTTGCCGCTGATACATGCCCGCCAAACCTTTAGCTCAATGGATTTGGTTTTGAAACAAGAATTCTATTCCATGGTTGAGGGATTGGCTGAAAAGTATGGCATACCAGATGTAATTTATGGTTCATTTACCCTGCATTATGGCTATCGTAATCGTTATTCGGCGGCCGATTATGTCTACGCCCTGTTGTCCATATTGGAATCGGTGAAAAAAGATAAAACTCCTGAAGATTGTTTCTTAGAGGCCCTGGATGGTTTGGGACGCAATCACAAGGATATACTTAATGCTGGCATTGAGGGTTCCAAGCTGTTGCATCAAGCCATATTTAAACAAGTACAAAGTAGTTTAGAAGCTCATCAGGTCCATTCGACTGGATCATTTTTCTATTATATACTCAATGAGGAAAACACATTCTTCTCCTATCCTTATGGTTTATCAATGTTGGCTAAATTTCTTCTGCATGGTCATGTGGCTGTGTCGCGTAGTCGCCAGGCACCAGATTTGCCATTGATTGCCAGCTGTCCCATAGATGCGGAGCATGGTCTATGCCTATTGGTCGGTATACCGCCGGTACGTGAAGATTCACCAAAAAATTTCTTTGGCAAGGCGTTTGAACAGGCTGCTCAGAAATGTAATGCCGCCATTTTACAGGATCATTTTGAGTCATCGCTCATACAAATACGACAAAATGATTTAACGCGGTTTTTGGATGCCTTGACCGTGCTGCTAACATAGTTTTGAGTTTTTCGAATTGAGTTAATAGTCTTTTTTTAAGATAGTTAGGATAGGTTATGTTATTGTTTTTGGCTTGAGCTTCTAGACATAGTTGTTAGTATATTTATGTATTCCATTTTCATGTGTCTTCTTAAGTTTAATTATAGACTAACAAAAAACAACAACTAAATAATAATGAAAACTTAGATGTTTGTTATAAAAGAATTTCGATATAAATGTGTTTTAGGACTCTTGAAAATATTAACGATTTTTTATAATTTTTCAATATTATTAATGTTTAGTTTAAACAAAAAAAATGTAATACTAAAAACAGACAAACACACTTCAATACAAATTGTTAACATATTTACATATAGGACTTTTTGTAAAATAAGAAAAATAACTACAAAATTTAATAGAATAGTATATAAGAAGTTTTTTTTTTAATGTTATCTAAGAACCAAAATATTATATTCATATATCGAAACAAAATACACAAACCACACATTTACAAATTTATCATTATATCATCATAATTTTTGTTGTTTTGTTTTTTTTTTTTTAATTTCAAGGATTTTGAAAGATTGTTTTTAAAAGAAGATTTTATAGATGGGTCCAACCTTTGCTGTTCCAACATATGGAGTACAACTCGGGATAACCAGACCGTCTAGAAAATTGCGCACCAGACCGTCTAGAAAATTGCGCATTAAAACCAACCGATACCCAAACCAGCACCAGATAAAATTTAATTCCTCAAATCTACCACATTTAGCAATTACTTCTCTGAAGGACCTAGTCGTATAAGGCTTAACTTTAGGAGCGACAAGAACCTGCACCTCAACACTTTCAATGAAGAAAATATTAAATTGGCCTGAAATCAAGTAACGAGCCTGCCTCTAACTTTCAATGATGCCCTCCTTTTTTTACTCTTCACTTTTTATTCTATCCTAACATACGTGAGGAATAGATGATACAATTTTCCACACAATCAAAGATAGACATTCTCTGCCAACATTAAAGGAGGGACAAGTGACATAAACAACAAGAAGATGAATTACTGTGCCTTGCGTTATATGCCGGACATTAGTTCGCTTTTGGAAAGCAATAACCCTCTGGTTCTAAGGACTTCAATGATCACCATAAGCTGTGGCATTCCATTCTAGGCAATGACCTGAAGCTCCATATTTTGTCCTGGTAAACCGTTATTTCCCTTGGCTAAGACCATCTTCCGATCATCATCTCCGATAATAGACCATCTGGCTTCATATTGTCAGGGGTTCACATAATGTACCAATCACCGTTTCAGAGAGCTACCCAATCCCACAGATCCACGGGTAGCTCAGAGAATTTTCCGGGACATCATCACCGCTGCATCCTGTTGCTACATAACTGCTGGTCGAATACCCGAAATTAGCAAATGAGTGTTATTGTTATAGCTTGGTGGCAACCGCTGGGCACAACGCTTTAGGTTTCGGGTCGATCTGTGAGCGTGAATGAGCTTCTTCGTACGGACCCTACCCAAGAGTTAGGGAACTTACTCTTGAAGTCGTCAGGCGAGTATAAGAGGGTAAAGTGGCTAGAGACCACTCACAATTTTGACAAATGTCTTCATCAAAGCTGCCTTTAAACTCATCAAATCTGCCATTATTAAAATCTGTTGTCGTGTTGGAGCAATATACATATGTATGTAGGTAAGTCATTTTATTAACAAATTTTTATAAATTATTCTAACTTTTATTTACAATTAAAAAAATTAAACATCTACCAACCGTCATGAATTTTCCAAAATACTTTTTAATTTCTCCACATACTTATTTCCACTATCATTCAAGGCCTCAACAATTCTTGCAGAACCCAAACATTCTGTATCACTATAAAATACTGCATATTGGCCGGGTGTAACAGCTCTTAAGGGTGTATCTAATACGACAATAACATCATTCGTATTATCTAATGATTTTCGATATATTGTACAATCCACTAAAGGTTTTGTGTGTTGAAAACGAAAACGACATTTTAGCGGGGAACCGGCGTTTTCCACTTCAAATGGATGTTGGGAAGACAACCAATTTAAATTTGTTGCGTAGATATGATTTGCATAAAGGCTGGGATGTTCATGACCATAGGCAACATAAATGGTATTTGTGGCAACATCTTTTTGTGCCACATAATAGGGTTTACGAAATGATTTTAGGCGACAACGTTGTCCCACAGTCCATTGGTGTATGCCTTCGTGCTGGCCGACCACTGCATTGCTATCAATGTCCACAAAATCTCCAGGCTTCGAGGCAATATACTAGAATGAATAAAGTCTGTTAAATATTTAATTTGAAAATATGGTGTTCAGGAGGTTCTTTATCTATTAAATACCTTCAGGTTAGCTTGTGCATTCATAGTAACCATTCAGAAGGTATTTTATATACAGGAAACCTTTAGAAGGTTTCTATATTTTAATGACTTTATATACTATAACTATTCCATATGTCTCACCTCCTTAATAAATTCCTTAAAATCTCGATTACCCACAAAACAAATCCCGGTGCTTTCTTTCTTTTGGGTTAATCTTTCTAAGCCACATTTTTTTGCCATTTCCTTAACTTCAGATTTCAAATAATTACTCAAGGGAAACATCGTCTTTCTCAAGGTTTCCCTGTGGATTCCCGAAAGGAAAAATGTTTGGTCCTTAAATGTGTCCTTTGGTATGAGTAAACGGACATCTAAAAGTAACTGTAGGAAATTATGTTTATTTGATTACAAAATTGTTTATTCTATACCTTCATGCTCCTTATAGCTTTCCAAAAATGCGCCAAAATTTGTCTTGGCATAATGACCCGTGGCAATGGCATCATATTGTAGTCGTTCCAGAGCATGTTTATAAAATAAATCAAATTTTATATGTTTATTACACAAAATATCCGGATTGGGTGTTAAACCCATTTGATAGTCTTCCAAGAAACTCCTAAAAATACAAAAAGTAATAACTACGGTCTCTTTAATCATAGATCCAATGAAACTTACGTAAACACCGAATTCCAATACTCCTTGACATAATTCACTTGTCTCAATTCAATACCCAACTTGTTGCAGGTATATTCAGCATCCAGTAGGTCTTGTTCCCCGGAGCATCTTCCCATTTCATCAAATTCATCCCAGTTTTTCATAAACACGCCCAGGACTTTGAAACCTATAGAAATTTAGAATGTTTAATCCTCCCAGTCCACTTTTTGATTTTATTCGGCAGCAACCAGAAATATGGACAGAAATTATTATTGACTGAAAGGGTTAAAACCAATAAAAATCGCATATCCTTTCAAATAATCAACAATGAAACGGAAATAGCAATACATCATAGTGAGATTAAGAGATTAACAATCATGTAACTGCTTGTAATGAATGAAAGCTTTCAGTTTACTACTTATTTGCTTCATATTTACCATTCTCTTTTAAGAGAAATGCACTGACGGCACTGTCAACTCCTCCAGATATGCCTACTACCACTTTCTTGAACATTTCCTGGATTCCAAATAATAATAAAACAAGGAGGTTATAAAGTTTAGAAAGCAGCAACAAAGGGAATGTGCAATTTGAGATAGAAGAAAGAAGTTAAAAACAAAAATTGATTGAAGGGTATGTTGAGTGTTGTGCTTAAATAAAATGTGGTTCTTAAACAAAGAAGCAAAACATGTGGCAAGTGTTAAATTTCCGTATGTATTTGGCGGTTCACACTATGAGTTATTTCACTGAAATATTGACATAAAAGTAAAAGAAAATAGGTCTGTACCATTACTCAAAAGTTTGTACAAGTTTGTACAAACTTTTACAAAATGTTGTTCGATAACAAACTTGTTCAGTAAAAGAGAAATGAGAAGTAGTTGCAAGTACTTGCAAAAACTTTTCACTTGCAAAGTTATCGAACAGGCACAATGTAAATTAAAATGATCGGATTGTTTCATACTAATTTCTTGAAATTATACGTTTTTCACAAAAAATTCAAAATTTCATTGAAATTACTCTAGTGCACAATGGTCCCAAATCCAAATTTTCTGGCCAAAACTATTTCAACGTCCATTTTGTATTGAAATTAATTATTATTTATAATAAATGTGTACAAACAGCAATTCTTACGTTTTATGGACCAAAATGACCAAAAACTGCCAAAATTTGTTGAACAGGGTGGTCCCGTTGTGTGGGGTCTAAACCAAAACATTGACCTATGTTAATAATTTTTGGTACGAAGGATTCATATCTTTCAAGAGGTCAAAATAACAAATTTCAGCCGAATCGGTCATAAAGTGTCGCTAAAATCCACGAAATATCTAAAATCGGACGGTACCTATTTTCAAAAAAAAAAAAAAAAAAAATCTACATACTTGTTTTCTACACTCTGAAACCCTTAAATATGCATTTTAAGGAAAATCGGTTGATAGATGTGGGTATTACCGTTCTATTTTAATTGGATACTACGTACAGTCACAACAAGTATTTATAAAAAATTCTCCCATCTTAAAATAGAAAAATCCACTTTATTTTAACTGTGGCAAATTTGAGCACCATTTGACTTCTGAATTTATTAGTACAGACCCCCTGCTATCTTCCAAATTCGATTTGGAGGTAGACATATTTGGACATTTCTTTAAAAGTTTAAGTGTATTTAAAAAATATTTGTAAAATATAAATTTTAATATATATAAAAACATTGATTTTATTACGCTAGTTTTACAAAATTCATCGTTCTTTTTGTAAATATTATGAAAGTACTCATTAACAGCTTCCCGATTCATAATAACTTTGGCCTCACTTCTGTATATTTATGCAGCGACGCAATACAACAAAAATTGTATATTTTACAGCACAGCAGTCTGTTTTATTTTTACATAAAAAAGTGTCAACTTTGGTACTGCGCTAATCAACGAATACTAACGTTATATGCCATTTAGATATGTCACCATTAGCCGGATTTAGCCCATTATCAGGTTTTATTTGCTAAATCCAAAATCAGCCAAAATCTACCAGATTTCCCATACAAAAATAAATCCTCGTATTGAGTGGATTTGTGTTAAATCTAGCATAAATCCTCGTATACAACTCTGTTTTTTGCAACATGTTGCTAGAAAATACAAAAAGTTGCAAGCTGGCACAAGAAACAAGGTAGATGCATCGGTGAATTGCTACACTAAAAATAATTTAAAATGTAAAAATTTTGTAAACAAGGCGGAAAAATTAAATTTGTTTTGATGTACAAAGTTGATTTTAATCAACCAAGACTAATATTTATGATGTCTAAACGATAAAATAATTCGTTTATTTATTTTAGATGGGCAAACTGCGATAAAATAATTCTTTATTTGCTCTTTTGTTAGCATTAGTAGCATAATGTGCTAACATTTGAAGTATTAAACAATAAATTTGTAATTTGACGTATGTTTTTTGAGACGAATTCAATTTACAAAATATTCTTTTGACGTTTCAAATTCTTTCAGATGGGCTGATGCATCTACATTGGTAATTGTGCTATGAACAAAAATCAGCTGACTGACATTTAAATCCTCCAAAATGTACTATATGCAATGAGATTTGTACTGGATTTATTAAAACCAGTCGAGGATTTATGGCTAGTCTAAATGAGCTATTATTTACAAAAACTATTTATTTTCAGATGACTTGATGTGTTTTCTATTATTCTGTGCCTCGTATACAACTCTGCTTTTTGCAACATGTTGCTAGAAATACAAAAAGTTGCAAACTGGCACAAGAAAAAAGGTAGATGCCTCGGTGAATTGCGACACTAAAAATAACTTAAAATGTAAAAATTTTAAAACAATGCGGGAAAAACTAATTTTTTTTGATGTACAAAGTTGATTTTAATCAACCAAGACTAATATTTACGATGTCTAAACGATAAAATAATCCGTTTATTTATTTTAGATGGGCAAACTGCGATAAAATAATTCTGTATTTGCTCTTTAGTTAGCATTAGTAGCATAAGCTGTGTTCCTTTACTTACCTGAGGTTACCATTTTTACCATTTGTTACCATTTTTAACCTGCAAAGCATTCCTTAACCCCGAAAAGTGGCAAAACTGGAAGAAATTTTTAAGAGAGTGAGAGTGGAGAGAGAGCGAAAATGGCTTTCTCTTCTACCACAGGCTACCAGCAACATTTCTGCAGGTAAAAAATGGCAGAACTGATTTTTCGACTTTTGTTTGACGATTATTTCACAATTGAAAAGAAAACAGAAGAAAAAGTTGAACGCTGACAAAACTAAATTAGAAACTGTGAAATAAAAGACGAAAATTGATTTTTTATGTTTCTTTTTGACATTGCTGCCAGATGTACCATTTTTCCGTTCCTTTACTTTTCTGGTAAAAATGTTCATGAAAGAGAAATTTTGACACTTTTCTCTTTTACCACCCTTACCATTAAATAAGTAAAGGAACAAAGCTATTATGTGCTAACATTTTCAGTACTAAACAATAAATTTGTAATTTGACGTATGTTTTTTGAGACGAATTTAATTTACAAAAAATTCTTTTGATGTTTCAAATTCGAATAGATGGGCTGATGCATCTACCTTGGTAATTGTGCTATGAACAAAAATCAGCTGACTTCCATTTAAATCCTCCAAAATATATATCTAAATGCAATGAGATTTGTATTGGATTTATTAAATCCACTCGAGGATTTATGGCTAGTCTAAATGAGCTATTATTAGGGAAGATTGTTGTTCGTATTCCCTTTTTTCAATTATAGGTACTTTACACGATCAGCCCAATCATGAATATTCTTGCTTAACACAACTCTCGCTGAATAGATTTTTCTCGAGAGAACATTCTTCCTATCATGAATAATGTGAGAAAAATAATCATTGAATTTGGCAGCACTGAAGGGTCTTCTTCATACCTTGTTTGCCCTAATTGTTGTGAAAACAAAGAGACAATTTTATGTGTGTTTTTAGACAAAATCAACAAATTTAATCAAATAAATTACACTTTTATACATCAAAGACATTCAGAAGATGTTACTAATTATGAAAAACATCAGATGTGGTTGGAAATTTCTAAGAAGACAGTGCAATTGACTCCACTGTGCTATGGAACTGACACTATCATGAATGTTTTAGAAACGAGAGTTTTTAATTAAATAATGGCAAAAATTGAAAAATACGAATTCTAAAATAAAAATAATGGAAAATATGCTTTTATCCAGTGTTTTTTCAATAATTGTTGTGCAACAATTTTGTATGTCCAAAATTCTCTCATCCCATCGTTGAACGGTACAAAAAGTGGAGAGTGACTGAGTTTCCAAAGTGATGTTATTTTGTAAAATTTGTTCAATTTTTAATAAATTTCCAAACACAAGTAAAATATTTTAGTTTAAAATCCCAACAAAAGTGTTTATTTTGCATGTTTTGTACAAAGTTTGTAGAAAACACTAAGATTTTTTGTAAACTCCCTTCAGTTTTGCAAGGGAGATTTTTTTTTGGAGGAAAACACATGTTTGTAAGCGTTCACGATACCTACTTTTTCTCCACCGTGCGGATTTTTTGTTTCTGATAGCAAAGATACGAGAGAAATTCCGCACGAAATTTTCATTCATGATTGGGCTGGATATGTTATTTTACATACGTGCTGTCACTTTGCATATACACACACATACACACACACATATATATATATATATATATATATATATATATATATATAATGCTTATAGTTTCGGTAATTAACGAAATTTGTCGGTAACGTAATAACCAAAAAAGGTCGTCGCTAAGTCCTACCGATACCAACAGTGTTATCAACTTTTATTGATAATTTTCATTCATAATTTTGCGTTTTACTTTTACCGATTTTTGTAGGTAACTCAAAAAATTGCAGAATTCCACTACAGATAATGGGTACTTTACACGATTTGTTTTCTACATATGGGTTGTCACTTTTTATATACAAGCTTTGTTCCAGAACTAAAAAGTTTTTACAATTTTTACGACTTTTACACATGTTACCCGAAAACCCGTTCCCGTACACAAAAAAGTTGTAAAATGTTCACTTCTCTTTAAACAAACATGGCGCCGAATGACGCTCTCTTTAAAATTTGAGCTTGTAAAAAATATTAACATGGATGCCGGCGTCTGATTGGCTTGTATGCCGACTTTGACATTTGTTCCACATTTTTTGACGTTTTTTCCATTTTTGCGTTCCCGAACATTTAGAAAATTTATTTCGCATTTGTACGTGTTGATAGTTCATATTAGTCGTGTTCCTTTACGTGCCTGAGGTTACCAGAGGTTACCACTGTTTACCTGCAAAGTGTTCCCTTACTTTCAAAAGCATACAATTTATATGAGAACATTTCACCACTTTTACCATTTTTACCACTGTTACCATTTTTTAAAAGTAAAGGAACATTCCAATTAGATTTAACTAATCTCCGTGTAGACGTTGTTTTATTCCCCAGTAAGATTTGTACCAAATAAAACAGGGTTCGTTTCAGATTATGTTTCTACAATGCTTTATTTACTTTATTACACTTATTCGGAACCGACTTTAATTACAAAGCACACAGTTTGTCTCTAGCTAGCACGCAGCTATCCTTTAACCGATCTGTTTAGTTCAACGCTTAAAACACAACTAACTCGCAGTTGCTGATTCCACCTGTATTTATCACAAAATCTCCCTGTTCGAGAGTTATCCAGAACATCTGGTAACACCTCGAATCTGTGCAACGAACACACAGACGCACATTCGCACTAAGCGAACAACCATACTCACATACATGGGCGAAGATCAATACAAGTGGACAAGCACACTAATGACATAATTACAACAACAAACAAATGCAAGAAATACAAGAGTAGCAAACTAAACGATAATTACATGATTTAGGCAAAACAAACAAAAGCGCATTCATGAAAGATAAAGTAAGAACTAGAATGATGAAGAGAATTCTACATGGTAGTTTTTGTTGCTTAAATAAAGTAACTGCGTAATAAAAGCTTTACGTTACAATTCAAATTTTTAAATTAACGGAAATCAAACTAAATTAACTTAAACCTATCAGTTACATTCGTAACAACATTTAAGAAGATAATGGTAGGTATTACCACATTCGTCAGCAAATGTTAAACATTTTTTCAGCCAAGTAAATCTTCACAAAACGAAATATGTATCGAAATTCTCTTCATAAGGATTCAATGTTGGGTATACTTAACAAAACAAATTGTTTGACACATTGATTAAACACGACCAAAGACATAGAACCATGGCACAATAATAAAGGTACAACGCTAAAAACAGCTGATCATCATATTCGGGCATGTTCTAGCATTCACATCTGCACCTGACGTGTATTGAACACACCTAAAGCTGTTCTGCAACACACTTTACACCATGAATATGCTTTGGTACAAATAAAAAATATTTTATCGTTGAAGCATCATAATTAAAAATTTTGATTAATAAAGGTTGTGTTCTAGATCTTGCAAAATAGTATGACTTGCACAATTTTTTCCTGTTTTGTGCTAGAAATACGTTCCTGTACTAAACTCGCACTTCTCTTTAAACAAAAATGGAGCAGAATAACATTTTCTGTCATACAAATTTGGCCGAGTAGAAACTAGCAGCTTGTTAGCTGGCATCTGATTGCCAGATACGTTGATTTTGCATTTCTGCTAGAGTGTTTGCAGTTTTTGCCATTTTTCCGTTCCCGCACTGTTTGGGCATATTTGTATAGGAAATTATGTTTTGACACTTTGCTCTTTTGCTAATTTTACCATGAAAAAAGTACAGAAACACAATGAAATTTTAACTCTGTAACAAACTATTTCGTTTTTTTTCAAATTTTTTACAGAATTTTGATATTAAAATTTTTTATTGCAGCAATACACATAAAGACCGTGTTTAGACATTCAAACTGGAAAGAAAATTTTTCTTCTCAATTTCTTTTAAAATTTCCTTGTTGTTTAGACACGGAAATCATGTTTGTGTCAATTTTATAATTTTTCTTATTCTTCTTCACACTCATTTTCTCATTGCGCCGTTCAAAAACAAAGCCAAGGCAAAATTGTAATGAAAAGTAAAAATGGACGTGTGTGATAAACAATTAATTATTAAAGGAACCCTTGAATTGCATTTTAATTTTGATATTTCCACTTATTTCGAATTGTTTTTGCTTAAAAAAATAGTTTTTCCTCCAAATGGTTTTTTTCCAATTGTCTCCGCTGTTGTTTGTTTCTCGGCAGAGAAAATAAAATGAAAGAAAATGCAAAAACAAATCTGCAGCCAACTTCAGGTTGTATACGAAGAAAAACGAAACAAAACAGAATTTGCCAGTACAGAGGTGTGTGTATAAACAGGGACAAAGAAGAAAAGGGCAACCCAGTTCGAAATTTGCTCGGCCTTCTTTATTCTTTTAATTTTATTATGTCAGAAATGAAGCAGGAAAGCAAGGCAATCAGGCGAGGCTGCTTATGTACCCAGGCCTTTATCGTGTGAGAAATGAAACAAGGCAAGGGAGCCAGGCGCATCAGAATCAAGTAAGGCAAGCTGCCTCACCTGTTGCCTTGATTGCTTCTGATAAAATAATAAAAAGGAAAAGGACAACACTGTTCGAAATTTGATCGGCCTTCTTTATTCTTTTATTTTTATTATGTCAGAAATGAAGCAGGAAAACAGGCGAGGCTGCTTATGTACCCAGGCCTTAAGCGTCAAATGAAAAATATAAAGAAAATATTTTTCATTTCAAATTTTCATGGAACAACAACAATTTAATTTTGATCGAAAATGCTTGATGCTACCAAAAAAGGCGAGGCTTCTTACGTACATAGGCCTTGAAGTCCTGGGTACATAAACAGCCTCGCATGCTTCATTTCTGACTCGGCCTTCTTTATTTTTGTTATGTCAGAAATGAAGCAGGCGAGGCAGCTTATGTAGTCAGACTTTGCCTGCTTCTGTTAAAAAAATAAAGAAGGCCGAGTCAATTTTTGAACTAGGTTGCCCTTTTCCATTATGTACCCAGGCCATTATGTACTCAGGCCTTTACACAGGTCTTTTGTAATTTAAACATATACTTTTCTATGTTCGCTGCAATGTGCGGGACAGTTTGGTTAGACTTGTGCATTTGATTTTCATTTTATGCATCTTACTTCGTCTTCATCACCACCTTCAAGCTTGCTGAATATGTTCCTCTCCCTTTTACTATGTGTCTCAATTATATCAACTAGGGATATATCACAAAAATTTGTGACCCATATTCTTTGTTATGCGTTTATTGATACCATATCCTGGAAGTTGCAATTGCAAAAGAGAGTAAGCAGATGCAATTTTGTTGTGTAGCAACTTCAATTTACTTTTGCAATTATTTCAATTACAACTACTGCGCAGATTATTACCCCTCTCCGAGAGAGATATTAAAAAGAGAGAAATATTAACGCCTACAAAGATAGCTGTGTGTCGATGCCAGAAAAAGGACAATGTCATTGAGATGTTTAAGTTCGCAGCATCAGTATTATTGTAACTGTGAATCTAAACACTTGGCAAAGTTTAGCAAACAAAGCGCGTGGATATTCGAGATAAACGGAAGTTGTTTCAACTTAGAGTAAAAAAATAAAACAAAACAACAGTGAAAAAATTAGCTTCCTCTTCCTGTTTTAAGTAATAAATCTCTAACGAATTAAAGTGTTACTTGTGAACGATTAAAAGACACATTTGTACACACATACGAGATACTTATATAAATAAATTAAACAGTATATAACATAATTGATGTTGCACAACTAATAAAAATTGTGTTTTTCTTTTGGAATAACAACCAGTGGTATATAAAGATGCTTAAATGAGTAATACTTTTGCATAAAAAACTATAAAAACTGAAAGACAATATTGTAAATAATTTAGTGCTACACAGACAATCAACATTGCTTTACATAAACTGAAGTCTTGAAAATTCAAATGTTTAATATCCTTAATATTCCTTTTAATCTTTAATAAACCTTATGTTTGTGAGTGTATACACGCACGTATAAACACACAAGAGCCTGCCTTACAAACTGTATTGTCTGTCTTATATACCTACATGATAAAGTCCTTAACATTCTTCTACGCTGGGACTTTTTCATTTAAACAATCGTTCTTTATGCCCAGCTTCCTTCGGATAGTGATGCCATTTCGGATATAATTGTTGTACCAAAAGTTTTTTTCTTCAAAATCGTCCAAAAAATGTATAATAGTGAACGCTGTTTCCGTAAGTCTTTAAATAACAAAAGTTGCAAAGATGGTAAAAATGTTGAACGTCTCCTACGTAAAAGGTGCTTTGTTATGGCTTGGGGAACACAAAATGTGAAAAAGTGGTAAAAATTTAGTTCTGGAACGCAACTGCAAATTAAAATGGTACCTAAAACAAGTATTTGTGGCAAATAACCTATTTATATGGCATATAATCTATGGAATTGACAACCTAAAACCTATTATATCCCGTTTGCACTTATACCCGGGTTACACTTAACCGGATTAACTCACTGGGTTTGGATTTCAAATGTCAATTCCATAGCGCAAACGTCAAATAAATCCTATCGAAGTGGGTTAACCCGGCAAAAAACTCTAGTGAAAACCAAAACGACTGGGTTAATTCGGCTAAGTGTAACCAGGGTATTATTCCATGTTTATATTATAGCCTTTTGTAGGGTTAACCTTCTTAATGAGGATTTATTTGACGTATTTGCAAAGGAATTGATATTTGGAACCCAGTGGGTTTGTTAAATCCGGTTATATGTAAAATGTAAATCTACTGGATTTCACTAAATCCTGAAATGCACCCCGTTGTTTCCACTTATTTTTTTGTAGATTTCAAACATGTCACAATAATCAAGGTAGATGCATATGTGCAGCTGATCGAACATGAATTTTCAAAACAAGTTTTTGCAAATTTAATTTGTCGTTGAAAATATAGTCCCAATTTACATTAGGCGAGTTTACTTGCGGCAATTGTCAGTTTGATGGAGGGAGAGGTGAGCCATATGGTAACCCTTTGCCTCTCAGCCCCCTCTCTCACCTACAAACTGACAATTGCCACAAGTAAACTCGCCTAATGTAAATTGGGACATACGACAATATAGAAATTTACTGCTTAATTTCGAAATTCATCGTAAAATTGCGTATATTTACATTGGCCTGTTCCAGTACTGCAAGAAACTACAACATTTTACTAGTTTTTCGATAACATAAAGGAAAAATTGACGTCGTAGTAAAAAATTGTAGATTCTTGTAGGTTCTGGAACAGGCATCATGTGTCATAATTCCTTTGTACAATACTAACAAATGTACAAAAAAATATTTTATCGTTGAAGCATCAAAATTAGAATTTTTGATTGATAAAGTTGTGTTCCAGAACTTGCAAAATAGTACTACTTCCACAATTTTTCCCCGTTCTAGAAATGCGTTGCCGTACTAAACTTGCACTTCTCTTTAAACAAAAATGGAGCAGAATAACATTTTCTGCTATACAAATTTGGCCGCAGCTTGTTTGCTGGTATTTGATTGGCTGATACGTTGATTTTGACATTTCTTCTAGAGTTTTTGCAATTTCTGCCATTTTTCTGTTCCCGCACTGTTTTGTTTAAAGAGAGGTGAACATTTTACAACTTTTTTGTGTACGGGAACGATTTTTCGAGAAATATGTGTAAAATTCGTAAAAATTGTAAAAAGTTTTTAGTTCTGGAACACAGCTAAAGTAATTTAATTTTTTATAACTTTGTTTACGAATTTTGATATGGGTTTGGATTTCAGATGTCAATTCCATAGCGCAAACGTCAAATAAATCCTCTCGAAGTGGGTTAACCTGGCAAAAAACTATAGTGTGACCGCACCATTATGCCCGTAATTTCTACGCGTAGTTATCTATGAGTTTATAGATATCCCCCGTGTAAGCAAAATTTCATAATTTCAATCCATAGGTAACGTTACCGGGTCGAAAACGGTCGTGTTATTACACCAACTTGATAACACCGGGCATAACTTGTTTATTGTGATACGTGAAAAGTGTTGCAACCAAGGCACACTGAAGGCGACTTACGCCAGCTGATTGAACATGAAATGTCAAAACAAATTGTTGTAATTGTGAAATGTAAACAAACATCTGGTTCTGATTGGTCGAAGCAAATTCGCTGCAAATTTAAGAGCCAATGTGAATTGATTTTGTTTACAAATGTTGACATATTATGACATATATTAATTCGCCGGCATTTTATTGACATTTCGCTCATTTGCTAAAAATGAAAAAATGAAAAATACATAAAAAACATGAAATACGCAATGAAAAATTAGCATTGTAACAAAGTAATTTAATTTCTTCATTTTGTTTACAAATTTTGACATTAATTTTTTGTGTCAGTAATTCGCCATCTACCTTGATTATTGTGATACGTGAAAAGTGTTGCAACTTTTGGTACTTTTTTAGGAAAGGGGTTTTATATCACAAATGTACCCACTGATGACGAATGTAAACCAGAATTAAAGAAGGCCGATTCAATTTCGAACAAGAACGCATTTTACACTTGCACTTAAACAGGTGTTTTGGGAGTTTACGTCATTTATTTGACAGATATTAGCTTCGTTCCAGTACTTTTTTAATGATAAATGTGTCAAAAGAGCAAACTGTCGAAAATGAGTTTCACATACACATTTTTCCAAAATGTACGGGAACGGAAAAATGGCAGAAACGTCAAAAAACTGTAACAAATGTCAAAGTCGGCGAATCAACTATTTAGAAGCAGGCAAACATGTTGCACATGTTTGCTCGCCTAAAATTTGTCGTGCAAAAAGTTTCTAAAGAGAAAGCTATTCAGCGCCATTTTTGTTCAAAGATAAATGAACATTTTGCAACTTTTTTTGGTGTACGGGAACGCATTTTGGTGAAAAATGTGAAAAATGTGTAAAAACTTTTTAGATCTGGAACGAAGCTATTGTGTGGAAATGACAACTTAAATGATGCACGTTTTATAAAACATGTTAAATGTAAAACAAAACCAGGTAGAGATGCTTCTTTTGTACCGAGGCCTTGATTGTTGTCCGTTAGTTATTAAGAAAAGTTTTCGATTAAATAAAACAGTGGACTACTATCACTCACAAAATGACAATTTGTCTTGGCTTGCAATCACATAGATCCTTCGAGCCGGATCAGTGGCATAGTAACAAAATTCAATAAATTGACTAATTTTTTGGTCGAAAGTGAACCAAAACGGCAATGCTGCCCCTTAATATGGCTCTTGCAGAGTTGCGGATGTTGTTTCTTTTTTCATTCTTCATTTTTTTCTTTGGCCACTTATGATGGATCTCTGCTGCGAACGAAGTAGGTAATGTGAGTACATGACACAACTCTCTTTGGTTAACCCAAATCACAGAAAAGAACACCAATTAATTAAATGAGTTTAGGTGTTTGTAATTAGAGTCTTTAACGTGTATATCGCAGCATGTGTGTGTGTGTGCGGATGTAATTACAGCCAGCGACTTGTGACGGTTGTGATATTTTCCCTTTTATCTTCACACCAAGTGTGTTAAGTGTGTACCGAGATTCATGTAATTTGATAAAGATGAAGTGTTGTTTTAACATCGTTTTTTTCCTCCTTATGTTCATTTGTAACTAATATAGTTTACAATAAACAATAAAGAAAAAAACAAACAAAAACGACAATAATAACAATCAATTGTAGAACTAATGAGAAGCGAAATGTAATATACATGAAGAGTGTATGTGTGTGTTATTATAAGTGTTAAAGTGATTAATTGATTTATTGTTATTTAATATTTTTTTCTATTTACTGTTTGTCGTTTTGTCGTTCATCGTTAAACGATGACGTTTAATTGTATTGTTTTCATTGATGGTTTGTTGAAACACGTCTAAACAAACAGCTGGAATTATTGCAGAATTTTTTCTAAGCGCCTGTAAGTATGCAATGACTATTCTATTTACATTATTAATTCTCTGAGTTGTACAATCAACCATTTGATTTATAATAATTTTAAATTTTGTTTACGTTAACCTTATACTTATAAAAGTGTATTATATGAAAATATGTTATTTTTGAACAGATTTTTAATGGAAATACTGTTATTGAAGATTGTTAATACTATTGAAATTATTTTGTAAATAAAACATCTTTTAAGTATCACGTAAAACTCGGCTAGTCAAAGATATTTTGCATAAAACATCGTTTTAGATAATTTTTGCGTAGAAACATCATGCCTGTTCCAGAACCTGCAAGAAGCTACTTTTTTTTACTACGATAACAATTTTTCATTTATGATATTGTAAAAATAGGAAAAATTAGTAGATTCTTGCAGTACTGGAACATACCAATCTATTATGGGACATATATATTCCTTTATACCCTTTACATAGGCGATGTCTAAATTACTTTGAAAAGACGTAGTTCCGGAACGAACTAGTTCCACGGAACTATTCCGGACGAGTAACTATTGGAACTATATCCAGCTCTTGCATTTATATAGTTCCTTTGTTCATATAATTCCTTTCGTTCTTCTCGTTCCTTTAATTTAACGCCTACGTCGATCTTTCGTCGTTGCTGTTTATACGCTGCAATTTATTTTTATGTCAATTCATCCACCAAACCAAGAAAACATTTCGGTCTCGGAACAAAGGAAACAAAAAGAACGATGAAAGTGAAAGATTAGTTGAACTATTTCGGTCTCGGAACTATTTGGAACGAAAAGAACTAGTGTCTTTCCCCAAAATATAGTAAATCAGAGTTGTATTTAAAGACAAATTGTCTGGTGTAAACGCCTAGTAAGTTTTCAGAAATTGCCATTTCAATAGGCGTTTTCACAAGACAATTTGTCTTAAAATACAACCCTGATTTGCTAACTTTGTCTAACCCTGCGTTTACAAATGACAGGACAGTTCACTTCATGTATTGATTGTAAAAATCCCAAATTTTGTCTGTGTGACGTAAGCGTCCCGACAACTGCAATAACAGTTGTAAAATTATGAATTAAAATCATCGATTTCCTTTTGTTTTCCGTTCATATATTTTGTTTTTGTAAATATTCTTTTGTTTTCAACACATTTGAATTATCATCTCACTCCTTTTTCACTAAAATGTCAAAAATTTTTTAACCCTACTGTCTGTGAAAAATAATGGACAGCTGGAAGATAGCCGTCAAATGTATGTATGTGTTAGTAAATCAGTGTTGTATTTGAAGACAATTTGTCTTGTGTAAACGCCTAGTAAACATAAATTAGATAATAGCTGTGTTCCAGAACTAAAAAGTTTTTACAATTTTTACGACTTTTACACATTTTACTCGAAAAAGCGTTTCGGTACACAAAAAAGTTGTAAAATGTTCACTTCTCTTTAAACAAAAATGGCGCTGAAAGACGCTCGCTTTAAAAACTTTTTACACGACAAATTTGGGCGAGTAAAAAAATAGTAGCATGGTTGCCGGCGTCTGATTGGCTGATACGCCGACTTTGACATTTGTTCCAGTTTTTTTTTACGTATTTTCCATTTTTCCGTTCCCGAACAATTTCAAAAAACTTGTGTGTGAGAACAACTTTTTTGCAGTTCTCTCTTTTACGAGTTTTACCATTAAAAAGTACGGGAACGAAGCTAATTATAGCTCTGTTCCTTTACGTGCAAGAATCTTCAAGTTTTACAACTTTTTACTCGAAAAGCGTTCCTTTATTTTAGACACCATACAATTCATATGGAAGCAGATTACAACTTTTGCTACTTTTGCCGCTTTTACGACTTTCAAAAGCAAAGGAACAGACCATATTGAAATGTGTTGAAAACAATGGTTTGTTCCAGTACTGCGAGAATCTACTAATTTTTACTATTTTTTCCGATAATATAAAGGAAAAAATTTTATCGTAGTAAAAAATAGTAGCTTCTTGCAGGTTCTGGAACAGAGCACAAATGAACATGAATAATAACCCTGCGTTTACACATGACAGGACAGTTGAGTGCATGTATTGATTGTCAAAAACCCATAACTTGCCTGTGTGACGTAGGCGTCCCGAAAACAGTAAAAACAGTTCTTAAATTATTGTTAATGTTCTGTTGTTTTCAACACATTTTAATTATTATTACAAAAATATAAAAAAATGTTACACCTACTGTTTGTGAAAAAAATGATGGTAAGCTGGGAGACAAATGGCAAATGTATGCAGGTGTTAGTAAATCAGTGTTGTATTTTAAGACAATTTGTCTTGTGTAAACGCCTAGTAATAAAATATGTCAACGGAAAACAAAAAGAAATCGATGATTTTCATTCATAATTTTACAACTGCTTTTGCAGTAGTCAGGACGCCTACGTTACACATGCAAAATTTGGGTTTTCGACAATCAGTACATAAACTCCTTTGTAAATGCACGGCAAGGTTCGAGCAAAGAAGACCAATACAGTTAAACATTTTTCTGTCATCAAAGTTTGTTTTCTGTTATCTACACTGATTTAAATTTCTTTATAATTATTTTAAATCCATTACGAAATATCATTGCAATATTTTATTATATAAATCCGTATTTTCATTTCGAAAACAACTTTGTCAGAGTGATTAACTTTATCCTTGTTAAAGTTGATATGTATTAAATGCCTCTTAAAATTCCTTGGCATTTGGCTATTTGCTTTTTATAATTGAAATTTCAATAATTTTTGTGGCATTGTATAACAATTTGCACAAACACCAGATGTTGTATATTAAGGGGATTTATAGGTAATAAGCAGCAACAACATACATATGTATGGCAACAGGTTTAGACTGAGAGGGGCGAGATGACGATATAAATTATTTAAAACACTAACACGAATAAAAATTCTCTTTATGGCATATGAAATAAAACATTTACAGTGTATATCAATTGAAGGTAATAAATATTTAAAGGCATAATTTTGTTTTATTTACACAAAAAATACGTTTTTCTACACGCAAATACTATAGCATATCCATAAGGCGCCATCCCCCATTAGCATGGCGTATGAGTGTGGGTAGCACGTATACGTCATATAGTACGTGAGAAGTATTTTAAAACTTTATGAAATTTTAATTTTGTCATTTGAATATCAACAAATCTTTTATGAGTAATGGTGTGAGATTAATCCGTTTCAAGATGAGAAAAGTTAGGTATTATGAAAAATTAGAAAATATTTTAATTAAAAAAAAAAACCGAAAGTTAGTTCTTCCCAGAACTCAAAAAAGTGTGCAGTAATCATAATCCCAAAAATAATTTTTATGCATGGTGAATTGTAAACGTAAGTTATTCTATTACAATATAATATTTAAAAATGATAAATAAAACCACACAATGGAATATTTTTAGCTTCCATTTAGCTTGTCATTTGTTCAGAGAGTGATAATAATAAGTGCGGTTTGGCAAATAATGTATAATCACAATTCTACGGGCCTGTGTAAATCACAGGCACTGGGCAAACATGTGTTTTATTTAGTGTAATTATAAAGTTTTCCATCTAAAATAGTTGGGTGTCTTGATTGTGATGATTAGTATTCAATCACATTTTTAATTAATTACGTAATATTTTGTAAAATATGAATCATTAACATGTAAGAAAATGAGTAATGTGCTTTCATTGAAAATATTACTCACCCACCACAATACATGTTTGTGAATTTCTTATCTGAGTTAGGGTACGTTTACATAAGAGCCTGATGAAACAAATTTTCTTAATAGTACGTGTAGAATAGAAGAGCAAGAGGTTGGGTACGCCATTGCAAATGTTCTGAAATTGTTTTGTTGACTATTCGTAACATACACACGTATTTATTTATAATTATGTATTTTTTGTAGAAATCCAATGTTATTTGATATTTTTTGAAAGGTTTGTATTGAATTTTTGATATCCAATAAAAAATAGAGAAAGAATGACAATGTAAAGTAAAAAAAATACAATCAAAACATTCGCATGAAATTTTCTGCGTGTAGATGGTTGTGAAAGTTCAAAAGAGAATTGAAGAAATAGTTTTAGGGAAATTTTCACCGTGTGAGTAAAGTTTGAGTAAAGTTAGACGTCATTTCAAAAAATAAAGAAAAATTCGAGCAATGTTGCCCTTGTTATTTAATTCTTTTATCGGAGATGACGACCAACTTTACTCAAACTTTGGATATTATAAGGGCACCTGGCTGTCGCCAGATCAAAGAACAAGAAATCAAATTGATCACGTTGGAAGACATGCATCAAGCCTGTTGGATGTACGATCTTTCTGAGGTGCAAACATAGAATCGGACCATTACCTTGTTGCAGCCAAGGTGCGTACCAGATAAAACGTAGCAAACAAAGTGCGAACAGACACAACACGGAAGTTGGACATCGGTAAGCTGCAATCACAACAGATGACCACAGCATATTCCACTCAACTGCCCCAACTGCTTAATCAAAGCACTCCTCGTCCAGATAACATATCAGGACAATGGCAAAATATTGTCCACTCCATGCAAACAGCCGCAAAATCAGTACTTGTATACCAGCGACCTTCTCCAAAGAATCCATGGTATGACCAGGAGTGTCTTGCTGCTACCGAAGAGAAAAATGCGGCATATAGGGCTACTTTACAATCAGTAGCAATGCGTAGCGCACGAGAGAGGTATCGGGAGAAAAGGAGAGAGGAGAAACGTCTTTTCCGCTGGAAAAAGAGAGAGATGGAAAAGCGGGAGTGTGTACAGGAGACAGAATGAAGTCCGAAAATTCTACCAAAGAGTCAAGCATCAAACTGATGGCTTTGGTACAGGCACATCCTCCTGTAGAGACCAGCAAGGTAATTTGGTAACTGATACAGATAGTGTACTCAGGATATGGAAAGAACATTTTTCAAAACTGTTGGTATCCAATAGCAGCGAAGACGACGAAGATACCGCAGATCCAATTCCAGAAGATGGTATTGAATGTATACCACCCGGCCAAGAAGAGGTAAACCAAGCAATAAACCGGCTGAAAAATAATAAGGCAGCAGTAGCTGATGGCCTATAAACCGAGCTGTTTAAAACCGGAGGCGACACACTGATAAGGTGTATGCATCAGCTAGTTAGCTCCATCTGGGAGGAAAAACACGTACCGACGATTGGAACCTGAGCAACCTGTGTCCCGTCCACAGGAAAGTAGATAAGACTTTATGCTCCAACTATAGGGGCATAAGTCTACTCCCTATTGCCTACAAGATCGTGTCAGGGATATTGTTCGAACGATAATTGGACCATACCAATGCCGCTTTATACCTGGCAAGTCCACCATTGACCAGATATTTACACTGCGGCAAATCCTGGAGAAGACCCAAGAGATGCATATCGACACCTACCACCTTTTTGTCGATTGTAAAGCAGCCTTCGACAGCCCGCTGCGTTCAAAGGTATTCCAAGCCATGTCTGAATTTGGTATCCCCGCAAAGCTCATCCGGCTTTGTAAAAAGACTTTAACTGACACGAGATCCTCAGTTAAAGTAGGAAAGAACCTCTCCGAAGAGTTTTGTACCAAAAGAGGTTTCAGGCAAGGAGACAGCCTTTTGTGTGCCTTCGGAGAATCTGCTAAAGTTGGTCTGGCGGTAAACGGTGAGAAGACCAAGTTGATGGTGTCGACGCGCAATGCATCCATTGACCTCGGACCATATGTGGGGATGTTGGTTCCTATAATTTTGAGGTAGTAAAAGACTTCGTCTACCTCGGCACCTCCGTAAACACAACAAACGACATCAGTTGTGAAATAAAAAGAACAATTGTATCGGCCAACAGATGCTACTTTGGTTTAAGTAAGAAGTTTAATACGGCGTTTATATTATAGTTTTTTGCAGGGTTAACCTCCTTTATGAGGATTTATTTGAAGTATACACAATGGAAATGACATTTCAAACCCAGACCAACTGGGTTACCCGGTTATATGTAAACGGCATATAAAAACAAAAATTAGAGCGTTATTTTTGATAAAGCCTGGGTACTTGCGCAAGCAGACATGGCAGTTTTTGGTGTGTTTGAGAGAAAAATTCTTCGAATGATATACGGACCAATGTGCGTTGACGGTGAATATCGACGTCGCATGAACCACGAGCTGTATCTGCTATACAACGACATCAATATAGTTAAACGTATCGAGATGCAGCGATTGCGTTGGCTAGGCCATATCATAAGATTGGGTGAAGATGAACCCGCTAAGAGGCGCATAAATACGAACCGTTTGGCGGTGCACGCAGAATTGGTAGGCCAAGGAATAGATGGCGCAAACAAGTGGATGAAGAGATGAAAAGGCGCGGTAATCCAGAGCGAAGCAAAACCCAGCAAAATGTTCGATGCCAAAGATGACATTCAATCATGGGTGCAAGTGATCTAGCATGTCATCTTTTTAGCATCTTCATCGATGAATTTTATATGAGCGTGGACCCCAAAAGATGACGTTCTTTTCTGGATCCTAAGCATGTCATTTTAACCAATGCGTTGACATGTCATTTCCACCAATGCTTTGGCATGTCATTTCCACCAATGATTTGACATGTCATTTTCACCAATGCTTTGAAACGTCATTTTCACCCATGCTTTGACATGTCATTTTAACCAATGCTTTGGCATGTCATTTTCACCAACCTTTTGGCATGAAATTTTCATGTCTTGTTTGGAAAATGGAAATGCTGTATTGAAATATGGTTTTCATGAAAAACAAAACTCTTTATTAATTCAAACGAATTCATGAAATAGCTACAATTAATTTATCAGTTTAGTTTTTCAAAAGTTTACATCCAAAATTGCAATGTTATCACCACCGCTGCAACGCAAAAGATTACTTCCTCCGTTCTCCGCAACTGATATTCTTTCATCTTAGAAAAGGTTTTTTCAAGTATCTTCCCATCACCAGTTCAGATTTCAACATGGACTCCAAATGCACTCCTTTAAGTATTTTTATTTCGTAAATTACTTTTATTTTATAATTTTGTTATTTTATAACAACATTTTGGTAATTTATACTCTTTTGTTTAGTGACGGAAATATGTAGAGATCTACAACCCGGCTTGCTTTAGGGATCTCTAAGAACAAAATGTAACGAACGGGGAGGAGAGACTTTTTATGGAAAATACCATTTATGCTTAATTAATTTTTTTTTTAATGTTTCATTCCAAAAGTAGTTTCTTCTTTATTTTCAGATTCTTGTTCCTTTTCGTTTCGGACTTTTTTTTTTCAAATTCCAAGAAGCGAGATTTGATTGATTTCATTCTATGTCAGATTTAGAACAGAGAAGGGAACTTTTAATATAGCAATGTGTGCAGTCCGATTCTATTTTTAGCTCGATGGTTGGGACTTCATATAATACCAATTGTTTAGAAGTTTTAGTTGTTTGATATGCAGGAAATGTAAGACAACATCACGACGACAGTTCTAACAACTTTGGTCTGTTCCAGAAACTGCAAGAATCTACTTATTTTTACTACGATAACAATTTTCCTTTATGTTATCGGAAAAAATAGGAAAAATTAGTAGATTTTTGCAGTACTGGAACATACCAAAATGAAAATAAACAGGTGTGTAAATAAAAACACAAACATCATCTCTATTGGATCGATGGAATGGGTACAAATGCTGATGAAAAGATCGGATCTTTCACGACTTCCTTTGCATTGGTTCAAATCCTAATGAAAAGATCGGATCTTTCACGACTTCCTTTGAACCAATGCAAAAGATGACATGAAATCACGTCATCGCAAAGAACCCCTTCCGTCAAATTTTGCTGGGAAATAGAGAGAATTGGAGATCTTTTCTTAGCCGAAAATTTGATCTTCGACATGTCCCTGTCCCCACAAGAGGGTTTTTAATGAAATAATTTCATGAAATTAGGCTTTCTTAGATCGAGTTCCATATTAAAGTAATTTTGTGAAACTGCTGTAGTGATGAACTCGATCTAAGAAAGCCTAAATTCATGAAATTATTTCATTGAAATCACTCTAGTGTGACCTTTGACATAGAACACTTAAATATCCCTTACATATGAACATATGTTAAACCGAAAACACATTCAACGTTTCAGTAAAGTTTGGCGTCATTTCTGATAAAAGAATAAAGAAAAACTCAATCAATTGCTGTTTATTCTTTTATCAGAAATGAGGCCCAACTTTACTGAAACGTTGGATGTGTTTTCAGCTTTAGTACACTGTTACGAATGTAACTGATAGGTTTAAGTTAATTTAGTTAAACTTCCGTTAATTTAAAAATTTGAATTGTAACGTAAAGTTTTTATTACGCAGTTACTTTATTTAAGCAACAACAACTACCATGTAGAATTCTCTTCATCATTCTAGTTCTTACTTTACCTTTTATTAATGTGATTTTGTTTGTTTTGCCATAATCATGTAATTATCGTTTAGTTTGCTACTTTTGTATTTCTTGCATTTGTTTGTTGTTGTAATTACGTCAGTAGTCTGCTTGTCCACTTGTATTGATCTTCGTCCTTGTATGTGAGTATGGTTGTTCGCTTAGTGCGAATGTGCGTCTATTGCTCTGTTCCTTTACCTGCCTGAGGTTACCATTTCTTACTATTTTTAACCTGCAAAGCGTGCCTTTACTTTAAGCATAGTACACACCGGCCAACAAAACTGACAGTCATCGAGGTCCATTTTGTTCATGTCAAAGTCTAGCTGAATAATTACTTTCCAAATCTCTAAATAAGACTTTACATATTGTATATCAAACATTATTACCTAAACAAAAGTTTTTATTTGCCAGAAAATTGTAGCAAAAGTTCATTGACTGTCAGTTTTGACTGATGGTGTGTACTCCCCTTTAGAATAAATACAATTTATATGAGAGCAGTTCACCACTTTTACCATTTTTTGCCACTGTTACCAGTAAAGGAACAGACCATATGTGTTCGTTGCACAGATTCGGGGTGTTACCAGATGTTCTGGATAACTCTAGAAAAGGGGTTTTTGGGATAAATACAGGTGGAATCAGCAACGGCGAGTTAGTTGTGTTTGAAGCGTTGAACTGAACAGATCGGTTAAAGAAGAAGCTGCGTGCTAACTAGAGACAAGCTGTGTGCTTAGTAATTAAAGTCGGTTCCGAATAAGTGTAATAAAGTAAATAAAGCATTGTAGAAACGTAATCTGAAACGAACCCTGTTTTATTTGGTACAAATCGTACTGGTGGAATAAAACGACGTCTGCACGGAGATTAGTTAAACCTAATTCCATAACAATACGTTTATATTGTATTAGATTTAGTAAATAGAGTGGATTTAAATTGTCAATTCCATTACATATAGGTCAAATAAATCCGCATAAAAGACACGGCAAAAAATTCCAATATAAAGGCCTGGGTACATAAGATGCCTCGCCTGCATGCCTTGATTCCCTACTTCCTTTCTGACATAACAAAAATAAAAGAGTAAAGAAGAAAAGGGCAACCTACTTCGAAATTGGCCTTCTTTTATTATTTATGTCACGAAATTGAATCAGGAAAGCAAGGCAAGCAGGCGAGGCAGCTTACTAGGCGTTACACCAGACAGTTTTTCTTCAAATACAACTCTGATTTACTAACACATACCTACAGTTGTCCGCTGTCTTCCAGCTGTTTGTACAAAAACAATATACATATGTGAACGGAAAACCAAAAAGACATCGATGATTTTCATTCATAATTTTACGACTGTTTTTACAGTTGTCTGGACGCCTACGTCACACAGGCAAGTTTTGAGTTTTTGACAATCAATATATGAACTCAACTGTCCTGTCATGTGTAAACGCAGGGCTATGTACCCAGGCCTTAACCTTTAAAATTTTTAAAATTATGTTTAATAGTATTACATGATCTCATTACATATTTCGATTCACTCCAAAATGCGATTAATACCTCATTATATAATAACAAACAGGGAACAATTTGCAAATTTTTAATATACATTTTTTTTGTACAATATTCAATTACATATTTAATGATTATGTGATGTAAAAAAACGAAATGTAATTTCCCTTGGATTTTAATATATAATTTTATGTATGGACAACACGTTTCTAACATAAAATAAGTTGAACGTGCTAGAACAATGAAAATGTTATAACATTACAGGTACTCGTGTTTGTTAATGTTTTAAATAATGCGTTTTCTTTTGGTGCTTTGGTTTCATGTGAAAAAAAAACAATAGTCCATTGTTGTGGTTTAGTATATAATGGTCAGGCCACAAACATGCGTGTGCTTGTTGTATGTGCATCTAATGGATTCTTGTAACCAATATCCTAGGACAATAACGAATATTTACATGTACATAAATACATTGTTACTAATCATTTTGTAAGCAAAAGTATTTATCTCTTCTCCGTGGTCTGAACTTGTGAATGTTCGACATCTTTTTCGTTGGGGAACAATAAACATTGAAAGATCTCATCAAATCTAATGTACCGTTATATTACAAAATAAACATAAAAGTCAACAACGCCATGTAGTAGGTAATAGAAACCTTGGCAAACACTGCAAGGATCATAAATGTTTGAATAATGTTTAAGGGACTAGGAACTAATGCTAGGTTTACATTCAATTTCAACTGTCAATTCCATTGCTTAAACGTCAAATGAAATCTTATCTGAAATCCATTGGATTTCATTTGACGTTTGAGCAATGGATGGAATTGACAGTTGAAATCGTGTGGATTTCGTGAATGTAAACTTAGCATAACAACGATTTTTTTTTAATTGGTCGAAGACACACATATGAATGTAATACCCCGGTTACACTTAACCGGATTAGCTCATATGTCAATTCCATTGCGTAAACGTCAAATAAATCCTCATGAAATGGATTAACCCGACAAAAAACTCTAATGTAACCGTACTATAATCGTCTATCATAACCACTGACTATAATTATTTCATAGAAACAAGAATAAAAATTTAAGCTTTGTTCCAGAACTAAAAAGTTTTTACAATTTTTACCACTTTTACACATTATACTCGAAAAAGCGTTCCCGTACACAAAAAAGTTGTAAAATGTTCACTTCTCTTTAAACAAAAATGGCTCTGAATGACGCTCTCTTTAAAAACTTTTTACTCGAAGAATTTGAGCGTGCAAAAATAGTAAAGAGGTTGCCGGCGTCTGATTGGCTTATACGCTGACTTTGACATTTGTTCCAGTTTTTTTGACGTATTTTCCATTTTTCCGTTCCCGACCTATTTCAAAAAACTTTTATGTGAGAAAATTTTTTTTACAGTTCTCTCTTTTACGAGTTTTACTATTAAAAAGTACGGGAACGAAGCTATAGCTTTATAAAATTTCTTTCATTATTTAATCCACTTTACAGTACGTTTAGACTATGCTGGATTGAATAAATCCAGTGGATTTAAGTTGTAATTCTGTTCCAGAACCTGTTAGAATCTAAAATTTTTTTACTGCGATAACAAATTATCCGTATGATATATTTTTTTTTACTGCGATAACAAATTATCCGTTATGATATCGAACTAGTAAAAATTATTAGATTCTTGCAGTTCTGGAAGAGGCCAAATATGTTTATGTCAAATAAATCGAGATACAACAGCGTTTGCATTAACGCTTTTTGGCTGGTTAACCTTATTTATGAAGATTTTTGACGTTTGTGCTATGGAATTGACATTTGAAACCCAGTGAGTTTATTAAATCCGGTTATGTGCAAAAGGGGTATTATAGCCCATTTAGATATGACTTCATTAGCCGGATTTAGCACATTATCAGGTTTTATTTGCTAAATCCACCCAAAATCTACCAGATTTCCCATACAAAAATATATCCTCGTATTGAGTGGATTTGTTTTAAATCTGGCATAAATCCTCGTATACAACTCTGTTTTTTGCAACATGTTGCTAAAAAATACAAAAAGTTGCAAGCTTGCACAAGAAACAAGGTAGATGCATAGGTGAATTGCTGCACTAAAAATAATTTAAAATGTAAAAAATTTGTAAACAAGGCGGAAAAATTAAATTTGTTTTGATGTACAAAAGCTTCGTTCCAGTACTGTTTTAATGATAAAAGTGTCAAAAGAACAATCTATTGAAAATGAGTCCAACACACACATTTTTCCAAAATGTACGGGAACGGAAAAATGACAGAAACGTCAAAAAAAAAAACTGGAACAAATGTCAAAGTCGGCGTGTTAGCCAATCGGAAGCCGGCAAACTTGTTGCACATTTTTGCTCGCTCAAATTTGTCGTGTAAAAAGTTTCTAAAGAGAGAGTCATTCAGCGCCATTTTTGTTCAAAGAGAAGTGAACATTTTACAACTTTTTTGGTGTACGGGAACGCATTTCGGGAAAAAATTTTCAATATGTGTTAAATGTGTAAAAACTTTTTAGTTCTGGAACGAAGTTAAAGTTGCAACCAAGAGTAGTATTTACGATGTCTAAACGATAAAATAATTCGTTTATTTATTTTAGATGGGCAATCTGCGATTTAAATAAATCTTTATTTGCTCTCTAGTTAGCATTAGTAGCATAATGTGCTAACATTTACAGTATTAAACAATAAATTTGTAATTGGACGTATGTTTTTTGAGACGAATTCAATTTACAAAAAATTCTTTTGACGTTTTCAAATTCGATCAGATGGTCTAATGCATCTACCTTGGTAATTGTGCTATGAACAATAATCAGCTGACTCTCATTTAAATCCTGCAAAATGTATATCTAAATGCAATGAGATTTGTACTGGATTTATTAAATCCAGTCGAGGATTTATGGCTAGTCTTAAGGAGCTATTATCTATTTAATCATCATATATGTGTATAGTCTAATGCGTACTTTACACGATATGTTATTTTACATATATTTTGTCACTTTGCGTATACATTTTGCATATAAAAAGTGACAACCAATATGTAAAAAACATATCGTGCTAAGTACCCATAAAAGCCGTTTTAACAGCTCTTCATCTTTAATATGGGTCCGTTAAATAAAAACCCTTACATAAGAGAGAAATATACGACTTCCACATTCCAACAGACAAGAGTCAAATTATATTAATCTGTATATTAAAGATTTTAATATATTAAAAAATACTCATAAATTTTTATTAGAAATAATTGCAATTTTGTTTTGTCAGTACTTCAAAATTCAATTATCTATGAAACTTAACATGAACTCTTCGGTAACTCCAAGTGTTTTTAATAATGTCTCAAATTCTAACAGAAAAAAATAACAATCTTCATGTTTCCTTCCATATACATATTTACATAAGTATTTTTAAGTTATGTAAATATTTACATACAACAAAATGTCACAGAGTACGATATAATATGGTCTTCTCCTGCATCCACACACCCATACATATTTGTTACCAAGAATAAAATATTTACATTTTCATATTGTTATGCTCACATACAGATAGACAGCTTCATGCCACATAAATAAATATTTGAACTTTCATTCAGACAAATGTATGTATGAATTTCAAAGAATCACTTCAAGTGCCATTCATCGACATGGAGTGTATATGAATATTTTAAAAGGAAAGTCACATATGCCAGAATGAGGAATAAATAATAAATTCTAACAAAATTTATTCGCAATTAGTTTTCTAAAGGAAATCTATTTGACAACAAAGTTTTATATAGAAAATCTGTTCGATAAAAGTTTTGTAATAAGAGTCTGTACGATAACAGAATTTTCAATAGAAACTTTGTTCGATAGCACAGTTTTCGATGGAAAATAGGTTCGATAGCACAGTTTTGTATAGAAAAATCTGTTCGATAACACAGTTTTACATAGAAATCTGTTCGATAACAGCTTTTTAATGAAAGTTTGTCCTATAAGAGAGTTTTATATAGACAATTTCTTCTATAAAAATCTTTTCACCCAAAACCGAATGAATAATCGTTGCAAAAAACATATTTGTGTAAAGCAACACACTGACCAACAAAACTCTCAATCGTCGAGGTCTGTTTCGTTAATATCAAAGTCTAGATAAAAATGTCTTTCTTATGCTTGGTTTACATTTACGAAATCCACTCGATTTCAACTGTCAATTCCATAGTCATGCCATGGTTACACTACAGTTTTTTGCCGGGTTAACCCACTTCATGAGGATTTATTGCTTAATCTGGTCAAATCTGACCAGATTTGCCATACAAAAATTAAATCCTCTCACGACTGGGTTTATTTTAAATCCGGCACAAATCCACCAAAAGTACAGTGTTGTATTCGGTATTTGTGGAAAAAAATCCAACTCTACTCAAAAAGTACCAAAAGTTGCAACTGTTTTTGCAACAGAGTTTGTCGTGTTTTACAGGTTTACGATTGGTCGCATGAGATTAAATCTAAAGTTATTTGAAAATCATTAAATTATTTATTTTTTTACATTAGACACTTTTTTTAACAGAAAGTACGCTTGATACCATGATAAAAAATGTATCCCTGTGTGTAAAATATACCAATATGAGCAAAGAGGGGACGATATCTCATACGAGAAATTGTAAAAGTGTAAAACACGACTTTATTAGTTATTTTGTATGTATATGTAAACAAACATCAGCTGACAGTTTATATCCTCGAAAAGCTAAGTGTAACCAGCAAAGATTAACCCACTGGATCTATTAAACCCAGTGGGTTAACCTTCAATAGTGTAACCGGGGTGTCAAACGTCAAATGAAATCTCATCTTGATTTCACTTGACGTTTAACATATGGATTTGACAGTTGAAATCGAGTGGATAAATAAAACTTTACATATTGTATTTCAAACATTTTTAACTAAACAAACTCTATTAACTTCCAGGTAATTGTCTTATGAAATCTTATCTTAAATCCATTGGATTTCATTTGACGTTTGAGCAATGGAATTGACAGTTGAAATCGAGTGGATTTCGTAAATGTAAACTTATCATAACAAAGATTTTTTCAATTTGTCGAAGAAACACATATGAATGTAATACCCCGGTTACACTTAACCGGATTAGCCCAAATGTCAATTCCATTGCGTAAACGTCAAATAAATCCTCATGAAGTGGATTAACCCGGCAAAAAAACTCTAAGGTAACCGTACTATAATCGTCTGTCATAACCACTGACTATAGTTCTTTCATAGAAACAAGAATGAAGGCCTAAGCTGCCTTGCCTGCTTACCTTGCTTGCTTCTGATAAAAGAATAAAAAAGAAAAGGGCAACCCAGTTCGAAATTTGCTCGACCTTCTTTATTGTTTCATTTTTATTATGTCAGAAATGAAGCAGGAAAGCAAATCAACCAGGCGAGGCAGCTTATGTACCCAGGCTTAAAGACATATCATAGCTATATAAAATTCTTTCATTATTCAATCCACTTTACAGTACGTTTAGACTATGCTGGATTGAACAAATCCAGTGAATTTAAGTTGCAATTCTGTTCCAGAACCTGTTAGAATCTACAATTTTTTTACTGCGATAACAAATTATCCGTTATGATATCGAAAAAAATAGTAAAGGGGAGTACACACTATCAATCAAAAATGACAGCCAACGTACTTTTAGGACAATTTTCCTTTTAAATACAATATATACGGTATTATTTAGATATTACAAAAGAAATTTTTCAGTTAGGCTTTGATATTCACGAAATAGACCTCGATGACTGTCAGTTTTGCTTGTCAATGTGTACTATACTTAAAAATCATGGTATAAGTAAAGAGGTAGGTTTAAATGAAAACAATCAATAGAGCCTGCTTTTTCCTGAATTCCTATTACTTCAAAATTAGTCGCTGACTTTCGGTTTTGAATAATGGTGTGATTGCTGGACGGTTGGACAGTTATCGATAATTGCAAAAAATCGTCATTCAAAACTGACAATGTGTACTGTACTTAAATAAGTTCGTTCGATAATGCAACTTTCAATATAAAAACCTGTTCGATAACACATTTTCATGGAAAAATTTTCTCTAAAGCGGGGTACACACGATGAGTTTTGACTGTCGATTTTTCGAAAATATCGATAACTGTCAAACTGTCCAGCAACATCAAAATATGTTGTGCCTGATGACTGACAAAAACGAATGGCCATTGGCCACACTGGCAAACAATCAATTATTTGAGCAAAACTGACAGTCAAAACTGATCGTGTGTACCTCGCTTAACACAGCTTTATATAGAAAATCTGTTCGATAACAATTTTCTAATGATAGTATGTTCGATAACAGAATTTCAATTGAATTTTTTTCGATAGCACAGTTTTCTATACAAAAAATTGTTCGATAACAGACTTTTATATACAAAATATGTTCCATAACACAGTTTTATATATAAAATCCATTCGATAACAGTTTTCTAATAAAAGTCTGTTTGATAGAAGAGTTATCTATTGATCATTTCTTCGATAAAAATGTTTTCACCTAAAACCGAATCAATAATCGATACATAAAATCAATCAGTTTTGACAGTCCAGCAACCACACAATATTTTGTGGTTGACTGATGACTGACATAAATAAACGGCCACACTGGCAAGCAACTGATTATTTGAGCAAAACTGACAGTCAAAACTGATCGTGTGTACCTGTACAGTTTGACATTTATCGATATTTGTGAAAAATCAACAGTCAAAACTGATCGTGTGTACACCGCTTTAGAAGCAACCAACTATTTGAGCAAAGCAGACAGTCAAAACTGATAATATCGTGAAAATAGTAAAAATTAGTAGATTCCTGCAGATCTAGAACAAACATTTTGTTTATCAATAAAAAATAATAATAATAATAATAATAATAATAAAGATAATAATAATAATAGTAATAATAGTAATAATAATAATAATAATAATAATAATAATAATTAATAATTAATAATTAATTAATATGTGTGTTCCCGTACTTTTTCAGTAGTAGAAGTAGTAAAAGAGCGAACTGTGAAAAATGAGATACACATGCCAGTTTGTTCAAAAACTCTGCGAACGGAAAAATGTCAAAAAACCTGGAACAAATGTCAAAGTCGGCCTACAAGCTAATCAGCAGTCGGCAACCATGTTACTATATGTGTGTTCGTTTACTCAAAATTTGTACCAATTGTTACTGGATGTTGTTCGTTTACTCTCCAGTAAAATGCAAAAGACTTTGGCCGTTTACAAGAAGGTACTGACTGGACTTGTAAAAATTTTTACAAATTATTGAGTAAACGGAAATTCCTTTTATATTTTTCGTATTTGACATTATTTTCATTGTTTTGAAAAAAAACTTGTCGCAACAGAATTGGCATTTATAAACGCAAGAGTTAAGTTTAAAAAGGAACGAGAAAAATTGCTGCCCTAATGTTTGTTTACGTTTTCATACAATTTCCTCACAAAAATAAAATAAACCAACCAAGCCGCCGTTTTACGACACTTTATAATGCCAACCATGCTAGAACAAATAAGGTAAAGTAAATACTACAACAAATACAACGCAACAACAACCACATAGAATTTTGTTTTTGTTTGTAATGTTAGTGTCACCTGTATATGTAAACAAAATAAGGAAATGTCTATAAATTATTGGAATTTAAAAAAAACTAATAATTTTTCTCATTTGATTGAATATGTTGGAAAACATGAATGAAAATTCGTTACATTTTCAATTTGATTGTTTCCATATCATTTCCCTAAATGCATAATTTCTCACTGATAATAGAATTCATGCAAAAATGTTTGGTATAGCTGGAAATTCATTGAAAATCTTTTGTTTTTAAAATCAAAGAAGCGCTTGTTTATTAGGGCTTTATTTTTTGAAATTCAAAAAAATATCACACATATTAACAAATGTTTTACCGCCTCTATAAGCGGTGTGTTAGTGTGCGGCACGTCGTTCGGACTTGGAGGAGGTTACATGCCATTGATATGAAGATGTCTTTATTGGAAATACGTTTTTTTCGGAATGATATATTTTTTCCTCAAAACCTATATATCCCTAATGTGCATCGAAAATAGAAATAAATATATTAAATGTCATATGAAATTTGACACTAACGTTACAGACCAGTTCAGTCAGCTGGGACCATATTGTTACATACCGCCTAGTATCTGCTCTGGTGGTGGCCAGCATAGCTCGTGGAACTCTTCCCAGGGCCGGTTCCAACCCTACCACCAAGCACACGGGGATGCACAATTAAAGGGGGGATGAGAAACAAACACAAATACAACACAAACACTACACACACATGTGACAAGGGAACTTGGTGATGCTGATCCCCCTTATATTGTTCTACCATGAATACCAACATTGTACTTACTATGTTACACTTGCACCTAAATCGAGTCAAATACGTAATTTATTTGACAGAATTGACAACTTAAATGACACATTGATATTTAAACCTGTTTGATGCAAATGCGACTTATGCTTGGTTTACATTTACGAAATCCACTCAATTTCAACTGTCAAATCCATAGGTTAAACGTCAAATGAAATCCAATGGATTTCAGATGAGATTTCATTTGACGTTTGAGCTATGGAATTGACAGTTGAAATCGAGTGGATTTCGTAAATGTAAACTTAGCATTAAAAGGCCGTTGCATTAAACAAAGTTTCTATTAGAACTTTAAAGGCCTGGGTACATAAGCTGCCTTGCCTTTAAAGGTGTGAACAGATTAAAATACGCCGCTTTTTCACGCTCAGTTTCATGTAAAAAATTAAAGGCCAAGTACTACCTAATTCAAATGCAGCCTAATTCATTTGAATTAGGTAGTACTTGGCCTTTAGTCTTTTACATGAAACTGAGCGTGGAAAAGCGGCGTATTTCATTATGTTCACACCTTTACTGCCTTTTACTTTTATTATGTCTTTAATTTGCTTCTGATAAAAGAATAAAGAAAGCCGAGCCAATTTTCGAACTAGGTTGCCCTTTCCTTTTTTATTCTTTTTTCAGAAGGAATGCAAGCAGGCGAGGTAGCCTATGTACCTAGGCTTTTAAGGCAAAGATCAAGTCTAAATATGAAATAAAAAACGGTTATTGTATACGGGAATACAAAATATTTGTATTTTTATTTATTTATTTTTTTTTTGATTCAGTTAATTCAATCAATTCATTATGATTGACTTAAGCCGAAACACAATAAACGTTTGTGTAAAGTTTTGCGTCATTTCTGGTAAAAGAATAAAGAAAAATTCCAACTTTGTTGGCCTTTGTCTTTTATTCTTTTATCCGAAATTATGCAAAATTTTACTGAAACATTGATTGTGTTTTCGGAATAATATTATACCTTTTTTTCTTTTTTTGTGTTAAGCCACGAAAATGTCTCTTAATTGTATCAGCTAGGTTTACATTAGTCCTTGGTCACACTAGCGAGTACAGCGGTTTCACTACCTCATAACCCTCGCCTATAAACTCGAAGTCGCCATGTTGAAACAGCGCTAGTGTGACCTTCGACTTAGGCATAATTATCATTTATTCAACAGATGTTTGTTTGGCTAGAGTCACATTGCTTTGGCAACATACCACCATAATTACATACATTCAAGATCTTCGGTATAAAATCAATGATAACACTTTCGATTTCTTTTGAACTCTTCTGTTTAATGGCCAGATGTAAGATGGAATCTCCACTACCCAGCACTTCATAATCCAAAACATTAATATGCAATTTTTGACATATACTCAATAAGTCCCTTAAAATGTCGGGTTCATTTTGTATGACAGCTTCATGAATGATTGTGTAGCCTGCACGATTATATATTGTTAAAAGTTTTCGAAGATTTTCCATTATATAGTTGGGTAGCAGTATCGTATCACTCTGCAACATTTTTAGAAATTCTTTAATACATAAATATTGTTTTAACTTTAGAGCCACGTGTAGCGGTGTACGACCATTAATATCTTGTTTAATGACATTACAACCGCATGTTATTAAAGATCTTATTAAATGGCATGTCTGATCTCTTTTGCATGCAATATGTAATAGATTTTCTTGATATTTGTTTATGGCTTTAATTACGGAACTTTTATCGTGTATAAAGTGAAAATACCTAGAAAATAAATCAGGATCGTCCTCCAGCATTTCATGATAATTTATGTAAATGTATTTTTTTATATCTGTAAGAAGAGAAGAAGAAGGAAAATGTGATAAAAAAGATCAGTTTAGTAAAACCAGAATTAAATGATTTTTCTATGAGACGGGAAAAATAGAATAAAGTTTTGCTTCGCTTTATTCGCTTATAGTTCTGTTGTGGAATTCTCTAGGGAATTTTTTGGTTAGCGACAAAAATCGGTTAAATTAAAACGTAAAATTATGAATGAAAAGTTCAAATAAAAGTTGACATCACTATTGCTATCGGTAGAACTTTGCGAATACTTTTTATTGGTCGCTAACTTACCGAATAATATCGTTAATTACCGAAATTATAAGCATTTTAATTTTATTGATTTTTGTCGATAACAAAAAAATGCGTTGGAGAATCCCACTACTGGTAAAATGGGTACATAAGCTGCCTCGCCTGCTTGCTTCTGATAAAAGAATAAAAAAGAAAAGGGTAACCCTAGTGTGAAAATTGACTCCGCCTTCTTTATTCTTTTATCAGAAGCAAACAGGCGAGGCAGCTTATGTACCCAGGCCTTTATTCTTTTATCAGAAATAACTTTCAAAGTAGAAACATTAAAGGGCTGCGTACATAAGCTGCCTTGCCTGCTTACCTTGCTTACTTCTGATAAAAGAAGAATTAAGGCCTGCGTACATAAGCCGCTCTGCCTGATTGCTTGGCTTTCCTGCTTCATTTTTGACATAATAAAAATAAAAGAATAAAGAAGGCCGAGGAAATTTCGAAATGGGTTGCCCTTTCCTTTTTTATTCTTTTATCAGAAGTAAGCAAGGTAAGCAGGCAAGTCAGCTTATGAACGCAGGCCTTAAGCGTTAGTATACACTATATGTAAATGTCATATGACATGAAATTTTCCATCATTATGTAGTCGCTAATATGTGCAATATTGGGGATTTTCCTTACGCCATTTACTTTGTGCGTCCACACTAGCAAAATTGTAACAAAATTACGTCTCCACATTGCATGCGTGGGTAGATATGGAATGTTTTTATTTCGCTGAATGTGTTTTGACTCTTTTGCTTACTAGGCGTTAAAAAAACATTGTTCCACAACATCCCATACGGGACAAGGGAGACTTCTCTCATATCAATGAGTGCACCCCGATTCATATTAGCTCAATGATATGGGACCTACTGTTTATCGCCGAGTCCGAACGGCGTGTCTTAAGAGACTACTTGTGGAGAAGTTTTTCAAGGCTGAAATACTCAGGAAATGTCGCCAACATTACTGAGGGGTATTTTGCCACCGTTGAAAAATGTTAGATGTTGCCTGGTCGGGGAATCGAACCACTGACCTTCTGCGTGCAAGGCGGGCGTGCATACCATTACACCACGGTGGCACTCCGGGCGTTTACACAAGATAATTTGTCTTAAAATACAACCCTGGTTAACTAACACATATGTACATATATTTGTCGGTTGTTTCTCAGCTGTCCATCACTTTTTCACAGTCAGTAGGGGTAACAAATTTTTGACAGTTTTGTAAAAATAAGTGTGATATCAAACTTTTACAAAATGCTGTTCGATAACAAAGTTGTTCGGTACAAGAGATCGAGTTTAGAGAAAGTTTTTGCAAGTACTTATTATTTGCGAAGTTATCGATGTTATGTTCTGAGACACACTTCACGCCTCAAGCATTTTATCAGAAATGAAGCTGAAGAAAGTTGCAGGGTACTTTCTGGTACTGTTTGAAAACTTTAAAACCTGGTAGAGAAAAGAGTAGGCACGCAATTTCCAGAGATAGGAGAATCACTACAAAAGCCGTCGAAGTGTGGCTAATGATTACCTTAGCGGGGTTGAACAAAAAGAAATACCAAGTAAGTTTTGTATTAGTGTTTTATTACTTCCCTTAGAGCTGAGTTGTGGTTCCTTCGGTGGCCGTGGATAAAAGAGTCCGAATTTTATTAATTTACATTTGACGTTTATATAAAAGTGACAAGGAGAAAAAGGAATAAAGAAATAAGTACACAATGATGCCAAATTTACAAGATGATTACAGAGCTGGAAGTCATAGCTCTGTTCCTTTACGTGCAAGAATCTTCAAGTTTTACTACTTTTTACTCGAAAAGCGTTCCTTTACTTCAGACACCATACAATTCATATGAGAGCAGTTTACAACTTTTCCTACTTTTGCCCATTTTACCACTTTCAAAAGTAAAGGAACAGGCGGTATGTTACATATAATTGATAATATTTATAAGTTTTAACGTAGTTTAAACAGAAGCAAAGCATTTTATTTTTATTATGTCAGAAATGAAGCAAGGCAAGCAGGCGAGGCTGCTTATGTACCCAGGCCTTGAGGCTTCTTATGTACCGAGGCATGATGCAATTATAAGCTTGGTTTCAACCTGTAATTTTCTTGTTATTGTGAATAAATTATATTAAAAAGTAATAAAACATTTTGACAGCTTGAAGAAATTTCGATCAAAATAAAGTTGTTGTTGTGCTAGTTACGTGACCTGTAAATAGATCTTGGTACCGAGGCCTGTAGCGCGATTCTCGTACACTTTTTTGGAGTTACCGATAGAAATCGGTAAAAAAAAATTGTTTCGGTAACTAACGATATTATTCTGTAATTTAGTGACCAATAAAAATTAGTCGTATATTTCTACCGATAGCAACGGCGTTATCAACTTTTATTTGAACTTTTCTTTCATAATTTTCCGTTTTAATGTTATCGATTTTTGTCGGTAACTCAAAAAATGTGTTAGAGAATCGTACTGATTTCAACCATTCATTGTTATTGTCAAGGCTCATTTATATAAGGTAGAAGTGACAATTTTTACTTTTTTGTAAATTTGATTTTCAAAATGTAATAGGGTCTACCCATGAAATTTTAAACTTCGAAATTTGCTACCATAAAATACTTTTTTATCCTAAAAGTGTAATAAAAATGACCTATATATATTTATAAATGACCTATATGCATATTTACATTTTGATTCAAATTTGTTCTATTTTAGAGGATTTTCAAAATGTATTTATGTTTTTTCTGAGAAAATTTTAACAACGACCCTATTATTCAAATTATTTCGTTGACATTTAATTTTCAATAACAACAATGTTGTTTTTGTAAATTTGTTAGCTGTTGTAATTCATGCATCTACCGTATTTAAATGTGCCTTGGTTATTGTGATTTAATCGGATGAACACGTAAACAAAAGTGTTGACTGCTTGAAATACTTCTAATCAAAATAGTCTTGTTGTTGTATTTACTGGTTCACCTTATTAATTGCATCATGATGAGATTATAAAACTGATGTAGGTAGGCCCCGCCAATATTCAGTTTATTTAAATACAAATACATATCTTTACACATTCTGTTACATACCATTTAGTCGACATATAGCCAACGATTCTCGTCTAAGTTTTAAATCTTTATTGGCTTTCATATTTAAGGTAATCAATGCTGTGTGTTTGGCAAATGAGTAGACAATTTTTCTTTTTGTTGTTTTAATAAAAAAGTACAGTTTTTCACTCAGTATATGTACATTGATAAATGAATCGTTTATTTCACCGTCCAATGTATTCACTACGTCAAAAGAATGTTCTCAACTGATACGACATAGTTTGTTTTGTATAATTGTATATTTTTTCGTAATTTAGGGAACTTCCCCAATGTTCACGAGAGACTTGTTCGCTAATATTCCCACCCTTCTGATCGGCAAGTATTCGTTTATCATGGCACACATTGACCAACAAAACTGACAGTCATCGAATAATAATTTCTTTCCTAATCTCTAAATAATACTTTATATATTGTATTTCAATCATTTTTAGCTAAACATACGTTTTTATCTGCCAGAAAATTTTCATAAAAGTACGTTGACTGTAAGTTTTGAATGATGGTGTGTACCCGCTTTAGGTAGACTTTGAAATTTGATTTTAATTTAGTAGAGTTGTTAAAATCTAGTTCGTTTGAACGACCTAGTTCACACTATAGTTCAGTGGACACCGGTCGTTTGTATGAACGAACTGCGAATGAGTTAAGGCCTGAGTACATAAGCTGCCTCGCCTGGTTGCCTTGCTTTCCTGCATCATTTCGGACATAACATTAAATAAAAGAATAAAGAAGGCCGCGCCAATTTCGAACTAGTTTGGCCTCTTCTTCTTTATTCTTTTATTTTTGTTATGTCAGAAATGAAACAGGAAAGCAAGGCAACCAGGCGAAGTTGCCTTGCCTGATTGCCTTGCTTTCCTGCTTCATTTTTGACATAATAAAAATAAAAGAATAAAGAAGGCCGAGGAAATTTCGAACTGGGTTGCCCTTTTCTTTTTTACTATTTTATCAGAAGTAAGCAAGGTAAGCAGGCAAGGCAGCTTATGTACGCAGGCCTTAAGATTTTTAAATGTTAACGTTTCAACTACATTTCTTCTTAACAAAGAGTTTTTAGCGGTATGTACAGTATGCAAAGTTCATATTCGTACAAACTTCAAAAATGAATAAAATCGTTATTAATTCCATATTTTATATGCAAATGTGATACAATTGATGGGGATTACTATAGCTCTGTTCCTTTACGTGCAAGAATCTTCAAATTTTACAACTTTTTACTCGAAAAGCGTTCCTTTACTTCAGACACCATGCAATTCATATAGAACCAGATTACAACTTTTGCTACTTTTGCCGGTTTTACCACTTTCAAAAGTAAAGGAACAGAACATATAATGAAGAAAGATTTAAAAATAAGCAAATACATTTTTAATTTATTCCATCATTTAGGTATAGATGGTGCCTGTGTGGTTGGCAAAGTTCGTATTCGTACACCTAGAAGCACTATATATTTGTGGTATTTAAGGATTTTTAAAGCAAAGTACCACCAATTTTTGTTGTTTTCTTCTTTTAGAGTGCCTCTGCTGTAGAAAAATGTAAAAATAACGATAATTTAATTAAACATTTTGGATGAATAAAAAGTCGGACGAACATCCGAAATACTTAAGAAAGATGTCATAGAAACGATTAACTATGGAAATTTTTCTCGAATTTTGAACGGAAATAGCTAATAGCAGTCCTTCTGAAATAATATTCAAGGTCTTATATGAAAATAAATGTTGTCAGCGTTCGAAATGTAACGAAACGTAATCCGGGTTAAGGCAACGCCAAGACATGTTTTGGTTTCTACGTCGTAAAGATCGCAATATCTCTCTCTGATATTTGGCACACAATGAATTGAAGTTTTAGAATAGGGTTTCGAAAATCATTTTATATCGAAAACTGTGAGAAATTATGAGGAACAATTAAACTGTAAAGGTCTTTATACTGTCTCCGTGCGACTGAAATTTTACGCTTACTATCATGAGGGTTAGGATTGATAAAATTGCAAAAACATTGATTTTTATTTGTAGAAAATTATATTTCTTTACCAAACGGTCCTACATTAATGCATAAATGTCAAAAGAATTCAGTAAATTTGCCAAGAAAGAACGTGGGTTAACCTATTAAAGAAATGCATTATTTTCTGGATATTATGACCGTATTGATTTGTTACTAAAAAGTGGTTTTCACCGGGCTGATTGGGTCAAAGTGGTGATGGAATAAATAAAACTAATTTATTTCATGTTCAACTCAACGTTTCGTTGGCGACTTTCCAACTTCTTCAGGAGTTTTTATTTGAAAATTAATTAGTTTTCTATCGCATTTCCAATAAGTATTATTCTTAATATGTAAAAAAAAAACGGGACTTCACAACACAGATTTGTATAATTTAGAAAAATAATTACTAGTAATGTATAAAAAATATTGCAGCAAATCCTTAACCTAAATCACAGAACTGTATAGTTTATACAGTTCTGTGATTTAGGTTAAGGATTTGCTGCAATATTTTTTATACATTACTAGTAATTATTTTTCTAAATTATACAAATCTGTGTTGTGAAGTCCCGTTTTTTTTTTACATATTAAGAATAATACTTATTGGAAATGCGATAGAAAACTAATTAATTTTCAAATAAAAACTCCTGAAGAAGTTGGAAAGTCGCCAACGAAACGTTGAGTTGAACATGAAATAAATTAGTTTTATTTATTCCATCACCACTTTGACCCAATCAGCCCGGTGAAAACCACTTTTTAGTAAATGCATTATTTTCGCGGAAATTTTCGCCCTTAATTATATATTTTTTCTCGTCATTTCCGATATGTCTTGACAGAACAAGATTTTCGAAACCCTATTCTTATACTTCAATCATGGTAGAACAAATATAAGGTAAAGTTAATACTACAACAAATACAACTCGAACAACAACCACAAAGGAATTTGTTTTTGTTTGTAACGTTACTGCCAGTTGTATTTGTAAACAAAACAGGGAAATGTCTATAAATTATTGGAATTTAAAAAACTAATTGTTAAATATTGAATTTTCTTCGACCTTTTTGTTATACAATGTTGTTTTCATTAAATCAAGCTCGAGGTCATTTGTTATTAATAATTTTTATTTATTTTCGATATTTCGCAATTTCTTGAATTGCATCTTCAGGAATTATGATCTACATAACAAATATAGAAAAATATAAAAAACATGAATATCACAGTAGTTTAATAAGCTATAACAAGAAAAAAAAAACATACTAACAGTTCGCAATAATCACGTAAAAATAAAAAAATAAAACAACACAAGCATTTACTTAAAGCTAGGGTAGCATCACTACCATCGTCTTCTAATGTAAATATTGCACTGACTATTTATTTGAATATTGCGATCTCCTTATGTTCTTAGCTTTGCTAATTAAACCTCTGTAACAAAGAGCACTGTTGTCGACGTCGCTTTTGAAGTTCATACGCCTTGTTGTTGGTACATTGAGAATATGTAACATCTCCATCGTGTATCGTTTTTTGTAGTGAGATTCGTTTCCTACTACTGTCGCTCTCTCAAAATTGGGTTGGTGGTTATGTTGTGCACAGTGGGTCACTAGTGCGGTTTTGGGTTTTTCGTGATGATGTCGTAATTTTAGATCTGACTTGTGTGCTGAGATTCTCGTTTTTAGTTTATTTTTTGTTGTACCAATGTATTGTTGTTGACATGTTTCTTTGTCATTACCTCCACATGGTATTTGGTATACAACATTAGATTTTTCCATGTTGTCTATTCTTGTTTTGGTTTTTGTGAATAGATTGCTCAGTGTATTGTAACATTTGTGTGCTATAGTATACTTGTTATTGTCATAAATATTAGAATTGGCAACTCTTTCAGATATGTTTGGTACATATACTATGGATTTGTATATTTTTTTGGTTTTTTCTTCTATATTTTGTTCATTTGGTGCTCTTTGTGTATATTCTTTTATAAGACTGTTTATTAAATTTCTTGGGAAACTATTTTTATGTAGAATATTCTTGATTTTGAGTATGTTTTCTTGGTGGAATTCTTCATCGCTTATTGTGAGTACTCTGTATATAAGATTTTTGGATTATAAACACTGCTAAAAACGAGAATCTCAGCACACAAGTCAGATCTAAAATTACGACATCATCACGAAAAACCCAAAACCGCACTAGTGACCCACTGTGCACAACATAACCACCAACCAGCCATGCACGCGTCTTTACGAAAAAGATAACTACAACTCTCTTTCCTATACAAAAACCCAAAATAGCATTCTCTTCTTGTGCACCATTGCCACCAACCCAATTTTGAGAGAGCGACAGTAGTAGGAAACGAATCTCACTACAAAAAACGATACACGATGGAGATGTTACATATGGTATGTTCCAGTACTGCACATTTCTACACATTTTTACTATTTTTTTCGATAACATAAAGGAAAAATCGGTTATCGGAGCAAAAATGTGTAGAAATGTGTAGTACTGGAACATACCAATATTCTCAATGTACCAACAACAAGGCGTATGAACTTCAAAAGCGACGTCGACAACAGTGCTCTTTGTTAGAACGTTTTCAGACGATAAGGTTTGACTGCTCAAAAACGTGGTTTCCGTTTTGACTCTCATTCGTAATTTTCACATCTAGTGTTGCGTTTTTGAAGTCATTTTATACAAGCGTACTTTTTGAACAAAAAGAAGTACGGTTTTACATAAATGTACCAAAAAGGTTTATGTGTGTATTGTATTTGAAAATTAAAAAAGTAATTCTTGTGAATCCCATAAAATAGGGTAAAATGTATGCGTTGTTAAAATTGTTGCCTCATGCGCGCATGCCATGTAAAAAATAATGTAATAATTCTTACCACCTGAAGGCAAGATGATACCTGCGTTACCAGCGTAAATTTTTCAAGAAAGATTTTTATGAAATAGGGAAATACCTTTGTTATTAACAGGTACATAGAAGTCATGTTTTGAAGAACACCTTTATTTGTAAAAAATATGATGAAACAGGTAGATAATATCTTACATGCTAGTGTTGTATGTATTGTTACGGAATTAGATTTAACTAATCTCCGTGTAGACGTTGTTTTATTCCCCAGTACGATTTGTACCAAATAAAACAGGGTTCGTTTTAGATTACGTTTCTACAATGCTTTATTTACTTTATTACTCTTATTCAGAACCGACTTCAATTACTAAGCACACAGCAAGTCTCTAGTTAGCACGCAGCTATTCTTTAACCGATCTGTTCAGTTCAACGCTTAAAACACAACTCAACTCAATGTTGCCATTCGTTACTCTATTTATACCCAAAATCTCCTTGGTCTAGAAATATCTAGAACATATGGCAACCTCTCGAATCTGTGCAGCGAACACACAGACACACATTCGCACTAAGCGAACAACCATACTCACATACATACAAGTAGACAAGCACAGTAATGACGTAATTACAACAACAAACAACTACACGAAATACAAGAAGTAGGAACTAAACGATAATTACATTATTGTTGCAAAACAAAACAAACAAAAGAACATTAACAAAAGGTAATGTAACGACTAGAATGATGAAGAGAGTTCTACATGGTAGTTGTTGTTGCTTAAATAAAGTAACTGCGTAATAAAAACTTTACGTTACAATTCAAATTTTTAAATTAACGGAAATTAAACTAAACTAACATAAACCTATCAGTTACATTCGTAACAGTATGGTACTTTATGTACGTTTTCGTTCACTTCCACATTTTGTTTCAACACTGACACAATTTACGAATGAGAACCAAAACGGACAACGCATTTTTGAGCAGGCAAACCTTATCGTGTGAAAACGTTCTTAGTCGATGGTCAGACTAGCACGATTTCAACATGGCGCCGTCAAGTTTATAGGCGAGGGGTATGAAGTAGTGAAACCCATGTACATGGTTTTCTGTGTTTGTTATGTTGCCTCTTCTTGTTTTTCGTTGCAAGAGTTTTTCTTCCATTTTCTTTCATTTTTATTTTCTCAAGCAAACGCTAACAACAAAACAAACATAAAAAGATTTAATAAAAACAGTTAATGAAATAGTGAAAATTTAACTATTAATATTAATTTAATTATTAATGTTAATTATTTTGTGTTGTTTTTTGGTTTATTTATGTATTTTTTTGTTTTTATTGGCATGAGAAACACAACAAACGCGAATGGTAAAATAAAGAGGACACGCAAAAATCTTAAATTTCACATTAACGTGTGTGGACACTAACGCAACTTGAAAAGAAACTTTAACGAAATTGGTTTCAAGAAACCTTGCTAGTCTGACCATCGACTTACAGAGGTTTAATTAGCAAAGCTAAGAACATAAGGAGATCGCAATATTCAAATAAATAGTCAGTGCAATATTTACATTAGAAGACGATGGTAGTGATGCTACCCTAGCTTTAAGTAAATGCTTGTGTTGTTTTATTTTTTTATTTTTACGTGATTATTGCGAACTGTTAATATGTTTTTTTTTTCTTGTTATAGCTTATTAAACTACTGTGATATTCATGTTTTTTATATTTTTCTATATTTGTTACCTTTGTTGTAGATCATAATTCCTGAAGATGCAATTCAAGAAATTGCGAAATATCGAAAATAAATAAAAATTATTAATAACAAATGACCTCGAGCTTGATTTAATGAAAACAACATTAAAAAACTAATAATTTTTCACATTTGGTTGAATATTTTGGAAAACATGAATGAAAATTCGTTACATTTTCAATTTTTATGTTTCCACATCATTCCACTAAATGCATAAATTCCCGCAGAAAGTAGAATTCTTGCAGAAAAGTTTGGGGTCGCTGGAAATTCATAGAAAAAGGAGAAGCTGTTTCAATGTTTTGTTTTAGAAATCAAAGAAGCACATGTTTATTAGGGCTTTATTTCTTTAAATTTTAACAAAATACCTCACATATTAACAAACGTTGTATCGCCTCTACAAGCGGGTATGTACTGCGCAGCTTGTCGTTCGAACTTGGAGGAGGTTACATATCATTGATATGAAGAAGTCTTTGTGGGAAATGGTTTTTTCGGAATGATATTTTTTTTCTCAAAAAATATATGTCCCTAATGTACATCGAAATAGAAATAAATGTATAAAATGTCATATGATATTTGACACTAGCGTTACAACCCAGTTCAGTCAGCTGTATATTGCTGCTACCTTTTCTTATTCTACCATGTACTCCAATACATTTTATGCCAAATATAAAACAGAACTTGCGATTTTTACGACATAGAAACCAAAAATGACTTTACGTTACCTTAGCCGGGATTACGTTTCGTTGCATTTCCGAACGCTGACAACATTTATTTTCCTAGGAGACCTCAAATATTGTTGCAGAATAAAATACCATACCATACCATCATTCGAGAATAAAATACCATAGTTAATCGCATCTATCACATTTTTCTTACGTATTTCGGATTTTCGTAAGACTTTTTGTTCATGCAAAATATTTGATTAAATTATCGTTATTTTAACATTTTTCTACAGCAAAGACACTCTATAAGAAGAAAACAAAAAAAATTGGTGGTATTTTGCTTCAAAAATACTTAAATACCACAAATATATAGTGCTTCTAGGTGTACGAATACGAACTTTGCCACCCACACAGGCGCCATCTATACCTAAATGATGGAATTAATTAAAAATTTGTTTTGTTATTTTTTAAATCTTTCTTCGTTATAGTAATCCCCATTAATTGTATCATATTTTAATATAAAACATGGAATTAATAACGATTTTATTAATTTTTGAAGTTTGTACGAATATGAACTTTGCATACTGTATTTCTCTTAATATGATATTAACAATCACTAATAATTGATTGTTTTTCAGATGGAATCTGTAATTATGAAGAAAGAGCGACGAAGCGAATGACAAAACAAAGGGGTTATATATCGCAACGGCCAAGATTTTTTGTGCTTGAATTTTGTTTAATGAATTCTTTCAATGCTAAATACTACATGCAAACTTGTATCAAAAAGAAATAAAATGCGCCGCATATAAGCACTTCGTATGCTATTGCCCTGTGTTGTTGTTGGATCTTAGATTGATGTCTGATATATGGAATGTCCTGTATTAGCCAGACTTTCTCATATTACCCTGCGTTTACAAATGACAGGACAGTTGAGTTCATGTATTGATTGTCAAAAGCCCAAAACTTCCCTGTGTGACGTAGGCGTCCAGACAACTGCAAAAACAGTTGTAAAATTATGAATGAAAATCATCGATTTCTTTTCGTTTTCCGTTCACACATTTTGTTTTTTACATATTCTTTTGTTTTCAGCACATTTGAATTATCACCTCACTTCTTTTTCACGAAAATGTCAAAAATTTGTTAACCCGGCTGTCTGTGGAAAAATGATAGAGTTGTGCCAAAGGAACTATATGGAACTATCTTGTTCACTTCGCAGTTCCAATGGCCCACATTTGTTCTTTGAACAAACTGCGTATACTTACTATCACACGTTATATTTCATGATGTTACTCATACGTTTTGGAAGTAGTACAAGGAACTAGGAACTAGATTACCCAACTCTAAAAAATGAAGGACAGCTGGAAGACAACCGAGAAATGTATGTATGTGTTAGTAAATCAGAGTTGTATTTGAAGACAAACTGTCTGGTGTAAACGCCTAGTTAAGGCCTCGACACTAGAGCTGGAAAACTATCGATAGTCGGACCTAAAGGCCTTGGCATATACATTTCGTTGTGCGACGCGTTGCGCGTTGAAAACAACCGCGTGAAAAAATGTAAGTGATGCTAAGTTTGTTCTTGAAGTTTTCATATCGATAAAAATAATCGGGCCATTTACCATACTAAACGTCAAAAATTGTTCACAATAACGCATTATTGTGAATTGCTTGTTTACCTTTTGTATGTAACTTTATTCACAATAAGGCATTTTTACAACTAATGTGATAATCAGCTGTTTTTGCCGTTGTACCTGTATTATTCTACCAAAGTATAAAATATCAGTTTTGACTGTCGATTTTTCGGAAATATCGATAAATGTCAAACTGGATGCACTCCATTCTGCTACCACAGCACACAGCTAGGATGCACTCCATTTTCGATCCAAATCACGGCTTTTGATGTTGAGCTTTGTATTTAATTTATATGCATTCTTAGGATTGTGTTTTTAATCAGTCTAAAGATGCAATAAAAATGCAAGCCATTGCAAAATATCCCAGAATAAATAAAGTGCACTTATTTTTTGTCTAAAACAAGAATACAAAGAACTTTATTATAGCTCTGTTCCTTTACGTGCAAGAATCTTCAAGTTTTACAACTTTTTACTCGAAAAGCGTTCCTTTACTTCAGACACCATACAATTCATATGGAAGCAGATTACAACTTTTGCTACTTTTGCCGGTTTTACCACTTTCAAAAGTAAAGGAACAGACCATATATAAACACAAATTAAAAAAGTTTCCATTAAATTCAATCGCAATTGAGCTTACTTCCACCGTTCTCCATTTAATCCAAGCTTTATTTTGCTTCATCATCCAAAAGGTTTTTTATTTTTTATGTTGCCTTCCCGTCACTAGTTCAGCTTTCGACATGGACTCCAACTTCACTCCATGAAAAATTTCCGTCGCGTGAATTACCGCAAAAATGTTCGCAACTTAAGTTTTTATTTCTTTATTTTATAACAAATTCTTAGAAATTTATACACTCTTCTTTGTTTTGCCAGCGGCGGGTAGAGATTTCAAACTGGCTTGTTTGTAGGGATCTTTAAGCAAGTATGTACTTATAAAATGTATCCAACGGAGTGCATTTTTCATAACTCCGTATGGACTGAATCGAAGGATGTAATGAAATCATAACTCCACATGTACAACTTCCAAAATTGTTTGCTGGGCTTGTAACTACTTCTCATTTCTCTTTCACTGAACAAGTTTGTTATCGAACAGCATTTTGTAAAAGTTTGTACAAATTTGAGCAAACTTTTGGGTTATCGAACAGACCTATTTATTGCACTTTTCTTTGAAAATAGTTTTTAAAAACATTAGGTCTGTTCGATAACCCAAAAATTTGTACAAACTTTTACAAAATGCTGTTCGATAACAAACTTGTTCAGTAACTAAGCGTTTACACAAGACAGTCTGTCTGCAAATACAACTCTGATTTACTAACACATACATACATTTGTCGGCTGTCTCCCAGCTGTCCATCATTTTGTCAGAGACAGCCGGGTTAACAAATTTTTGACATATTTTGTAAAAATAAGTGAGATAATAATTGAAATGTGTTGAAAACAAATGAACATGAACAAAAACTAAATCTTTGAAAGTAAAACAAAAAGAAATCGACGATTTTCATTCATAATTCTACAATTGTTTTTGCAGTTGTCTGGACGCCTACGTCACACAGGCAAGTTTTGGGATTTTGACAATCAATATATGAAGTCAACTGTCCTGGCATGTGTAAACGCAGGGTAAAGGAGAAATGAGAAGTAGTTGCAAGTACTTGCAAGAACATGCAAACACTTTTTACTTGCGAAGTTATCGAACAGGCCTATTATTGGGGATTTGTGCTACAAGTTGTATTTTTCTCATGGTGGAATAAGAAGGTGTTACATCAAATCATGTCAAGCGTCAAATTTGCTCACAATAATGCATTACTGTGAATTGCTTGTTTACATTTTGTATGTGATTTTATTCACAATAACGCATTTTGACAACTGGTATGAAGATCAGCTGTTTTTGGCTTTACACCTTATTATTCCACCATGATTTTTTTGTACATAAACTAACGTCAAGAATAGAATGGTCCGGGGTTATCATTCCGACATTCCGAATGTATTTATTGTTCATCTGAGCATCGGAAATTAACGAACATAGCAGTAAGGTGAGATTTTTTTTTAGTATACAAAGATCTTTGTTGGAAGAAAAAACACGATTTATCACTCCAGTCGGCAAGTATATGCCGAAAATAAACGATATGAGTATTTTAAATGGGAGCTTTCGTTAAAGATCTATAGTTAGAAGCCTTGAAAAATAGAAAATCGCTTTCAAATGAGCCTTAGCGGGGAAATGTCATCCCCTGCCATGTAAAATACGTAAAAACTTGTCTATTCGATGATAAATGTATTAAATTGACCTAATACAAAACAAATTAACATATCCCAATGTGTTTCCTTAAGTTAGTGTAACTAAAATGCAAATTTATGTAATTATGGTTATTTTGTCCCCAAGGAACCCCACAGTGCACTTGTTGCTATAAAGAACCCAACGATTTAGCCTAAACTTCATTATTGTATGGTGTACGTATACTTTCTTACCTGTGCCACTGTATGTATCTTGAAATAATACTATGTTTACATTTACGAAATCCACTCGATTTCAACTGTCAATTCCATTGCTCAAACGTCAAATGAAATCCAATCGATTTCAGATGAGTTTTCATTTGACGTTTACACAAACGAATTGACAGATGAAATCGAGTGGATTTCGTAAATGTAAACATAGTATTACGCGCTCCAAAAAAAGGATTTAAGTAATTCCATAAAACTCGTCGGGTGTTAAATTTTTTGCATATTTGTTCAGTTAAAACTTCTATTCATATTTAAACTATCCATTTTCTTTCTTGTTCTAAGATAAGGTGTTTGGAGGAAAATATCATTTTTATTGGGTTTATTTGGAACGGAAAATGTATACCATTACTTAGCAAAATTACAAATGCAGCACCACACTGTTGTATTCTTCTAAAAAAAGTTTATCCTTTGTATTAGTCATCTTCAATGTCCAGTTGTCCTTCTAAGAAATTTGTACAGTTTTTTTCTTGATGACAAATTCTTCTCATAATTACTGAGCTGGTGATTAATGTGTTCTTTGCTTTGTTTTTCTTGTAGAGGGACCACATTTGAGGAATTTAAGATTCACGGTGACAGAACGTTTTTTAGCAGCAATTTTTTATTTATAGAACGGAAACAATGTTGATAATGTTTGCCAAGAAATAATTATTTTTCTTTTAACCCAGATATGCCCAACGTCCTATATATAGGACACACAAAATTCTTGCTAATTTGATATGTTATGTTTATCAAAGTACCGTTTATCTTGGTGATATACTCAGTACACATCTGTAGCTCTTGGGATATTATGTGATTCCATTATTTTGAGCTACTATTTTTGAGTCTTGAGGTCTAGTTCATCGAAGCTGCCACCTATCGCTTAGTTTTTACAATGATTTGCGTTATGACCGATTAATTATTGGGAAGTTTTATAACGAAAACATACACGATGTGGAGCCTACTACGAAAAAACGTTAACTAGATGCCGAAAAGGTGTCTTTGGACTATATGTCAAATGTTTTGTGTCCCATAACTCCCAGTTATATGATAAAACCCTGTGTCCAAAAGTGGTCTCAAAAACCACTTTTTTCAAACAATTTTTAAAAAACATATAAACATACTGTTATTATTTCACATTTGCTTCTAAAATAATATAAAAATACTTTTAAAATGATCACGATCAAGCAATGGGCATATCTGGGTTAATATTTGTGATGTTTAACGTTTCTTTGAAGAAGTAGATTTTGTTCTTATAGTACGTTTACATATAAAAGGATATAATAAATCCACTGGATTTCAAATAACAATTTCATTTCGTATACGTATAGGCAAAGAGCTCTAATGCGTATGGCGTTTAGAGGCCACGGATAAAAGTTTACAAAGACATGCAGCACTAAATGCCTGAGTACATAAGCTACCTCGCCTGCTTGAACAAAGAAAGCCGAGCCAATTTCCAACTGATAGCAACCCAGTTCGTCTTTATTCGATTATTTTTATTATGTTTGAAATGAAGCAGGAAAGCAAGGCGAGCAGGCGAGGTAGCTTATGTGATGTACTGTGAGCTGTCAAAAAAGTTGTTATAATTGAAAACACAAAACTTTAAATGAAAAATTTTAAATTTTTGATGGATTTTTGTAATAATGTGCATATTAATGCCTAGTGAAATTTTGTTGAAAAAATTGTGTGAATCGCCTTATTTGGAAAAAAGTTTTGACATTTCACAGTACTGAACTGGTAGCTTTTGTTGTAGTTGTTGGCTGATACATCTAGCAAGCAGGCGAGGCAGCTTATGTACACAGGCCTTTACTAGGCGTTTACACCAGACAGTTTGTCTTCAAATACAACTCTGATTTACTAACACACACAAACATTTGTCGGCTGTCTTCCAGCTGTCCATAATTTTTTCACAGACAGTCGGGCTAACAAATTTTTGACATTTTTGTATAAATAAGTGAGATAATAATTGAAATGTGTTGAAAACAAAAGAACATGAACAAAAACGAAATATGTGAACGGAAAACAAAAAGAAATCGATGATTTTCATTCATAATTTTACAACTGTTTTTGCAGTTTTCTGGACGCCTATCAATACAGGAAGTCAACTGTCCTGTCATATGTAAACGCATGGTTAAGGCCTACGTACATAAGCTGCCTCGCCTGGTTGCCTTGCTTGCTTCTGATAAAAGAATAAAAAGGGCAACCCAGTTCGAAATTTGCTCGGCCTCCTTTATTCTTATTATGTGAAAAATGAAGCAGGAAAGCAAGGCAACCAGGCAAAGCAGCTTATGTACCCAGGCCTTTAGCCTGTCTAGTGAGTTCCAATATTGTACAAAGTAAAAGGATTTCTGTTAAAATTAATAGATGTGTCTTTTTACGTGATAATTAGTAATAATTATTAATAATGTTGCAGATTTTGACAATTGTATAAAGAAGAAGTTACTGAAAAAACTGTTTCAGTAACATGTATGGTCTGTTCCTTTACTTTTGAAAATGGTAAAACCGGCAAAAGTAGCAAAAGTTGTAATCTGCTTCTATATGAATTGTATGGTGTCTGAAGTAAAGGAACGCTTTTAGAGTAAAAAGTTGTAAAACTTGAAGATTCTTGAACGTAAAGGAACAGAGCTTTAGTAAGTAAAAAGAAACACCTAATATTAACCAAAACAGCGCATAAGATATGCATTTCTTTGCTAGTTAGAAATTTGAAATTAAAATTCCCAATTATTTATTAGGCAAAAAGTAAAATTCTCCTAAATGTAAGAATGCCAACATTTTCCCCTTAACTAATTGGATTTTAGCGGCAGCTTTAACGTTTTTTGTTACGCTGCAATGTTTAATCTAAAAGTCTGGACCAAACTTAATGGCCAAACACTTTACAACATAAAACAATGTTAAATGAGTTTTAGGAGGAAAAGAACATGAACGACGCCCGCACCACAAACCCACACCGAAAATTGCCATTAATGTATTTTTACGCTCCAAATGGTCAGCTAATTAAAAAGATAAGATCCAAATAATAAAAAAACAGGACAAAAATTCACACAAAAGGAAAGAAAGTTTGGAACATCAGCCCTAAAAGGAAATTAAAGCATTTTTTAGTAAAAAAAAGTTGTGGGAAATATTACATTTCTTAAACTATTGCAAATACGGTAGAATTTCAAAATTGAATCGTTAAATTCTTTTAACCCACTTAGCGCCAAGAATTTTTTTTTTTTGAGAGAAAACTTAAAATTTTGTACGAAAATGATATTTTTGAGACCTTTTAAGCATTTTTTATAAACTAGCTTTTTTTCTAATACGTATGGTTTTCCTGCAATCATGCCTTCCTTTAAAAGTGCCGAAAACTTTGAAGGGTAATATAGGTCTATTCTTACATGTCAATCCCTTGGTGTTTGATTGAGAAAATACTCTTACTATATTCCTAACAAATTCCTAACTTTATAGTACGTTTATATATAACCGGATTTAACAAACCCACTGGGTTTCAAATGTCAATTCCTTTGCGTATACTTCAAATAAGTCCTCATACAGAAGGTTAACCCTGCAAAAAGCTATAATATAAACATGGCCTTATATGAAAACATTTATGATTAATACCCTAGACAGACGGCAGCGTTAATTTGCATTAACTGCCTTAATTCAAATTAATTCGTGCATTATCCACATTCTTAATGCACAAAATCGAGCTGCATTTAAAAGGCATTTAGGTATTTCAATATGGCAATGCCGTAGAAGAGAGCCCATATTCATATGGAGGAGAGAGCATATTCATGCTCTGAGACACAAGGAAAACAAAAAATACATTGCAAACAACAACAAAACAGCAATCAGCTCTTTCGTAAATGCAGAAACTGTCGTCTGTCAGGCCAAAATTAAATACAGTTATTATGCAAATTAACGCTGCCGTCTGTCTAGGGTATAAAATTTTATCGCATGTTTAAATTTTTCATTAATAGTTGAAAATTACAAAAAAGTCGATTTTTCTGAATTGCTTGCGTTTTAGGCCAATTGTGTGGAAATGCATGGACCAAATGAAGCTTTGTAAGCATGGAATGACAGATAATCGGAACATTTACTAGATAAACGTCAAAATTTGTGAACAAATGTTGACGTTTGGTGTAGTAAATGGCCCGTTTATTGTTATCAATATAACACCTTCTTATGCTAATTTTACATTTACGAAATCCACTCGATTTCTGATGTTGCTGGATAGTTTGACCGTTATCGATATTTCCGAAAAATCGACAGTCAAAACTACTCGTGTTTGACTGTCGATTTTTCGGAAATATCGATAACGGTCAAACTATCCAGCAACATCAAAATATTAGTAAAATATTAGTTAGTAAACAAACACACATATTTTGTGGTTGCCTGATGACCGAACATTGGTGGCGTCGTTTTTTATTGGGATAGCTAATACATTTTTTTTTTCAAAATAGTCTGGCTTAATCCCATTGTTGTTGTTTTATTATTTTAAAACAACTAATTTTTTAGAGGAAAAAGTTTGGCATTGTTCGCCAAGGGGTAAGTCGGGAAAAAAAAATAAAAAAAAACAAAGTTGCCTGATGACTAACAAAAATGAACGGCCACTGACAGTCAAAACTGATCGTGTGTACCCCTCGTTAGGCTTTTGGCTGAAAAGTCGATTAATCGAAAGTCGACTTAAGTACAGTACACATTGTCAGTTTTGAATGACGATTTTTTGCAATTATCGATAACTGTCCAACCATCCAGCAACTAAAAATATTTTGTGGTTGCATGATGAATAACAAAAATGAACGGCCACACCAGCAAGCAACAACAAAGCTGTCATTCAAAACTGACAATGTGTACCCGGCTTTAGGGATAGGTAAAGCTGCTAGTGTGGCCGTTCATTTTTGTCATTTATCATGCAACCGCAAGACGGTTGGACAGTAATCGATAATTGCGAAATATCTACATTCAAAACTGACAATGTGTACTGCTCTTAATATAAGGTGTGTACGATAACTTTCCCAGCAATAATTACTCAGCAAGTTCCAGCAACCTCTCTCAATGAATTTTACTCTCTCAAGCAAGGTGTGTACGATAACTTTCCCAGCAATAATTACTCAGCAAGTTCCAGCAACCTCTCTCAATGAATTTTACTCTCTCAAGCAAGAAAAATTGCAGAAAGTTATCGAACATTTTGCAAAAACTTGCAAGAAAGTCATCTGTTACCGAAAATGTATGAAAATTGTTTTTGTTTCTTTTGATATTTTAAGCCAAATGGAACAAAAACATAAATTTTAAAATTGCATTTGTCTTATTTAAATCAGCATTCCTATCCACAACGCTTTAAAATCTAAAAAAAATGTGAAATTTTCTTGGTCACAAACAAGTTGTTTACATTTAACAGCTGATTAAAAGTCAGCTGGCCGAACTTACAAATTTTTACGGAACAAATTTTCATAGCAAAAATTTCCAAGGTCTCAGTCACAAAACTCTCCAAACTCGCTCTCTTTTGCTGGATAATTTTGCTATCGAACAGCATTCAGTACAAATGTGTACGAATTTGTACAAATTTTTGGGTTATCGTACAGACCATGGTGGAATAAGAAGATGTTACATCAAATCATACCAAACGTCAAATTTTATCACAACAATGCAGTGCTGTGAATTGCTTATTTACATTTTGTATGAGATTTTATTCACAATAACGCATTTTTACAACTAGTCTGAAAATCAGCTGTTTTTGGCGCTGTACTTCTTATTGTGCCATGGTACAGACCTATAGATATCGAATTTTTAAAGAAATAGGGTATAGGAGAATTACCCCGCCCCTTCCGAAATTCAACAACATATGTAGCCTACTTTCACCGGGGGCCATCGCTGTACATTCCCTGACAATTTCAGGAAAATCAGTTCAGTATTTTTTGTATAAAAGATTAAAATTGAATATTGGAAAAAGTGGGCGTGGTCAAATTTTCTTTGCATAAAAACCTTTGTTGGGGTATGACGAACATTTCAAAAAAGAATTATCCAAATCGGTACAGCCGTTTTCAACTGAAGCTATAAAGGCCTGGGTATATAAGCTGCCTCGCCTGCTTGCCTTGCTGCTTCTTTTTTGATAAACAAAAAGTACACAAGGGAATTGACAGTTGAAATCCACTCGATTTGAACTGTCAATTCATTTGCGGATACGCCAAATGAAAACTCATCTGAAATCCATTGGATTTCATTGGAATTGACAGTTGAAATCGAGTGAATTTCGTAAGTGTAAACTTAATATAAGTGTATAGATTAAAATGCATTTAAAGCCCAATTTACATATAACACGCTTTATAAAACATACGTCATTAAGTTTCCAATGCCAGGGAATATCTGTCATATAATGCATTTTCAAATGACAATTCCGTGGCGCCAAATAAAACCTCAAAAACATAGGTTATTAGCCCATTTAGACTAGCCATAACTCCTCAACTGGATTTAATAAATCCTGTAGAAATCTCATTTGGTTCAGATATACCTTTGGAGGTTTTAAATGGCTGTCAGCTGATTTTTGTTCATAGCACAATTACCAAGGTAGATGCATCAGCCCATCTAATCGATTTTGAAACATCAAAAGAAGTTATTGTAAATTGAATTCGTCTCAAAAAACATACGTTAAATTACAAAATTTATTGTTTAATGGCGAAAATTTTAGCACATTATGCTACTAATGCTAACTAATGAGCAAATAAAGAATTATTTTATCGTTTAGACATCAACTTTGTATATTAAAGGAAATTAAATTTTTCCGCCTAGTTAAAAAATTTTGACATTTTAAATTATTTTTATTGTAGCAATTCACCCATGCATCTACCTTGTTTCTTGTGCAGCTTGCAATTTTTGTTTTCTCCACTCCATACGAGGATTTATTTTTGTATGGGAAATCTGGTAGATTAGCAAATAAATCCTGATAATGCGCTAAATCCGGCTAATGAGGTCATGTCTAAATGGTCTATAACCCGGCAAAAATCTATGCCTCTTATGTATCGAGAACTAAGTTTTTAGATGACAGCTTTAAAATCTCCATTCAACCATTTTTGCTTCATTCAATAGGAAAATATTGAGAGCTTTTAAGACACTCAGCTAATAGTTAAATTTTTAATGAATCATAGGGAACACATATTTTATGTGATACTTCAGTGGCATCTTCTTCTTTGTATAAAGAATTATGATGGGCTATGTCGATGATGACATTGGTTTGGTCATAACATCCCATGGATAATATATTGAATGAGACATAATATGAGGGAAAGATAATAAATGAAGTGATGACTATAAATGACACTTTGTAAAATGTTTGTGTACTAAATATAGACAGTATTTGCACAGACATCTTCGTTCTGTCTATCATCGAGGAAGAAACGCCAACGCCTTAATTAATGTTTGATAATCAATTTATGATGGATTGCTTAGATAAGATGGAGATAGTTGTAGAGAAAGAGATTTTGTCTGTAAAGTTATAATCATGGTGCGTATAGAAGGTGGTACGGAAAGACCAGCTGATCAAACTGTCAAATTAATTGTAAATGTGTATTAATAGTATGCAAACAAAAGCAGATATTTTGTCAGCTTAAATATTATTTCAGTCACAATAGTTATTTTTTGTAGTTCTTAAGCCAAATATACATCTAACAGGCTTTAAAAAACATTCAGCACTTAACTTGTCAAATCCATTGAATATCTGTGATGAAAAACCAAATATGTGCGTTCGTTTACTCAAAATTTTTAAAAATTGTTACTGGATGTTTTTCGTTTACCCTGCGTTTACAAATGACAGGACAGTTTACTTCATGTATTGATTGTCAAAATCCCACAACTTGCCTGTGTGACGTAGGCGTCCCGACAACTGCAAAAACAGTTTTAAAATTTTGAATGAAAGTCGTTGATTTCTTTTTGTTTTCCGTTCACATATTATGTTTATGTTTATGTTCATGTTCTTTTGTTTTCAACACATTTCAATTATTATCTCACTTATTTTTACAAAAATGCCAAAAATTTGTCTTCCCTACTGTCTGTGAAAAAATGATGGACAGCTGGGAGACAAACGACAAATGTATGTATGTGTTAGTAAATCAGAGTTGTATTTGAAGACAAACTGTCTGGTGTAAACGCCTAGTTACTTTACAGTACAATGCAAAAGACCTTAAGGCTTACGTACATAAGCTGCCTCGCCATGTCAAAAATGAAGCAGGAAAGCAAGGCAGGCCTTTAGTCGTTTATAGTACGGTTACACTAGAGTTTTTTGCCGGGTTAACCCACTTCGAGAGGATTTATTTGACGTTTGCGCTATGGAATTGACATTTAAAAGCCAAACCAACTGGGTTAATCCGGTTAGGTGTAACCGGGGTATTACAAGAAGTTACTGGACTTTTACAACTTTGTACAAATTATTGAGTAAACGAACACACCTATAAATGAAAGCCATTGCAAAATTATAAAAAGTCTCCAATAACCCTGCGTTTACAAATGAGATGACAGTTGACTTCATGTATTGATTGTCAAAGTCCCACAACTTGCCTGTGTGACGTAGGCGTCCAGACAACTGCGAAAACAGTTGTAAAATTATGAATGAAAATCACCGATTTCTTTTTGTTTTCCGTTCACATATTTTGTTTTGTACGTATTCTTTTGTTTTCAGAACATTCGAATTATCATCTCACTTCTTTTTCACAAAAATGTCAAAAATTTGTCAACCCGGCTGTCTGTGAAAAACTGATGGACAGCTGAGAGACAAACGACAAATGTATGGATGTGTTAGTAAATCAGAGTTGTATTTGAAGACAAACTGTCTGGTGTAAACGCCTAGTAAATCAATCGGACTTCAGTTTACTTTCTCCGCTGTCCAATGAAAGTCCAAATTTACATTAGGCGAGTTTACTTGCGGCAATTGTCAGTTTGATGGAGAGAGAGGTGAGGCATATGGTAACCCTTTGCCTCTCAACACCCTCTCTCACCTACAAACTGACAATTGCCTCAAGTAAACTCGCCTAATGTAAATTGGGACTATACATCCACTGATTTTGCTTCATAATCCAAAAAGTTTATATTAGGTCTGTACGATAACTTTCCCAGCAATAATTACTCAGCAATTTTCAGCAATTTTACTCTCTCAATCAAAAAAAAAATTGCAGAAGGTTATCAAACAACAATTTGCAAAAACTTGCTAGAAAGTCAGCTGTTTCCGAAAATGTATGAAAATTGTTTTTGTTTCTTTTGATATTTTAAACCAAATGGAACAAAAACATACATTTTAAAATTGCATTTGTCTTATTGAAACCTGTAATCCTAATCCTAAAATCGAAAAAAATGTGAAATTTTCTTGGTCAAAAACGTTAACATTTCAAGTTGTTTACATTGAACAGCTGATTAAAAGTCAGCTGGCCGAACTTACAAATTTTTGCGGAACAAATTTTCCCAGCAAAAATTTGTAAGTTTTCAGTCCCAGAACTCTCCAAAAATCTCTCCAAACTCGCTCTCTTTTGCTGGACAATTTTGTTATTGCCCTTGATCTTTTATTCTTTTACCAGAAATTACGCAAAATTTTATGCGGCCCATAAATTTACTGCCAAACTGCTGCTGCCGATGAACCCTTTGTGTACGTGCGAGAATAAGTAGTGTGTGGCATTCTTTCAATTCACATTCCAGAAATGATACATTTTTTTAGTTGAAGTTTTCAAAAATTGTTAATTTCCCCACAAACAATATTTATTATTTTCAATGATTGTTTTTTGATTACTTCGAAAATGAACAAAATTCATCGGATTGAATGGGTTTCATTTCCAAAATCAAAATAGTTTTTATTTCTATACTGCAAAAAATATTCACACATACATTGACAACACATTTACATACATTTTTGTTGGGAATATTTCACCTTTTGAAAACATAATCCCCTAAAATCCCATGAATATTTTCCCTGCTAAACTAAATTTAAAACATTCCACTTTGTTATCTCTCACAAGCTTTGTAGCAATTCAATTTGGAGACAAAACGAGCAGCTGCTAATGAAGCAAAAAAATACCTTCATTACGAAGCACTTTAATTTAATTTATGCAACAACGCTGGCAGCAACAATCCTCTGTTAATAAAGTCTAATTACAGATTAATTTTCGAACACAATGGCCGTGATGGCATTTAGCAACTATTATCATGGTATAATGTCGCCGCATTACATATTTTTAAATAAAAAAGCGCTTTGTTCTTTTGTTGTTGAGCTACATCTTGTTATTTATTTTTGAACTGTGGTATGTCTGTTATCAGTCACAAGTTTCAAGTTGAAGTGTCAGAGACGGCGGGGCGAACGAAGTGAAAGGCAATTGTCTGATTATTATAGCTTTTACCCAGTGTTTACACATGACAGAACAGTTTAGTATATGCATTGATTGTCAAAAACCCAAAACAAATTTTTGACATTGACAAAATAAGTGAGATAATAATTGAAATGTGTTAAAAACAAAATGACGTGAACAAAAAAGAAAAAGAAATCGACGATTTTTATTCATATTTTACAACTCTTTTTGCAGTTGTCTAGATGCCTACGTCACACAGGCAAGTTTTCGGTTTTTGACAATCAATACATGTACTTAACTGTCCTGTTATGTGTAAACGCAGGGTTATAGAACACTGGCTTGTCCTGAGTTCCTAACCCTGGGTTTACAAATGCCAGTATTGGCAAGACAATAGCAAAAATACGAACCTTTTTCACAAATCATTTATACATTTATAAATATATATGAAAGAAGTATGAATGTATTAGTGAAAATTGTTTGTAACTTTGCTATTGCCTTGCCAGTACTAGGTGTGTTCGTTTACTCAATAATTTGTACAAGTTTGTACAAGTCCAGTAACTTCTTGTAATCGACTAAAGTACAGTACACATTGTCAGTCTTGAATGTCGATATTTCGCAGTTATCGATAACTGTCCAACCATCCAGCAACCACAAAACATTTTGCGGTTGCATGATGAATAATAAAAATGAACGGCCACACTAGCAAGCAACAAGAAAACTGTCATGCAGAATGCTGTCAATGTGTACCCAGCTTAAGGTCTTTTGCATTGTACTGTAGAGTAAACGAACAACATTCAGTAACAATTTGTACAAATTGTAAGTAAACGAACACGCATACTGTCTGTGTGTAAACGCCTAGCAAAACTTCAAAATTATACCCAGTTTGCACTTAGCCGGATTTAATAAACCCACGTTTACACTTGTAAACGTACTATAAAACAATGTTTGCATTCTGTGGTCTGTTCCTTTACTTCTGAAAATGGTAAAACCGGCAAAAGTAGTAAAAGTTGAAAACTGCTCCCATATGAATTGTATTGTGTCTGAAGTAAAGGAACGCTTTTCGAGTAAAATGTTGTAAAACTTGAAGATTCTTGAACGTAAAGGAACAGGGCTCTGGCTTTTTCCTGGGTTATAGCTCATTTAGACTAGCCATAAATCCTCGACTGGATTTAATACATCCAGTACAAATCTCATTGCATTTAGATATACATTTTGGAGGATTTAAATGGCAGTCAGCTGATTTTTGTTGATAGCACAATTACCAAGGTAGATGCATCAGCCCATCTGAACGAATTTGAAACGTCAAACGATTTTTTTTTAAATTGAATTCGTCTCAAAAAACATACGTCAAATTACAAATTTATTGTTTAATACTGAAAATCATGGTAGAATAAGAAAAGGTAGCAGCAATACACAGCTGACTAAACTGGGTTGTAACGTTAGTGTCAAATTTCATATGACATTTTATACATTTATTTCTATTTCCATGTATATTAGGGACATATATTTTTTGAGAAAAAAATATATCATTCGGAAAAAACCATTTCCCAGAAAGACTTCTTCATATCAATGATATGTAACCTCCTCCAAGTTCGAACGATAAGCCGCGCAGTTAATCCCCGCTTGTAGAGGCGATACAACGTTTGTTAATATGTGAGGTATTTTGTTAAAATTTAAAAAAATAAAGCCCTAATAAACTTGTGCTTCTTTGATTTCTAAAACAAAACATTGAAACAGCTTCTCCTTTTTCTATGAATTTCCAGCGACCCCAAACTTTTCTGCAAGAATTCTACTTTCTGCGAGAATTTATGCATTTAGTGGAATGATGGGGAAACATAAAAATTGAAAATGTAACGAATTTTCGTTCATGTTTTCCAAAATATTGAACCAAATATGAAAAATTATTAGTTTTTTAAATTCCAATAATTAATAGACATTTCCTTGTTTTGTTTACAAATACAACTGGCAGTAACGTTACAAACAAAAACAAATTCCTTTGTGGTTGTTGTTCGAGTTGTATGTGTTGTAGTATTAACTTTACCTTGTATTTGTTCTACCATGACTGAAAATGTTAGCACATTATGCTACTAATGCTAACTAAAGAGCAAATAAAGAATTATTTTATCGCAGTTTGCCCATCTAAAATAAATAAACGAATTATTTTATTGTTTAGACATCATAAATATTAGTCTTGGTTGATTAAAATCAACTTTGTACATCAAAACAAATTTAATTTTTCCGACTTGTTTACAAATTTTTACATTTTCAATTATTTTTAGTATAGCAATTCACCAATGCATCTACCTTGTTTCTTGTGCCAGCTTGCAACTTTTTGAATTTTCTAGCAACATGTTGCAAAAAACAGAGTTGTATACGAGGATTTATGCCAGATTTAAAACAAATCCACTCAATAGAGGTGTCTTTTTACTTACTAAATGTTGCTTAAACATTTTTTTCGGTGACTTTTCCTTTATACAACTGTCAAAATCTGCAACATTAGTAATAATTATTACTAATTATCACGTAAAAAGACACAGCTAATAGGAGGATTTATTTTTGTATGGGAAATCTGGTAGATTTTGACTGGATTTAGCAAATAAAACCTGATAACGAACTAAATCCGGCTAATGAAGTTATATCTAAATAGGTTATAAGATTGTGGCCGGTTTTAGGAAATAAATCTCGATAATGAACATACTCCGAACGTCTTTTACATTGCAATATAGAGGTTTTTGTAAAATTTCTCTAGTATAATCTATCTTGAGCCGCAGTTTTAGGTTCTATATTACGTTTTGTTAATATATTGTTAACTGTGTCCATCTAGGTTTTCCTTCTTCTTCCTCTGCTTCTTATCCCAGTAAGATTCTTGCAACATGACCAAACCATTTTAAACGGCATTTACATTAAGGGGTTAGTACATAAGCTGCCTTGTCTGCTTACCTTGCTTGTTTCTGATAAAAAAATAAAAAAGAAAAGGGCAACCCAGTTCGAAATTTGCTCGGCCTTCTTTATTCTTTTATTTTTATTATGTCAGAAATGAAGCAGGAAAGCAAGGCAGCTTATGTACGCAGGCCTTTAGAGCTTTTTGCCGGGCTAACCTTCTCTATGAGGATTTATTTGACGTTTGCTCTATGGAATTGACATTTGAAACCCAGTGGATTTATTAAATCCGGTTAAATGCAAACGGTGTATTAGACTGTATTTCTCGACTTTGTCGTCAAAGGTCTTGGAAAATAAGAAGCCTCGCCGCTTGGCTTTCTTACCTTACTGACATAATAAAAATAAAAGAAAAAGAGGTTCGAAATTAGCTGATCCTTCTTTATTATTCTATTTTTATTATGTCAAAAATTAAGCAAGGCAAGAAAGCCGGACGGCGAGGATTCTTATGTACCAAGGAAATAAGGAGCTCGATTTCTAGATTAGATCTGATTGTGTCATTTCTAACCCTATCTCTTCCTGTTTCTCCTGGTTTTTAGTTGTGAGTGCCCATGATTCACTTCCATATGTGAGTGCTGGAACGTAAATTGATTTGAAAACTGTTCGTTTTGTACCCTTTGGTACTTCCCTTATGTTTATATAATTTCGGGTCAGGCTGTAGTAGAGACTTGCAGTTGCTAATATTGTACGATTAAGATCCCTGTCTGCTTTCCCGCCTTCGCTCAATACCGCAACAAGGTAGCAAAAATATTCAACATGTTTTAGGGCTTCAGTACCAATGTAAATTTGGTGTTCACTTAATGTGTGTTTCCATAACTGCAAGAATCTACTAATTTTGACTGTTTTTTTTTTGCATCATAGAGGAAGCATTTTTATCGTAGTAAAATTTTGTAGATTCTTGCAAGTTCTTGAACATATTTATTTACTCTGACAACCATCTGCATAGGCTAACATTGATATTTTGACAGGTTGCATACTACAATCCCCGATATTCAACGTTCGAAATTACTCCTCATTACACGTTCTTATAATATCGCCCATTATAACTATAAATACATATATACATATGTTGTAGAAACTTATTATTTGTCCGATCAAATTATTGTTGATATTTCTTCTTTCCAGCACATCCCATATTTCTTGTCATTTTACGGAGTCAAAAGTCTTTTCTTGGTCGATAAAACAACAGAGTGTTTCCTTATTTTATTCGATGTTTTTTTCTGATATTTGTATCGTTGTGAATATCAATTTTGTGTACCTTGATTTGTCTGAAACCACACCGTTGATCCTCGAACTGGTCTTCGATTTCACTCCTAAGTCTGTTCGTTAGGATTCTAGAGTAGATTTTCCCTGCGGCTGATAAAAGGGATATTCCTTGATGGTTTTGGTACAGTCGGGCGTGCTATCAACATTTAGTAGCTCGTTGAAATACTCTCTCCATCGTGCCATTATCTTTTGATCGTCCCTCAGTAGTACTCCTTATTTGCTTCGGATTAGTTTAATGGGACACTCTATTGGTTTTTGGTTTGATTGGCGAACAATTTTCTTGGCTTTTATTCGTTGTTCTTTCTAATGTTGGTAGTTGAAAGGCGTTATGTTGTTAAGTATGCTTTCCATCTTGTTTTTTTCTCTGATTTCGTATTTAATAGTGTCTTTCCACCATTTGGTTGCTTTAACGTGTCGTCCCCCTCCAAACATTTAGAAGTTAAATATACAGTGAGTGTCAAAAATATTCGGTTTTAAATTTCACCAACAATAACACCTCAGTATTTTAGAAGCCCATACCCAATATTCAAAAAACCAAATACTTAAAAAAATGTTGGTCATGTGGCAATTAAAAAATTTAATTAACATGGATCCATGGCAACCCTATAAGCGAGAATAACAAAGAAGAAGTTGTTAACCCTGTTTTAAATGCGTCAAAAATATTCGGTTTTTGTAACTTTTGTTAAATATTTTGGCAAAAACAGGTCATTATCGAACTTTTTCTACAATATTAGTATACATTTTAATAATTGCGAACAGAATCTTTGTTCCTGTGTGCACAAATATCATATTTCTTAGCAAATTATCAAAATTATCCTAGAAAAGAGAAAACTGTTTATATATTATTATAAAAACTGCAGAAATAAAGGGAATTTTTGCTTATTTTTGAATATTTAGTCGAATATAGTTTAAAGAATTTGCAAAAGTCACGAAGACACAGAAATAATCGATTTCGTGAAACACATAAGCCAGCCAAAACAAGGTCTGGGAGGGAAGGTAGAGGAATCTCCTGAAAAATTACGGCTAAACCGCCCTTAATTTTCTTGAAATTAGTCACCGAGCCCTAAATGACTTTCAGAAGATAGAAAATATGTACTTACTTTCCAAGAAAATTGTAAGGATAAAGCCTTTCATGGCTTTAGGGCTAAGGAAAAACGCTATCCTAGAAAAGAGAAAACTGTTTATATATTATTATAAAAACTGCAGAAATAAAGGGAATTTTTGCTTATTTTTGAATATTTAGTCGAATATAGTTTATAGAATTTGCAAAAGTCACGAAGACACAGAAATAATCGATTTCGTGAAACACATAAGCCAGCCAAAACAAGGTCTGGGAGGGAAGGTAGAGGAATCTCCTGAAAAATTACGGCTAAACCGCCCTTAATTTTCTTGAAATTAGTCACCGAGCCCTAAATGACTTTCAGAAGATAGAAAATATGTACTTACTTTCCAAGAAAATTGTAAGGATAAAGCCTTTCATGGCCTTGTAACACATCTTATGTCATTAATAAATAGATGTCTCCTAGAAGCTCCTTTGTACTTTTTGTGTTGGAGTACACAGAAAGGCCGGAAACTTGGTGGTATACCGATTTTACTGCTTAGACATTCAAAACTAACTCCTTTTCACCAAGTTTCTGATGTACATCAAGTTTTGAAGGTACATCAAGGCGAAATTTATACTTGATTATTGGTTATGTATGTAAGCCGATGGTGTGTGATCTGTTACAAGGTCATGAAAGGCTTTATCCTTACGATTTGTTTGGAATGTAAGTGCACATTTTCTATCTTCTGAAAGTCATTTAGGACTCAGTGACCAATTTCAAGAAAATTAAGGGTGGTTTAGCCGTAATTTTTCAGGAGATTCCTCTACCTTCCCTCCCAGACCTTGTTTTGGCTGGCTTATGTGTTTCACGAAATCGATTATTTCTGTGTCTTCGTGACTTTTGCAAATTCTTTAAACTATATTCGACTAAATATTCAAAAATAAGCAAAAATTCCCTTTATTTCTGCAGTTTTTATAATGAAATATAAACAGTTTTCTCTTTTCTAGGATAGCGTTTTTCATTAGCCCTAAATTTTGATAATTTGCTAAGAAATATGATATTTGTGCACACAGGAACAAAGATTCTGTTCCCAGTTATTAAAATGTATACAAATATTGCAGAAAAAGTTCGATAATGACCTGTTTTTGCCAAAATATTTAACAAAAGTTACAAAAGCCGAATATTTTTGACGCACTGAAAACAGGGTTAACAACGTTTTCTTTGTTATTCTCGCTTATAGGGTTGCCATGGATCCATGTTACGTACACTTTTTAATTGCCACAGGACCAACATTTTTTTAAGTATTTGGTTTTTTGGATACTGGGCATGGGCTTCAAAAATACTGAGGTGTTATTATTGGTGAAATTGAAAACCGAATATTTTTGACACTCACTGTATCTTTTCTCAGCAAATGCTTCTCATAAAAGTTCCTGAAAAGCGTGAAAAAGCGACTGTTCTATTCTACAAAAACATTTTCATTGAACTATCGCATTCTTACATCGTTTTATCCTTGTGCAGAATCCCTTACGTCAAATAAAATCTCGTAGAGAAAGTTAACCAGGCAAAAGCACAAATGCAAATAAAACTACAAATAATATTAAATTTAATAAAAACATGCTTAATTTCCCTCTGAATTTGTTTTTTTTTTTTCTTTATTCCAATTCTTTTCAGAAACTCCCAATGTGAATAGCGGAAGCAAAATAAATCAAAAATATGCAAATCCTTAATTGAACAAGTCAAGGATTTTTCAACACCTCAATTGGGAGAAAACAAATATCCACCCAACCAACACCAGCGAATCGAATAAAAAAAATGAAAACCCAATGTTCTGGCTGCAAAAACCAAATTTTAGAAGTGAAATTGGAATTCAATTAAATTTTTAATACGACAGTAAACATTTACATCCTAGCCACCTACATATGTACATACCTTCACATAACCGAGTGAATGTGGTTAATAGTGGATCTCCTACCTCCCGCGATTTGTGTGTCCTTGTTGTGCATAAATTTGTCGTATTGAAATTTTGTTAAAAAGTAATGAAAATTGAATGACAGGACGACGAACGACAGCAATGTTCCACAGAAACAACAGCCACAACAAAAATCACAGCGGCAGCATTACAACAAAAACTATTAACAGTAAAAATTCGAATAGAATAACAGCTTCAATTGTTGCTTGTGAGCGTGAAAAATCTAGTGAAAACGCGCACATTATTACCACAAGGCCATAGACACATGTTGAGAGATTCCGTTGACAATTAGTTAAATATTTATATTGACAATCAAGTGGTTGGTTGCTTGTTTGGTGGCGGCTTGACGTGGTTTTTTGGGGAAAACCATTTAAGTAAATTTGTTTAACAAGCAATTGACGGTTTATTCCACCAAACGACGGCATCAACTGTCAACAACATTGTTTTTTGCAGTAATCTCTCTTCTCTCGTTTGCTGGTGCTGCTGCTTTTCCCCGTTAGCTGTCATTTCTTTTTTGCCGTAATTGCATTAAGTTTCACATCATTCAGCAGCGCGTGCATTGGACATTTCATTATCAACACACGAAATTCAATTTAGACCGCCAAGTTGGAAGGAAAACGGCTTTTTACAGCAGTTAATAATTTTTTCACTGGTTCAACATTTGCCAGGGAAATCAAACATCTAATGGTAAGTATTTTGGGGATATATTAAATACTCCATTTTAATTTAATATAATTTAAATAAAATCAAAGAATCATCAATCAATAAAATCAGGTGGGGAATAATGTGAAAATGTGTGTGCTCCCAGTGCATCTTTCTCGATTTGTTTGGCAAAATTTTCATATATTTTCCGCAAATAAATCGAGATTATTCTGTATAGAACGCCAGATTGGGCGCCATAATTAGCCCGCTTAAATAAAAAAGGAAATATTTAATCACCTAGAATATCTGCATCTCTATGTTGATGGTCACACTGGATTGATTTCATTGAAATATTAGGGGTTCTTAGATCGAGTTCCCTTCTACAGTAATTTCATAATATTACTCTAGTATGGCTTTATTTATAGACATACTGGGAATTTGTGATTGTGGAATGGGGAATCAACCCATCATATTCTAAAATGCTTGATGGGGCTGTCGTCTTCGTCAACAGGATGCGTGATTTGTGACAATATTTAAGGTACAATTAGTCATGACATAACCATAACGCCATATCAATCAGTTGATCGAACCAAAGTCTTATGACACACGCTGAAACTTGCACTAAAAACTTTCCCACTTTATGGGTGTTCTTAGATCTAGTTACCCACTAAACTACTAGTATGGTATTCGATCTTGGAGTGAAAGCGAAAAATTAAATTGTACTATTTTCAATAGAACAGCCCTTAACGAAGCGAGATTTCAGCGCCGAAGTTAAATTTTTTTTTTACTTTGGAATTCTTATTCGCCTTGATATTTGACAGTACATTTGACACACCCAATCAATTTTAACAACAAAACTTTGCGGTGACTTGCTTGTTTTCATTTTAAATTAAATTTTTACGATAAATAATAACAAAAATTATACAACGAGGAAAAATTAATAATGTGCAAAATACTTTTTTGTGGTACCAAAAAAGCGGCGTCGTGAAGAAATAATTTTGACATTTGGAAAGCGAGCAAAGCAAGCAACGAGGTGACTGAGTTTCGGTCTTAAGAGCGCATTATTTTATGAAATTTATTTCAATGTATTCGATTAGTAGTGACATCACATAATGTCATTGCCACATACAGTGCTGCTCAAAACATTTGCAACTGGAATGACTAGTTCATATTTTATATGGTTCTGAGGTAGTTTGTGGATTTGAATTGCAAATATTTTTGTAGATTTTAAGGACATGTCTCGGATTGTTCATGGGTTCTCCTCGAGCACCTATAACGGTACATTATTTACGGGGTAAGTCCATATTTACGTGCTTCAATAAAATTAAAAAAACAATTCCCTCCAGCGTCGTTTCTAAGGGCCAAACCTATAGCTCTGCGTGTTGCGTGTGCGTTCAAAAATACAAAAACAAAATACATGTATTTCAAATTGACAACAAAAACAAATGCATGTATTTTATTTTTTCGAACGCACACGCAACACGCAATTAATTAGGTAAAGCCATTATTCTTTCATTTTATTTATTGGTCTGTTCCAGAACTGCAAGAATCTACTAATTTTTACTATTTTTTCATAAAGGAAAAAATGTTATCGTAGTAAAAAATAGTAGCTTCTTGCAGGTTCTGGAACAGAGCATATATTGAAAACATTTCAAGTTAGAAAAAATTTTAGACATATGATTACATAAAGTTATCTTTTTTTAAGCTGATCGGGTCCGATAAGAACTTCAACATATTTGTAAAAGGGGAAAAGTTCTATTATCTTTCGACCTGGTGATCAAGTACATTTTTTCAAGTCTCATAACTTCAATATTGATTTAAATCGACGAAAAGTACTCGGTTTTACTACTCCAATAACAATACCACACATTTTGTGCAAAATTTCTATGAAAAAATAATTTTCCTTGGAAATTACTTGCGTTGTTCCAGAACCTGCAAGAAGCTACTAATTTTTACTACGATAACATTTTTTCCTTTATGTTATCGAAAAAATAGTAAAAATGAGTAGATTCTTGCAGTACTGGAACAGACCAACTGTTTTCCCAAAATTTGTCTATTTTGGTATCATGGCACAATAATACAGGTACAACGGCAAAAACAGCTGATTATCACACTAGTTGTCAAATTCATTATTGTCAATAAATTTACATAAAAAAGGTAAACAAGCAATTCACAGTAGTGTGTTATTGTCAACAAATTTTGACGTTTGGTGTGGTAAATGGCCCGATTATTCTTATTCCGCCATGACCTGTATGTATCGGAGGGGTTTGTATACATTTATCGGTGTCAAGTCCTATTTTAACATCTGCTGATGACCTCTGAGAGATTTGGCAACATCAAAAATTTCTCAATGGTGGCAAAACACCCTCAGTAAAGTTGGCGACATTTCCTGAGTACTTCAGCTTTGTAAAACTTCTCTACAAGTGGATAAGTATTACCATGCAAAAGCCGACTTTTCGATCTTTTGATTTTTAGTTAGAACTTAAAAATGGATCTTTTGATTTTTACTTAGAACTCAAAAATCGATCTTTTGATTCTTATGCCCCAGTGGGTTTGGGTGTCAAATGTCAATTCCATAGCGCAAACGTCAAATTAATCCTAATAAAGTGGGTTAACCAGGCAAAAAAAATCTAATGTAACCGTACTATTACTTAAAAATCAAAAATCGATCTTTTAATTTTACCTAGAACTCAAAAATCGACCTTTCGATCTTAACTCAAAGTTTGTACAAATTTGTACAAAAAGAAATGTGAACTACTAGCAAGTAGTTGCAAGAACTTGCAAATACTTTTTACTTGCGAAGTTATCGAACAGGCCTCATAATAGAAAAACGATCATTTGATTTTCTATGAAGTCAAAAGTCGACTTCGATTTTTAGATTCTTCAAATCAAAAATTCGAAGAATCGATTACTCGAAAATCGACTTGCGTATCCCTAGATTAAATGTAATATAGCCATATGAGTTGCAAATGTTTTGAGCAGCACTGTACATTGTTTACCATAGGTTTTGTTCGATCAGCTGATCGATATGGTCTAATGGCGTTATGGCTATCTCTAAAGCTACACGTTGAAACTTTCATACGAAACTTTCAACGTGTGGCTTTAGAGTATGTCATGAGTAATTCTACCTTTATAGGTGTGTACGATAACTTCGCAAGTAAAAAGTACTTGCAAGTACTCAGCAAGTTCTCAGTAACCTCTCTCCACCATTTTTACTCTCTCGAAGCAAAAAATTTGCAGATTGTTATCGAACAGCAATTTGTAAAAAGAAGAAGTTGGCGGAAAAAGATTAAATAAAATAAATAATAAAATAGTCACCACAAGCTACAAAATAAGTTATTTTACTTACATTATCGTTTTCCAAAATTTATTTAATATTTGTTCCCTTTTTTATATCTATTTATTTTAATAGCCAAACGTTTGTTTATGTTTTTGCCAAGACGTCCGCCACAAAACATTCGAATTTAAATCAGCTGATCAAACTTGCAAGTTCTTACAAGAAAAATTTCCCTTGCAAAAACTTGTAAACAAAAGTCTCCAAAACTCTCCAATATTCTCTCACAATTGTCTCCAAATTCTCTCTCTTTTACTTTGTAAGTTTGTTATCGAACAGTATTTTGTAAAAGTTTGTGCAAATTCGCACAAACTTTTGGGTTATCGTACAGACCTTATATCTCATTTATGGCTATATTACACTATATGCTTTTTACATGTATGCTGTCACTTTGGGTATACTAATATACAGACCAGCTGCTGTCATACATGTGAAAATATATGGTGTAATATAGCCATTAGACCCAATGTGTTCTTCTTTGGCACGGCGGTGCCGAGTTTTTCGGCAATTTACACACATACGACCCGAATGCATAGAAAGAGCGTACGAAAGAGAGATAATTGGTCTGCTCCAGTACTGCAAGAATCTACTAATTTTTACTATTTTTTCCGATAACATAAAGGAAAAAATTTTATCGTAGTAAAAAATAGTAGCTTCTTGCAATTTCTGGAACATAGCAAATGTGTTTTATATGTTTTTGTTTTGTAGCGTGTGTGCATTCCCAGCAAACCATATGTCGGATGTCCCACACATCTGAACAATTTCGGAAGCAAAATCGTTTAGATTTCGTTCCGATTTCTATACGATTTTTCATAGGGGAATTCGTTCAGATGTCGTTCCGATTTCGGAGAGAATGTCGGAAATTAATTTCCCTTCGAATATACCGATTTCGGTACGAATTCGGATCGATATGTCGGAAACAAATTTCCCTTCGCGCAACAACCACCTTTGTATATATCTAACTCCTTGCTGTTAGATTTATATATTTTTTTATATCATACGATTGCTATTTTTGTATTTTATTACTGCAACCACTTATTATCTAAATATGTTGTCACGTTACTCTAAATATTAATAAAATATGTTCTCGTATCTCATTCACTCCTATTTTCATAACTGCCTCGTATATTAATACCTGAGTAATGATGTCTGACTGAAAATCAATTCCCAGGCAAAACCGCGGAAGCCAGGATCTCAAGAATTTGGGTGAGAGTTAGGCTTGGGGCATAGGTCGTCGATTTGGCTGGGTTTTTGAAAATTCATAGTAGAAGGTAACGAAAAGTGCTTAAATGTACTAACATTTATACCATTTGTGTGACTTACTGGAATAAAAGTCGAGGCGAAACGGCTAAATCTAGAATATTCAAATTCTGAGTAGGGGTTCCTATTGAGGTGTAAAGGCCTACGTACATAAGCTGCTTCGCCTGGTTGCCTTGCTTGCTTCTGATAAAAGAATAAAAAAGAAAGGGGCAACCCAGTTCGAAATTTGCTCGGCCTCCTTTATTCTTTTATTTTTACTATGTCAAAAATGAAGCAGGAAAGCAAGGCAATCAGGCAAAGCAGCTTATGTACCCAGGCCTTATGTGTGTTCGTAAGAGAAGAGTACTAAAATGCAAAAAATTTTACCTTTCGTATTAGGCGAACGAGTAGAGTTAGAATTCTGAGCGGAAAATTAGGGCACGGACGGAGTACAAGATAGTTGCTTGCTGCTTACCTTGCTTGCTTCTGATAAAAGAATAAAAAAGAAAAGGGCAACCTAATCCGAAATTTGCTCGGCCTTCTTTATTCTTATGTACCCAGACCTTTAGGCATCGATATACAAATGATGGTTGCTTTCATTTTAGTGTGTTGTCGAAAAACAAAATGGTTGGTTATAAAATTCGCATATACAATTTTCAAATATTTTAAATATAAATGCAACATATAATAATTCAAACTAGTGGTAATAGACTCAACAAATTCGTGCACAAAGTTTACAGTGAAAATAATTAGCGAAACGTTCGAAATTACAATCTTCCTATGAAAGCATAACAAAGATCAATTAATAAAAAAGAAGGGTCAGAGAAAAATTTTTTTCTTCGATATTCATACGACATTATTCCGAAATCGTTCAGAAATCTGTACGAAAATTCGGAAAAAAATTCGACTTCCGAATTTCCCAAGGAGTTTCTACCGATTTCGTTCCGAATTCTGACGGAAATCTATCCGATTACGATGTCGGTACGATTGGTTTGCTGGGTTAAAACATACTGACACACAGCCATATGTCAAAGACATAAATACATACAACTAATAGGCCATTTAGATATGACATCATTAGCCGGATTTAGCACATTATCAGGTTTTATTTGCTAAATCCAGCCAAAATCTACCAGATTTCCCATATAAAAATAAATCCTCGTATTGAGTGGATTTGTTTTAAATCCGGCATAAATCCTCGTATACAACTCTGTTTTTTTTGCAACATGTTGCTAGAAAATACAAAAGTTGCAAGCTGGCACAAGAAACAAGGTAATAAAAATAATTTAAAATGTCAAAATTTGTAAACAAGGCGGAAAAATTAAATTTGTTTTGATGTACAAAGACGATTTTAATCAAACAAGACTAATATTTACGATGTCTAAGCAATAAAATAATTCTTTATTTGATCTTTAGTTAGCATTCGTAGCATAATGTGCTAACATTTTCAATATTAAACAATAAATTTGTAATTTAGCCTATGTTTTTGAGACGAATTCAATTTACAACAACTTCTTTTAACGTTTCAAATTCGATCGGATGAGCTGATGCATCTACCTTGGTAATTGTGCTATGAACAAAAATCAGCTGACTGTCATTTAAAACCTCCAAAAGGTATATCTAAATGCAATGAGATTTGTACTGGATTTATTAAATCCAGTCAAAGATTTATGACTAGTCTAAATGAGCTATAAGACTAGACAAAATGCATGTAAGAAAAAAAATTTTACGAAACTTTGTATAGAAACATTACCCTTAACAGGTTGCAGTTAATTCAAAATCGCAACCAAGGAGGAACATTTCATGTAATGGTATCAGAAACGAAATTTATAAATTCAAGGATCTATTCAAGAATAATTCTATGTCAATTGGATCGGTAAATTCGGTTAAATACGTAAAAATATATAAAAGAAAAAAATGTTATATCACCATATCGTAATATAACATTATGTTAAATTCAAAAGCCATTCACTGAAGAATGATAGCAAAAAAATGTCTTACCTTGTTGTATTTAGCTTCGTTCCCGTACTTTTTAATAGTAAAACTCGTAAAAGAGAGAACTGCAAAAAATTTGTTTTCACACACAAGTTTTTTGAAATAGTTCGGGAACGGAAAAATGGAAAATACGTCAAAAAAAACTGGAACAAATGTCAAAGTCGGCGTATCAGCCAATCAGACGCCGGCAACCATGTTACTATTTTTTTACTCGCCCAAATTTGTCGTGTAAAAAGTTTTTAAAGAGAGCGTCATTCAGCGTCATTTTTGTTTAAAGAGAAGTGAACATTTTACAACTTTTTTGTGTACGGGAACGCTTTTTCGAGTAAAATGTGTAAAAGTCGTAAAAATTGTAAAAACTTTTTAGTTCTGGAACACGGCTTTAATGTCTTTGGTTTTTCAAATTTGTTTTTTGTTTTGAAGCAAAAGCAATGGAAATAATAGCTGTGTCTTTTTACGTGATAATTTGTAATAATTATTACTAATGTTGCAGATTTTGATAGTTAAATAAAGGAAAAGTTGCTGAAAAAAATTCAGCAACATTTAGTAAGTAAAAAGACACCCCTAATATTTCCAATACTAAAGTTTGGCTGTGTTGCATGCGCACATATTTTTGTTTCGAAATACATAAACAGGGGGTTCATTTTTTCGCCTTGTTTACAAATTTTAATATTTTAAATTATTTTTGTTGTAGCAATTCACCGATCCATCTACCTTGTTTCTTGTGCCCGCTTGCAACTTTTTGTATTTTCTAGCAACATGTTGCAAAAAACAGAGTTGTATAAAAGGATTTTTCCCGGGTTTAAAACAAATCCAAATCAATGCGAAGATTTATTTTTCTATGGGAAATCTGAAGTGCGATTCTGTAACTCATTTTTTGAGTTACCGACAAAAATCGGTAAAATTAAAACGCAAAATTATGAATGAAAAGTTGAAATAAAAGTTGACAACACTGTCGCTATCGGTAGAACTTTTCGACTACTTTTTATTGATCGCTTACTTACCGAAAAATATCGTTAATTACCGAAATTATAAGCATTTTAATTTTACCGACATTTGTCGTTAACTCAAAAAATGAGTTAGAGAATCGCACTACTGATCGCCGGATTTAGCAAATAAATCCTGATACTGCGCTAAATCTGGCTAATTAGGTCATATGTAAATGTCCTATTACTCGGTCACGATGGTTAGAGTTATACCGCTCATGATCGGTCTCCACTACCTTCTCTGTTAAAAGCAGGGTACGCCACTTGCAGGTGAAGGTTGACGGATGACGTAGAGGCTATATAACCGCTTCGCTATCCCATATATCCTTCTCGTCGATTATGAAAAGAACTAAAAAAACTGGAGATGTCACAAACTGTCAAAAACCTTTACTACAATCTCGAGTGTTAAACAAAGATATCTTTTGTCTCCTTTGCTCTTCTCGGTGGCGATCGATGTCGTAGAAAGACGTGTCTACCACGATAAACCTACCTCTAGGTTTATCATTGCGTGGGATACGCTTAAACCTAACAAAAGATTGGAACCGCTGGATTACGCAGAGGACAAATGCGAACTCTCGCATTGGCTTTGCGACATGCAGCAACAACTGAATGAACTTGCGAGAGAATCAACAAAAGGGGACCTTAAAATCAACACGTCAAATACCAAAGAAATGATAATAAACTCTACACCCACGGAACAACTAAACCTCTTGAATTCATGTGTCGAACGAGTACAGGTACCTTGGAAGCTGCATATCCGAAGACGGCGGTGGCAAAAAAAAAAAAAAAAAACAATGAAATCCGTAAAGTTCTCGCTTCATTTATATAATTGCGGAATGAGTGGAGAATAAAGAACGGCCGAGACGAAATCGGTTGCCTTTTCATTTATTCTTTTACTAGAGCAAAGCGAAGCAAGCAACGAGCTGATTGAGTTTCGGCCTTCATAGCGCCAAGGGTTTGAGAGGGACTTAACCGTTGACCTCGATTCATTTATTCCGGATTCAATGTTGCAACTCTTCAGATAATTTAGCTACTTGTTCCGCTTATGCTCACCGACCAACTTGTTAACTCTTCAGATGATTCAACCACTTGTTCAGCTGCCTGACTCTGGGGTCACTTAATCGCTCAATCCCGTCACCTCTGCTGGAAAATTTGTTCTCGCCAGCATTTATATAGCGAGCGGCTGCAGCAGAAGGGTTGGCAGATCTCTGAAGAGGTGATTATTGTACTCTCTGAAACTAGGCCAATTAGATTTCTCATGAGTGGTGAAAGTACGGAGTTCAGAGGTGATGAAATTAGGCCGTCTGCTAATGGAGCCAATTATGGGACCCAAGAAAATTTACGGTTTGCCAGGTCGTTTGTCAGAACTGTGACGCTCTCTCACTCTCATTGACGTTAAAAAACGTTTACTTATCAATCTGCACAACCAGCACTATACCCTTCTGAGGTGAGATTCTCTAACTCATTTTTTGAATTACCGACAAACATCGGTAAAAATGAAACGCAAAATTATGAATGAAAATTTCAAATAAATGTTGACTACACTCTTGCTATCGGTAGAACTTTACGACTGCTTTTTATTCGTCGCTAACTTACCGAAAAACATCGGTAGTTACCGAAATTATAAGCATTTTAATATTACCGACAATTGTCGGTAACTCAAAAAATGTGTTAGAGAATCGCACTACTGGTCATTTTCGAGAACCGAATGCCTTAACTCATGATGAGCATAAAAGTCCCCAAGATCAATCGGCTATGACCTTCTAAAAGCAGACGACAATTCACTGGGGCCTGTGTTCACGCATCATTGGCTTGGCTTCTTTTATCTTTTTATCAGATATGAAGCGGACCAAGAAATAGATTTCAATTGTTAAACGTCAAAACTTATCAGAAATCCAGAGGATTTTGAATCAGAATCAAATGGAAGAAACACTCATATGTGTTCGAGAAAATTTTCTGCTGGGTATCCTCTAATAACTCTACTTTTCTTTTTCTCCCTCTCTTTTTTGCAGACACGTAATACATCTGTAAGTGTCGATGACACTTCTGAAGTATTGACAAATGTTGAAGAAAAGTTTCCACCGGGCGGCGGCGGCAGTACAGATGACAACAGCCAATTATTACAGCAGCAACAGCATTCTGAGGATTCCGAAGTATTGCCAAAATCTTCACACAACGTTCAAAGTGGCGGAACATCATCAATGGTGGTAGTGGCAACCCCAACATCATTGCCACTAGAAACATCGAACACAATAACGGCGACCACACGACGACGACGGCGTTCACCGCGCCAACGAAAGAAACACCAACACCACCCCGTGAATATTGATTCGAGTAGCAGTAATCAATCACCAAAGAAATCAGAATTCGATAGCAGTAACAATAGCAGTAGTAATAGACCACCAAGTAGATATCAACGAACACCCCGAACTGCATCAGATCCTGATACAGATTCTTCATGTGATTTGTATGCAGCAGGTCATCAACGACAACAGCGACAACATGGCGAGGGACAGAGGCAACGGCGTTTATATCGTGACATACCTAATACCACAGTTACTTCCGTAGAAGAATGTACCGAAGATATTGTTTTCGATGATGATAACAATGAGTATAACAATGGAAATGGCAATGACTACGATTCGGAGGAATATGACGAGGAGAGTGTTACAACAGATTCCGACAATGACGATAATGATATAGATAATGAGGGAAATGGTATTGATCGTGATGAAGTGGCTGATGATTTCGCAGAGACTTCAATGGTTCAGCCAAATAAGCCTAGACTAACGATTAAAACCGGTAATAAACATAAAACGAAAACGCGTCAATTTTCAAAACAACGAACTCCCTCAAATGAATCATATGAAGCGACTAGTGGACGAATAATATCAAAAAGTCAAATGAGAGGTAAGAAAAACTGACAAAGCTTCAACTCTGCTCAAAAGAGTGAAAATATCGGCATTATCTTTAGATAAGACACAAGTGATTGTTGGTCCTTCGATTAAGAATTGCTTTGTGTATGTCAGTCTGAAGGCCTCGATGCATAAGAAGCCTCACCGGTTGACTTTCTTGCCGAGGCAATTTCAAACTAAGTTTCTAACATAGTTCCAATTCACATTAGGCAAGTTTACTTGCGGCAAGTTTCAGTTTGTATGAGAGACACGTAAGGGGTATGGAAGTGGAAAAAATAACTCGTACCGGCAATTTTCAGGCAATTACTTTTATATTTTTCGTTTTTGACATTATTTCCAATGTTTTGTAAACAAAACTTGTCGAAACAGAATTGCTTGTATAAACGCAAGAGACAATTTCAAAAGGGAACGAGAAAAATTGCCGCAAGAAAACTAGCCCAATAAAAATCGGCACATAACTTTTATTTTCAGTAATTCATTTAGTTAATAATATGGTCTGCTTTCATAACATAAAGGAAAACAATTTATCGTAGTAAAAACTAGTAGCTTCTTGCAGGTTCTGGAGCACAGCAACAGTTATTCCTTAAAAATAATACAAAATTTTCATTAGAAAAATACTTGTTTACTTGAGCCGGTCACAAAAGGAAGAGAACGCGGATTATGAACTGTCAAAAAATTTTAGGGTTGCCATCATTCAATATATTACAGTTTCTCTTTTTATTTTACTTTTTATTCTTTTTGTCCCGATCCATACTGGAGCGATTTTAATGAAATAATTCCATGAAATTAGCCGTCATTAGATCGAGTTCCCAACTACATTAATTTCGTAAAATTACTTTAGTATGAATCGATCTAAGAACGCCTAATTTCCTCAAATTATTTCATTGAAATCGCTTCAGTGGGGACCGGAACTTATCAGAAGCCAGTATCGAAATTTTAGAAATATGTTACCCTTTTCCTTCTATTCATGTACGAATACGCCAGGAAAAAACGTAAGTCAGACAGCGAAATTTCTTATGTATCTAGGCCTTTAGTTGGAATTTTACTAATTCAACCGCTTAAATTTTGTTGTTCTTTTCTTTCTGTTACCCTCTATTTCAGAGTTTCGTGAAGCATTTCGTCTATTCGATAAAGATGGTGATGGTTGTATTACAAAAGAAGAATTGGGAACCGTTATGCGGTCCCTGGGACAGTTTGCACGTGTCGAAGAACTTCAGGAAATGTTGCAGGAAATTGATGTTGATGGTAAGTTATTGTGTGTGTCTGGTTACTTGCAAGTTCTCACTAGAAGAAATTTATCCAGCAAATATTCGCAAGTTCTCAATGAGGAACAGAGAGTTAACAGAGACAAAAAGAGTTAACAGACAACTTTCTGTAATAATTTGTACAAATTGTTGCAAACTTTTGAGTAACCAGGCAGACTTACATTTTCTCTAAGAGAAGAAGTTAAGGGACATCATTCTGTGAGCTCTAGGAAAATATATGGCAATAGGGAGATTAAGTGCTCTGTTACATCTCCTGAGATTCACTATTGACAACTTTATATTACATAAACCAATGGTATATATTCTAAAGCCCCGTCAAATAGTGTCCAATCCATATTGGCAGTCACTTTAGGACACCATGTACAATTCAATTACCTGAGTATAACTATGGCTGAAAGACTACACTTTTTGCTCACTCATTTTGTTTTGGAGAAACTTAAGCGGACATCATAAATTACAATACAACTCTGTAACTAAGACATAAAGGCCAGAACAGAATCAATCGTCGCTTGCTTTGCTTGCTTCCCCAAATGTCAAATTATAAAGGAATGCCAAAGCCTCTTTGCAAATCCGCCTGCGTTCCCCTTTAGGAGGCTCTGGCATTCCTTTATAATTTGACATCTGGGAAGCAAGCGACGATTGATTCTGTTCTGACCTTAAACGTTCGGCATAAAGGCCTCAGCAAAATGGTTCCGTTGAGTGAATCAACAATCACAAACCCAGGGGCCTAATTACGACTTTCGATTCGATCGAGTATTTGCTCGTGAATGAAAAAAATCGAACTACGAAAATGTCAAAAAGTTTTACAAAAATAAATCATGTCGTACATTTTTCTAGCACAACTTCATTCCGAAATTATTACCCAAAGTATTATTCAACGATTTCAATAAATATTTAAATTTTTTCATTAATAATTTTGTTTTTTTTTTTTAATTTTTGTTTAAAACTAAACACATTTTTACCATCTACTTTCTTAATGTTGTTTGAAGAGCACATAGGTTTTCATAGTTCAATTTTTTCATTCATGAGCAAATACTCCATCGAATCGAATATCGTAATTAGGCCCCAGGGCAGGCTCTTCGATATCGGATTAACAGTGTACACATGTTTGTATGTTTGTATCGTTTTTCTGTGATGGGAGCAGCATATCGCGGAATGTCTGCTCCGGATTTTTTTGGTCCTTGCCGGGACGGAGGAATACCCAGGAACAATATGGATTTGCTCGATTTGTCACATTCGCAACCATCATACTCAAACCTCGGTGAGATGCAATATATGGCGGGAGTGGGTGCATCTCAGGGGTTGTTCTAGGCTCGTCCATGTGAGGGACTATGTTGCTGCGTGAACAAAGCCCCCAGTGAGTCGTCGTCATCTGAATGCACGACTCTCCTGCAGGCGTCCTAACAGCAGCCGCCGCATACACAGCACTTTACGCCAACCGGGGATGTTTCAATCCCTGAAAATGGATTCTTTTTGCAATTTAATTGCAATGGACTCCGAGGTAAGATCGAGGAAATAGTCGAAACCAAGCTGCAGCTTGCAGTGTTGTGATGGTTACAACGTACTGAGGAAGGATTGCACCAGAAGTGGAGGTAGGGATAAGCTTTCCCATTGCACCAGTCTGTTCAATACAGACTTATTTCGCTTGAGCTCCAATGACCCGTACATGGAATGTATGGGGGTAGCAGTCAGTATACATCCCGCCGATAAATAGCTATATTTCAGGCTATAGGCCCAACATTAGCCCACTTTTGGAATGCCATAACCGTCTGGTCTTGGGGGACTTAAATGCTCATCATTCAATCCTCGGCAATGATCATAGTGGTGTAGCGCTGTCTGAGCAGATTGATAGCTCTACATTTGGCACGGACAACGGACAGAATCAGCGGAAATTGTGACAGCTCGCCAGATATATAACCATCGTGTCACATGGTCTCACAAATGACGTTACCTGGCAACCCGCCGTTTCTCTTGGGTCAGACAATCTCCCATATTTACCTCCATCAAAAGACCGCCTGATTGTATCACCCCTGAAAGCCACACTTTCAGCAATCATGGGAAAGATGATTGTACTAGTTTCAGTCTGTTCAAATTACCCCCCTGTCTCAAATTACCCCCCTATATGGAATGTATATGGGTAGCAAGTAAGGTGTGCCGAGGTGGAGTTGCCGGGTTAGTGGTACGTAACGTGTACATTCCGCCGAACTGTCACAGTTCGTCAGATATATAAACATCGCGTCGCTCGTCTAACAAATTACGCCACTTGGCAACCCGTCGATTTTCTTGAGTCAGATAATCTCCCCATAATTGTCTGCATCTGCAGATCGCCCGATTGCATCACCTCTGAACGTCGCACTTTCTTCATTCATGGGAAAGCTAATTGAACTAGTTTAAGAGAGTCCACTAATCACCGCTTCATACTTCTGCCAAAACCTTCTGATGTTCGGGTAGTAGAAAGGACGTTCCCAGACATCATCACTTCTGCAGCCGCAAGCTTTATACATGCAGGTCGAAAACCCGAAGTGAGACCAAATTTCCCAGAAGAGTCGGGGAATTAGTAAATGAGCATGATGATCTTCGTCGAGCCGAACCCAGTGACCCCAGAGTCACTGAGCTGACACCGTAAGTTAACAGGTTGGTCGGTGAGCATAAGTGGAACTACATAGTGGTTAAATCGTCTGAAAAGTTGAAACATTGGAGCCAGAATAAATGAATTGTGGACAATGGTTTAGGCACTTTCGAACCCTGAGTCAAGTTTGCCGACGTTATGCTGGCTGACCCCGGGAGTGACAGGGCGAAGAGAAGAGAACATAAAATCTCTTCTTGCCGAGGAAGAACCACCACAATTTACAAATGATGATATTGCTAATGCCATTAGGAACGCGTTCGGTCTTGATGGAATCTCGACGGTAATGCTGAAACAGCTGGATGAGGCGAGAGTGGAGTAACTCTCTAAAGTTCTTAAACTGTTGCTAGCCACCCACATAGTGCCCTAAGACTGGAAAAACTGAAGCCAAATAATGATGCCAGCAAAGGTGAAACGTACAGAACGGTTTCCATATGGTCGCACATAGCAAAGACTTTAATTCTCTTCAGTGTCAGAAAGTCGGAAGAAGAAGTCAAAGCCCCGTAGAGTGAAACAGGGAGTTCCCCAAGGTTGGGTGATATCTCCGGAACTGTTTTACGTCTGCCTCTCCTGTATTCCTCCCACTCCAAACGACATTGAGATTGATTGATTACCTATGCGGATGATTGTATGATCTTGGCGTCGTTCCCTTTCCTAACGTAATTTGTGAAAGGCTGCAGTCCTATTATTTGACTGATCTTACCACATTTCACCGCTCATTCTCTTCAGCACATGGACTGCGTATATGAGCATTTGGAATTCCGACCACAAACTGAGATGTAGGAAAAAGGTCCCTAGCCAGCAGTGCTTGGGGTGCAGATAAAGAAACCTTGTTGACCACTTACAACGCGATAGGCCGGTCTGCGGTAAGCTATACGGCGCCAGTGTAGTCCGCGAATATAAGTGCAACACGGAAAAATACTTAAATCTGTCAGAATGTCGGCCCGGGAACTGCAAAAGGTTTCCTCATCATGTCTTCAGTGGACCATCTACATGAGGAGACAAAGATTTTTCCGGTACAGCAAGAAATTGGCTTGCTCTCGTTGCAGTACTTGCTTGGGTGTTACCGTGAGTGCCATCCTAATCACCATATGGTGGATAGGACTCCTTCACCCAGGCAGGAATCTTCATGATCTAGAAAGTGAGGTCTCAATCGTAGATTTCCTGAACAATTTTTGAAGACATTCTGCCGACCTAGAATCGTGGATTTCCTAAAGAATTTGTCAGGAAATGTTACAGTCGCAGAAACGTGGATTTCCTAAAAAATTTTTTTGGGGTATGCTGCAGTTGCAGAATCGTGGATTTCCCCAAGAAGTTTTGAGGATATTCTGCAGACCAAGAATCGTGGATTTCCTAAAGAATTTTTCAGGACATGCTGCTGTCGAAGACTCGTGGATTTCCTCAACAATTTTCAAATACATTCTGCCGAAAAAGAATTCTGGATTTCCTCAAAAAATTTTGAAGACATTCCGCCGGCCAGAAATCGTGGATTTCCTAAAGAATTTTTTAGGACATGCTGCGGTCAAAGAATCGTGTATTTCCTCAACAATGTTTGAAGACATTCTGCCGACCAAGAATTGTGGATTTGCTAAAGAACTAACAATTTTTGAAGACATTCTGGACATGCTACAGTCGCAGAATCTTGGATTTCCTCAACAATTTTCAAATACATTCTGCCGAAGAAGAAGACATTCCGCCGGAAATCGTGGATTTCCTAAAGAATTGTTCAGGACATGCTGCAGTCGCAGAATCGTGGATTTCCTCAACAATGTCAGAAGACATTCTGCCGGCCAAGAATCTTGGATTTCATAAAGAATTTTTCAGACATTCTGCCGTCCAAGAATCGTGAATTTTCTGAACAATTTTTGAAGACATTCTGTCGGCCAGAAATTGTGGTTTTCTTCTACAATGTTTGAAGGCATTGTGCCGACAAAGAATTGTGGAATTCCTCAAAAATTTTTGAAGACATTCCTCCGGCCAGAAATCTTGGATTTCTTCAACAATTTTTGAAGGCATTGTGCCGACAAAGAATTGTGGAATTCCTCAAAAATTTTTGAAGACATTCCGCCGGCCAGAAATCTTGGATTTCCTCAGAAATTTTTGCAGGCATGCCGCCCGACAAAAATCGTGGATTTCCTAAAGAATTTATCAGGGTATTCCGCCGGTCAAGAGTCGTGGATTTGCTAAAGAATTTTTCAGGATATTCTACTGGTCAAGAACTTTGAATATCCTAAAGAATTTTTCAGGACATGCTGCAGTCGCAGAATCGTGAATTTCCTCAACAATTTTAGAAGACATTCTGCCGACCAAGAATCATGGTTTTGCTCAACAATTTTAGAAAACATTCAGCCGGTCAATTGTCTTGGATTCCCTAACGAATTTCCAGGACATTCTTCAGTGGAACAATTTCCAAAAGAATTTTTCAGGACGTGCTTCAGTCGCCCAATCGTGGATTTCCTGAACAATTTTTTAAGACATTCTACCGAGAATAATCGTGGATTACCTAAAGAATATTTGAGGAAATTCTGAAGAAGATCAGAAGTTTATTAGCAATAATAACTCTCAGGTCTATTGGGCGTATGAGTATTGTCGCTACTAATACGCCATACCTATCGTTTGATTTTAAATATTTGATAGATTCCAGATTACAGTTTTATGTTATGTACTTTCTTTTTATAAATAACTTATTTTTATATTCTCAAATAGGTGATGGGAATGTTAGTTTTGAGGAATTTGTGGATATCCTTTCAAATATGGCATACGAAGATAAATCTGGACTCCCTTCGGCTGATCAAGAAGAAAGGGAATTGCGTGATGCATTTCGGGTATTCGATAAACATAATCGTGGCTATATAACTGCTTCGGATTTGAGGGCTGTTCTACAATGTTTGGGAGAGGATTTAGATGAAGAAGAAAGTAAGTAAGGGAAAAGAAACTAAAAACCATACTACATACGTACATTCCATACAATGAATATAACACCCCAATATGCTTCCCCGTTTACTTTATAAACCAATAAAAACATATTTGCATATTCTTGACCTTGCACTTTATGTAGAATATTAATAAAGTTTTCTGCAACTTTAAACTAATAAAGTTTTTATTGTTTTTTTTTTGCATATTTGTTTCCTCCCCCACTCCCGCCCTCTCTAGTTGAAGACATGATTAAAGAAGTGGATGTAGATGGTGATGGTCGTATTGATTTTTATGAATTTGTGCATGCCTTGGGCGAACCTGAAGACTCTCAAGAAAACGACGAGGAAGAAGAGAATACCACATCACCATTGCCAACACCAAAATCGAATGTTTCCATAACATATGAATAAATTTTGAGGTTAGATGAAACGAAAAAAAAAACGAAGAGAACTCATTTAAATTCAAGAGAATGCTAAACACGAAAAAAACCCCAGACAAGGAAACACCATAATAACAAAAACCAAATATATGGAATAAAGTAATCAAAATTTAAATAAAATATAACAAACTTTTTTCTAACATACACTTAGCTTCAGGATAAGAAAAACAGGTTAAAAAATATGAAAAAAATATTTATCAAAAAATACGAATATAATGTGTGAACTTTTCTAAAAGACTCTCTCATAATAACGAAATAAATAGGAAAAAAAAGTACTTTTAGATTTTCAATAAAAAATCCCTCGAATTGCTTAACCATATTGCATTTTCGAAAGTTTAATCTTAATTTTAGTTCACTACTGCGTATTAGCGTTGCCGGTACGTATACGCTACATAAGAAGTTACTAAATTCTGTAGTGCGATTCTGTAACTAGTTAACGACGGAATTACAGACAATTATCGATAACTGGAAATTTTTATTTGCTTATAATTTCGATTAAACCAAAGTTTAGACATTTTATTTTTAATTTTAACGATTTTTGTCGGTAACTTAAATATTAGTTATGGCTATATTACACCATATGTTTTTTCAAATGTATGACATCAGCTGGTCTCTATATTAGTATACCCAAAGTGACAACATACACGTGAAAAAGCATATGGTGTAATATAGCCATTAGAAAATCGCACTACTATTCTCAATTGAATAATTTTCAAAAAAATTTAGATTTTAGCAACGAATAGGGAATTCTATCGTATCAGTGAGCCATTTTATTTTACTATCTATAATACCTTACCCTTCACTAGTCTAATAAGGCGCCTTTCAGTCATATTTAAAGCTCTAAAAATCCCAGTCGCAGAGGAAACTTATCGAAAAAAGCTATTAAAATAAATGCTCTGTTGCAGAACCTGCCAGAAGCTACTATTTTTTACTTCGATAATTTTTTTTTCTTTATGTTATCGAAAAATATATAGTAAAAATTAGAAGATTCTTGCAGTACTGGAACAGACCTATAATGATACAAAGTTTTCGCTATAGAAATATTTGCTCTGCTCCAGAACATGCAAGAATCTACCTTTTTTACTTCGATAACATTTTTTCCTTTATGTTATCGGAAAAATTGTATAAATTAGTAGATTCTTGCGGTTCTGGAACAGACCAATTATTTATAACAACTTTGCCCACTAGAAATGTGGTTGACAACAAATTTTTCGGGATAGAAAAATTGTCAATTGTTGCTATCGATAACTTTGCATAATAGAAATATTGTTATCGACAACTATTCTATATGGAAATGTTGTTAACGATAAATTTTCTAAATAGAAATATTTTTATCGACATCTTTTCTATAACGAAAAATCCTTGTCGATAACAAAATTCTGTAAGAGAATTTTGTTATCGAAAAATTTTCTGTAAGAAACTTTTGTTATCAATAACGTTTTTATATGGAAGAGATGTTATCAAGGACTTTTCTATATAGAAATTATGTTATCAATAACTTTTCTATATCTAAAAGTTGTTATCGTTAACTTTTAAACAATGAAAAGTTATTATCGAAAACTTTTATGTAACGAAAAGTTGTTATCGACTACTTTTCTGTAAGAAGATATTATTATCGACTAATTTTCTATATAGAAATGTAGTTATTGACAACTTTGCTATATATAAATGTTTTGACTGTCGATTTTTGGAAATATCGCCTGCTGTCACACTGCCCAACAACCACAAACACTCTGTGGTTGCCTAATGACTGGCAAAATTAGCGGTCACGCTGGCAAGCAATCGATATTAGAGGAAAAGTCGACATTCAAAACTGATTGTGTGTGCCTCGCTTTAAGCTGGATACACATTGCCAGTTTTGAATGACAGCTTTGTTGGTGCTTGCTAGTGTGGCCGTTCATTTTTGTCATTCATCATGCAACCACAAAATGTTTTGTGGTTGCTGGACGGTTGGACAGTTATCGATAACTGCGAAATATCGACATTCAAAACTGGCAATGTGTACTCAGCTTTAGAATTTTTGTTATCGGTAATGTTTTTTGGATATACATCTTGTTATCGACAACTTCTCTATATACAAACGTCGTTATCTACAACTTTTCTATATAGAAATGTTCTAATCGACAATCTATATATCGAACTTTCGTATCGTTATCGAAAAGTTTTCTCGACATTCACAACTGATTGTGTGTGCTTCGCTTTAGAATTTTTGTTATCGGTAATGTTTTTTGGATATACATCTTGTTATCGACAACTTCTCTATATACAAATGTTGTTATCAACAACTTTTCTATATAGAAATGTTCTAATCGACAATCTATATATCGAACTTTCGTATCGTTATCGAAAAGTTTTCTGTATAGAAATGTTGTTATCTACAACATTTCTATATAGAAATGTTCTTATCAGCAACTTTTTCTATGGAAATATATATACATAACTTTTCTATACTATATAAATGTTATCGACAACTTTCCCATATAGCAATCTTTTCATTTTTCTGCATAGAAATGTAGCTATCGACAGCATTCCTATATAGAAATGTTGCTATCGACAACGTTCGTATATATAAATGTTGCTATCGAATACTTGTCTATATTAAAATATTGTTATCGGCAACTTGTCTATATAGAAATTTAGTTATCGGTAGATTTAGGTTTCCTAGTAGCTATCTTCAAAAAGCTTTAAAAACTCTAATCCTTTAAAGCTGGGTACACATTGTCAGTTTTGAATGACAGTTTTGTTGTTGCTTGCTAGTGTGGCCGTTCATTTTTATCATTCATCATGCAACCACAAAATATTTTGTGGTTGTTGGACGGTTGGACAGTTATCGATAATTGCAAAAAATCGTCATGCAAAACTGACAATGTGTATTATACTTAAGCGGCGTACACATGATAAGTTTTGAATGACGATTTTTTTGGACATATCGATAACTGTCAAAATCTTTTGTGGTTGCCTGATGACTGACAAAAATGAACGGCCACACATGCAAGCAACCGATTATTTGGACAAAGCTTAGTTCCCCGCTCTACTTCTATTTTAAAAGCCTTTACAATTATATAAATGTTGTTATCGATAACATTTCTTTATAGAAATGTTGTTATAGACAACGTTTCTTTATAGGAGTGTTGTTATCGACAATATTTTTTTTATAGAAATGTTGCTACCGACAACACTTCTTTATAGAAATGTTGTTATCGACAAGTTATCTATGTATAACTTTTTGTTATCGGCAACTTGTCTATATAGAAATGTGGTTAAAGACAAAGTTTTTGATAGAAATATTGTTATCGATAATTTTCTATACAGGAATGTTGTTATCGATAATTTTTATATATAGAAATGTTGTTATCGACAACGTTTCTTTATAGAAATGTTGTTATCGACAACGTTTCTTTATAGAAATGTTGTTATCGACAACGTTTCTTTATAGAAATGTTGTTATCGACAACGTTTCTGTATAGAAATGTTGTTATCGACAACGTTTCTTTATAGAAATGTTGTTATCGACAACGTTTCTGTATAGAAATGTTGTTATCGACAACGTTTCTGTATAGAAATGTTGTTATCGACAACGTTTCTGTATAGAAATGTTGTTATCGACAACGTTTCTGTATAGTACTATAGAAATGTTGCTATCGACAACGTTTCTTTATAGAAATGTTGTTATCGACAACGTTTCTTTATAGAAATGTTGTTATCGACAACGTTTCTGTATAGAAATGTTGTTATCGACAACGTTTCTCTATAGAAATCTTGTTATCGACAACGTTTCTTTATAGAAAAGTTGTTATCGACAACGTTTCTTTATAGAAATGTTGTTATCGACAACGTTTCTTTATAGAAATGTTGTTATCGACAACGTTTCTTTATAGAATTGTTGTTATCGACAACGTTTCTTTATAGAAATGTTGTTATCGACAACGTTTCTTTATAGAAATGTTGTTATCGACAACGTTTCTTTATAGAAATGTTGATATCGACAACGTTTCTTTATAGAAATGTTGTTATCGACAACGTTTCTGTATAGAAATGTTGTTATCGACAACGTATCTTTATAGAAATGTTGATTTCGACAGTTTTTAAGTACTGAAAACATGTTAGCGACATGTTAGGTTCTCTATATAGAAATGTTGTTATCAACACCTTTTCTGTATTGAAATGTTGTTATCGACAACTTTTCCAAATGGAAATTTTGCAATCATCAAGTTTTTTTATATAAATGTTATCAACAACTTTTTTATAAAGCGTACTCACGATCAATTTAGATTGTCGGTTTTTCGGAAATATCGATTAGTGTCAAACAGTCCAGCAACATCAAAGGATTTTGTGGTTGTCTGATGACTGTCAAAAACGAACGACCACACCGGGAAGCAACCGATTATTTGGGCAAAAGTGATCGTGTGTACCCGCTTATAAAAAAATGTTGTCGAAAACTTTTCCTTGTGAAAATTATGTTATCAAAAACTTTTCCTATATACAAAATATTTTTATCGACACTTTTTCTATATATAGACGTTGTAATCCACAACTTTTCTGAATACAAATTTTGTTATCGACAACTTTTCTACCCAGAAATGTTGTTATCGGCAACTTTTCTACATAGAAATGTTGTTTTCGACAACTTTTTTCAAATTTAAATAATGTTATCGTCAAGTTTTCTTTATATGAATATTGTTATCAACAACTTTTGCATATGTTATCGAAAACTTTTTTCAATGAAAATAATGTTATCGACATTTTTCCTATAGAGAAATATTTTTATCGACACTTTTTCTATATATAAACGTTGTAATTGACAGCTTATCTAAATACAAATGTTGTTATCGACAACTTTTCTGTATAGAAAGGTTGTTATAGGCAACCTTATTACATGAAATGGCAAATTCTTTTGAAAAATTATATAAAAATATATATATATATATTTCCAACAACCTTTACTATAGAAACATATCAACCACTCCTAGACTTTATTAATTCTCATTGCACCACCTTTATTAGAAAATCAATACATTTTACACTAAACAAACAAAATATTAAAAGGAAATTCAACTTTTTTCCCACAAACCTAAGAATTTTTTATAACTTTTTAATCAATAATTATATCCTTGTATAATATAAATTAAATCCATTAACTAGTAACAACAAACAAGTATTGAAATCAAATGTAATGCTATGAATGAATATTTAAATATTTTAAATTTAACTAAGATAATTATTATTCTTTTCGATAAATAACAAATATAGACATAAATAATTAGCTCCAACTTGACACAATTGGCTTTTTAAATATTATATTTCAAATTAAATTAAACGAAAATAATATTAATAATAAATTCGATATAACTATATTTAATTGTAAAAAAAAACAAATACAAACTAAACAAAATATTTCACTTAATTTCAATAAATACTTCAAAATCAAAAAAATGGATAAACGTGAAAAATTGGGATTTTTCTTTACGAATTGAAAGGTTGTGAAGGAAAATGGTAAGTAATTGAATATTAATGGTCTGTTCCGATAACATAAAGGAAAAAATGTTATCGTAGTAAAAAATAGTAGCTTCTTGCAGGTTCTGGAACATAGCATAACTGTATATTTTTATCGACAACAATATCCGGGTGGGAAAAGTCATTAATATATAGACTGGTCCAGTACTGCAAGTATTTACTAATTTTTACTTTTTTCGATCACATAAAGGGAAAATTGTTATCGTAGTAATAAGTAGTAGCATGGCGGAATAAGAAGGTGTTACATCGATAACAATAATTGGTCCATTTAGCACACCAAACGTCAAAATAACGCATTACTGTGAATTGCTCGTTTACCTTTTGTTTGTAATTTTATTCACAATAATGCATTTTGACAGCTAATGTGATAATCAGCTGTTTTTGCCGTTGTACCTGTATTATTGTGCCATGAGTAGTACTTTTTGCAGGTTCTGGAACAGAGAAATATTTTATTTAGGGGACCTAATAATTGGGTCTGTTCGATAACATCGCAAGTATATGCAAGTTCTTGGAAGTACTTCTCAGTTCTCTTTTACTGAACAAGTTTTTTATCGAACAGCATTTTATAAAAGTTTGTAAAATGTTGTCCGTCGGCCTTTAATAGATCTTTTCAGACTTCTATAAATTTTATTTAATATTTAATTGTCGTTTAAGTATAAACTTTTACTCCTACGAACTAACCTCTTTAACTTGAAAACAAGTGGAAAATAGTTCAAATTGGAACAACTGAATTGTTAACTGTAACATTGGCATCCTTTGCATAGTAAATAAGTTGTGGCGGAAAAATGTTTATCTGGCCTTTGGGTTTCTAATGGTATTTTGCATAGATTCAACTTGTTCAGTTTTTTTTTCTATTTTTATTTCATGTTTTTGTTTTGGCTTTCCCATTTCCGTTGACAAATAAGAATACCCACAACATGGACCTTCAGCAGTCTTTGTTTGGGTATTGTGGTGTACAGCGAGGAGGAAGACCAACCACAACAAGAACTAGCAAAAACAAACAAATGCTGGGATTGGAAGATTCATGGTAATTTAATGTGGTCAAAATGTAGTTACACTGAATTGGGGTATCGTTTTGAACAGAGATTGGATAACAATAAAACAAATGGAAATGGAAGCATCTTTAAAATGACCCAAAGGGGAAATGGTGTTGTTATTTCTAATCACAAAAGGTAAGGTTGCAATTAAATTTGATTCATCTGAAATTTGAAAAAAACCTGAGTCAGTTTGTAATTTGTCCATCGAAAAGAGTTCTCACAAACTTTTCTGGTAAAGAAAACATTTATCGGGAACTTTTCTATAAGGCCATGTTTATATTATAGCCTGTTGCAGGGTTAACCTTCTTAATGAGGATTTATTTGAAGTATACGCAAAGGAATTGACATCTGAAACCCAGTGGGTTTGTTAAATCCGGTTATATATAAACGTACTATAACGAAAAGTTGTTGTCAAAAGTTTTTTTTTATCAAAAAGTTGTTATCGCCAACTTTTCTAAGCCCCGGTCCACACTAAAGCGATTTCTTTGAAATAATATTTATGCGTTCTTAGATGGAGTCCCATAGTCCCGGCCCATACTAGTGCAATTTCAATGAAATTCTTTCATGAAATTATATATATAAAATTACTTTAGTACGGAATTCGATCTAAGACCGCCTTATTTCATTGAAATCGCTTTAGTGTGGTCCGGGACCACAAGAACATCTATGTAATTTCATTGAAATCACTCTAAGAACTAATGCTTGATTTACATTTACGAAATCCACTCGATTTCAACTGTCAAATCCTTTGCGTATACGTTACATGAAAACTCATCTGAAATCCATTGGATTTCATTTGACGTTTAAGCAATGGAATTGAATGTTGAAATCGAGTGGATTTCGTAAATGTAAACTTACTATAATAGTTCATTAACATTTTCGAAATCGAGTGGATTTCAACTGTCAATTCCCTTGCGTTTACCTCAAATGAAAACTAATCTGAAATCCATTGGATTTCATTTGACGTTTAAGCAATGTAATTGACAGTTTAAATCAAGTGGTTTTCGTAAATGTAAACGTACTGTTACGGAATTAGGTTTAACTATCTCCGTGTAGACGTTGTTTTATGTCATGTTCAACTTTTCTGGGGAGCAAATTTGATTTTCTACAACGAAAACTTGTTATTGACTGCTTTTCTATAACGACAATTGTTATCGATAATTTTTCTACAACGAAAACATGTTACACATGCTGTGTTCCAGTACTTGCAAGAATCTACTATTTTTTACTACGATAACAATTTTTCCTTTATGTTATCAGAAAAAATAGTGAAAAATAGTAGATTCTTGCAGTTCTGGAACAGACCAACAACAACTTGTCTGTAACAAATGGTCTGTTCCTTTACTTTCGAAAGTGGTAAAACCGGCAAAAGTAGCAAAAGTTGTAAACTGCTCCCATATGAATTGTATGGTGTCTGAAGTAAAGGAACGCTTTTCGAGTAAAAAGTGGCAAAACTTGAAGATTCTTGCACGTAAAGGAACAGAGCTAAAAACTTGTTATCGAATACTTTCTTTTATAACCTAAGTTGTTATTAGAAACTTTTTTCTATACTGAAATGTACAGCGTATTCTTTATAACCAAAAATGTTCTTCGTCCTTTCATTAAACTCTCAAATATTTCAATTTAAATTTATTTAATTGTCAAAAGTTAAACCATTCCAAGAAGTGTCGATTTTCTCTCACCCATCTTCAATTTATTTATTTTTGCCTTTAGATAGCATTTCCCCATAGAAATGAGTTTTTGTGTTGAATTGCCAGTATTTGTTTCCATTTGAAACCTCAAATATTCAATGGATACGAACGAAATCACCAAACCTTCATACTCCATCCGCATTTCATGTCAATGGGGAGAAACATTTCACAAATGGCTTGAAGAATTTTTTCAACAAATTGAATTCGTTGAAACGAATGCATTGTTACTGTCAGTTAAAGACGATTGAGACATTCTTTTTGTATTGATTGCTTTATTCCTGTGGGGCCTGTGTTGTAGTGCAACGAAGTGTTGATAACAGTGGGGGAAGAGATATCTGGTTGGAAAAAGTCATGAATCTTAAAGTAGAAAAACTTCAGAAACAAGAAATCGAAAAATATGCAAGGAATTTGAGAAATAAGGTTATCGATAGTAGATACCGACAACTTTTCCATAACTTAAAGTAGTTATCGACAAATTTTCGTTAGAGAAATATAAAGAAATTTTTCAATAACACTGTGGACCAGTTTTAACTAGGCGTTTACACAAGACAGACTGTCTGCAAATACAACTCTGATTTACTAACACATACATATGTACATTTGTCGGCAGTCTCCCAGCTGTCTGTCCATCATTTTTTCGGAGACAGTCGGGTTAACAAATTTTTGACATTTTTTATAAAAAAAATTGAGATAATAATTGAAATGTGTTGGAAACAAAAGAACATGAACAAAAACAAAATATGTGAAAGGAAACAAAAAGAAATGGACGATATTGGGCGCCTACGTCACACAGGCATGTTTTGGGTTTTTGACAATCAATACATGAACTCAACTGTCCTGTCATGTGTAAACGCAGGGTAAGGTAACCTTGTGCAAACATTTTGAGCTGAGGATTTTTTGAAAGTACAGACCCAAACGACAAAAACACTAGTTGGGTTTTGTTGTGTCAGATCCAGGGGCTCAATTCTGTTTCTATGAAATTGTGAAATGAAAAATTTTATAAAGGAGAAAACTGTTCATTTCAAATTTTCATAGAACAAGAATCCAGCCCCAGCATGGATTTTATGGCCCCATCATGCCAACATTGCTAAATATTGACTCTTTAATGCAATTCTGGGCTATATATCTTAAACCTATTGGTCTGTTCCTTTACTTTAAAAAATGGTAACAGTGGCAAAAAATGGTAAAAGTGGTGAACTGGTCTCATATAAGTTGTATGCTTGTTGAAGTAAAGGAACGCTTTGCAGGTTAAAAATGGTAAGAAATGATAACCTCAGGCAGGTAAAGGAACAGAGCTTATGTGAATCTTCATCTGACCTCCGAACCAAATATGTATGTAAGGGCAAGACTAATATTTGGATAAATAATGAATTGGAAAAACTACATTTACTGCCTCAAATTTTATAAAATATCGAAAATTTCCATAATTTGTATACATTTTGCACCATATCTCCAGAACCGTTATTTTTTTTTCTTATAGCTCTTTTAGACTAGCCATAAATCCTCGGCTGGATTTATTAAATCCAATACATATCTCATATACCTTTTGGAGGATTTAAATGGCAGTCAGCTGATTTTTGTGCATAGCACAATTACCAAGATAGGTGCATCAGCCCATCTGATCGAATTTGAAACGTCAAAAGAATTTTTTGTAAATTGAATTCGTCTCAAAAAACGTACGTCAAATTACAAATTTATTGTTTAATACTGAAAATGTTAGCACATTATTCTACTAATGCTAACTAAAGAGCAAATAAAGAATTATTTTATCGCAGTTTGCCCATCTAAAATAAATAAACGAATTATTTCGTTCTTTAGACATCGTAAATATTAGTCTTGGTTGATTAAAATCAATTTTTCCGCCTTGTTTAGGCCGCCATCAGACCATTTGCTTTTTAACATGTATGACATCAGCTGTTCTGTAGTATTAGTATTCCAAAAGTGACAACATACATGTGAAAAAGCAGATGGTTTGATGACGCCTTACAAATTTTTACATTTTAAATTATTTTTAGTGTAGCAATTCACCGATGCATCTACCTTGTTTCTTGTGCCAGCTTGGAACTTTTTGTATTTTCTAGCAACATGTTGCAAAAACAGAGTTGTATACGAGGATTTATGCCAGATTGAAAACAAATCCACTCAATACGAGGATTTATTTTTGTATGGGAAATCTGGTAGATTTTGGCTGGAGTTTGCAAATAAAACCTGATAATGTGCTAAATCCGGCTAATGAAGTCATATCTAACCCCCTGTTTTTGTAACTATTTTTTGTTCGTTCGTCTATATTCGTAATAATTTGGGCAACCATAGCTCAGCCCCTAGATGACATACAGATCTAATTCTTCGTAGACCTGTTCTATATATAGTTAAGAATTCCTCATTCAAAAATCAGCGTTCCAGAATTGCGCTAAGGCGAGTAAATCGATCTAAAAAATTTGACAATTCGTGTGAGAACATACAATTTTTTTTACAAAAACTGGGGGTAAATGGGCTATTAATGTTTTCTTTTGGAAGAATATTGGCTAAAATGTAAGACACAACTCTTCAGAACATGTCGTTGTTGTAAAATGTCTCTATCACGTTGTTTTCAGTATATTTTCCAACGATGATTTCATAAATATGTGAATAATGTGGTGAAATCCGAAATGCGAGAATAAACTGTTTGTGTGAACTTTATTTGAAATAATTTTTGTAATAGATATGACGCAAATTACCGCTGATACAACATGAAGTAAGCAGTTTAGAGTTTCGAAATGTTCTAAAGAATTGTTGAGAACTTTATTTGGAATGTTTTTGCAAAAGGTTACCTCGTTCAACTCCCAATAGTTTAGCCGATACTGAGCAGAATTTCAGCAATTATGTAAAATTTTCTATATTTCATAGATTTTGATGTCCTAGATGTAGTTTTTCTTATGTGGTTTGTTCAACAGATAACTTTTACTAGTTTAGTGCTACAATAGGTGTATCTTTTTACATACTAAATGTTGCTGAAGCATTTTTTCAGCAAGTTTTCCTTTGTATAACTGTCAATATCTGCAACATTAGTAAAAATTATTACTAATTATCACGTAAAAAGACACAGCTAATAGCTCATTTAGACTAGCCATAAATCCTCGACTGGATTTTTATAAATCCAGTACAAATCTCATTGCATTTAGATATACCTTTTGGAGGTTTTAAATGGCTGTCAGCTGATTTTTGTTCATAGCACAATTACCAAGGTAGATGCATCAGCCCATTTGATCGAATTTGAAACGTTAATAGAAGTTGTTGTAATTTGAATTCGTATCAGAAAACATACGCCAAATTACAAATTTATTGTTTAATATTGAAAATGTTAGCACATTATGCTACTAATGCTAACTAAAGAGCAAATAACGATTTATTTTATTGCTTAGACATCGTAAATATTAGTCTTGCTTGATTAAAATCAACTTTGTACATCAAAACAAATTTAATTTTTCCGCCTTGTTTAAACATTTTGACATTTCCAATTATTTTTACTGTAGCAATTCATCGATGCATCTACCTTGTTTCTTGTGCCAGCTTGCAACTTTTTGTATTTTCTAGCAACATGTTGCAGAAAACAGAGTTGTATACGAGGATTTATGCCGGATTTAAAACAAATCCATTCAATAAAAGGATTTATTTTTGTATGGGAAATCTTGTAGATTTTGGCTGGATTTAGCAAATAAAACCTGATAATGCCTAAATCCGGCTAATGATGTCATATCTAAATGACCTATAATATTGCCAAATACACCAAATTCCTAACCGTTTCTAAGATAAAGGTCCGATAAATGCAAAAAACTGTAGTTTTATCCTGGTTTAGATGAGGCCATAAAATCCGAACTGGATCTGACAGGACGAAACCATACTACGGGTTTTGTAGTCCCAATATGTACTCTCAAAAAATGAAAACTTTTCTATAACGAAAATATGCTATAGGCAATAACGAAAAGATGTTATCGACAACTTTTATATAACAAAAAGTTGTTATCGACGACATTTCTATAACACAAAGTTGTTGTCGACAACTTTTCTTTAACGGCACGTTATTATCGACAATATTTATATAACAAAAATTTGTTATCGACAACTTTTCTGCAACGAACATTTTTGAACATTTTGAAAAGTTGTTATAGACTACTTTTCTATAAAACAAAAATGTTATGGACAACTTTTGTATAAATCACATTTGTTATCGACAACTTTTCTATAAATAAAAGTTATTATGAACGATTTAGATTTAGAGCGTTCCGCTTAACTTAAAGTTAAAACTGATGATTGAATTTCAAGGAGGAGATTCTTGACATTAACGTTCAATGTGAAAATTATATTTTCAATGCCTCCAAATTGGTTTATTTTACGTTTTCAAATCCGTCAGATAGTAAAAGAACACATATAATAATGGCCCTAAAACTGTGTACACATTAGCTTTGTTCCAGAACTAAAAAGATTTTACAATTTTTACGACTTTTACACATTTTACCCGAAAACCCGTTCCCGTACACCAAAAAGTTGTACAATTTTCACTTCTCTTTAAACAAAAATGGCGCTGAATGGCGCTCTCATTGTTTTGAATGACAGCTTTGCTCAAATAATCGGTTGCTTGCTCGTGTGGCAGTTCTTTTTTGTCGTTCATCATGCAACCACAAAATATTTTGTGATTGTTGGACAGTTATCGATAATTGCAAAAAATCGTCATTCAAAACTGACAGCTGTACACATTAGCTATTAAATCTTTGCTCTAAGGAAATGTTGCTATGGACTACTTTTCTGTAGTGCGAAGTGGTTATCGACAACTTTTCCGTGACGAAAGGTAATTATTGACTACTTATCTGCAACGAAAAGTTCATATCGACTATTTTGCTATAACAAAAAGTTGTTATCGATAATGTTTCTATAACAAAAAAGTTGTTATCGACCCCTTTTCAATAATAAAAATTTGCTATCGACAACTTCTCTATAAGAAAACAGTTTTCAATAACATTTCTTCAAAAGATAAGCAGCCCTATTCTGAACATTCCCATGCGAACTGTTTCCCATGGGATCAAAATTTCCTATTCGCACGCTTTCCACATTCTCAACGACGCGGGAACAGCAAAAACGGGGAGATGAAATTTCGAAATTAGTTACACCAAATTATAATAGCATACTTTTGGGGCTGTAATTTTGTTTTTTAATGCAAAATGTGGTGGAATAAGAATGTGTTACATCAAATCCAAGATCTATTTAACAGGTCACGTAAGTAGCACAACAACAACTCATTTTTGACGGAAAGTTCTTCAATATGTCAAAATGTTTGTTTACGTTTTCATACAATTTATTCACAATAACAAAAAATTTGACAGATTGAAACCAATCAGCTGGACGTTTTACGCCACCTTATTATTTCATCATGATCAAATCATGTCAAACGTCAAATTTGCTCACAATAATGCATTACTGTGAACTGCTTGTTTACATTTTGTATGTGATTTTATTCACAATAACTCATTTTGACAACTGGTATGAAGATCAGCTGTTTTTGGCGTTACACCTTATTATTCCACCATGGTTTAACCCAAGAATCCGTCCTCGGAATAATGAAATTATTTTGTTTCTTTCGATATTTTTATTTTCGATATTTGTTATCGACAACTTTTCTATAAGAAAAACTTTTTATCGATAACTTTCCTATAACGAAAAATTTTTATCGCAAAGTTTTCTTTAATAAAAAGTTCTTATCGACGGCTATTCTAAAACGAAAAGTTATCGACAACATTTCTATAATGAAAAGTTGTTACCGACAACATTTCTGTATGGAATATTGTTATCCATAACTTTTCTATAACGAAAAGCTATCATCGATAACTTTTATACCCTCCACCATAGTATGGAGGGTATATTAAGTTTGTTTTTCCGTTTGTAACGCATTGAAATACTCATTTGCGACCCTATGAAGTATATATATTCTTGATCTGAGTCGATCCGAGCATGTCCGTCCGTCCGTCTGTGGTAATCACTCTAGCATCCACAAAAATGGAGATAGAACGCTGAAATTTTGGGAAAATGCGTCTTTTGTTTGCAGGCAGGTCAGTTCGATGATGAGCTATATCGGTCCACGTTTTGGTATAGCTCCCATATAACGGTACCCCCCGATTTACGGTATTTTGACGTTTTTAGCTACAATTTCAGACCGATTTAGCTATAATTTGACATTTAGTGTTCTTAAGTGTCAATAAACTTATATAACAAAAGTTGTGGGCATAGGTCCACGTTTTGGTATAGCCCCCATATAACGATACCCCCGATTTACGGTATTTTGAAGTTTTTAGCTACATTTTCAGACCGATTTAGCTATAATTTGACATTTAGGGCTCTTAAGTGTCAATAAACTTATATAACAAAACTAGTGGACATAGGTCCATGTTTTGGAATAGCCCCCATATAACGTTACCGCCCGATTTCAGGTATTTTGACGTTTTAAGTCACATTTCTAGACCGAATTAGCTATAATTTGATATTTAGGGTTCTAAGTGACTAAAAAACGTATATTCGAAAAAATTATGAACATACATAGGTACATGTTTTGGTATAGCCCCATATAAAGGCCTGCGTACATAAGCTGCTCTGCCTGATTGCCTTGCGTTCCTGCTTCATTTTTGACATAATAAAAATAAAAGAATAAAGAAGGCCGAGGAAATTTCGAACTGGGTTGCCCTTTTCTTTTTTATTCTTTTATCAGAAGTAAGCAAGGTAATTGCCAGCTTACCTTGCTTACAGCTTATGTACGCAGGCCTTAACGGTACCTCCCGATTTTCGGTATTTTGTGATTTTTACCTACAAGTTTTAATCGAATTAGCTGTAATTTGAACATTTGACATTTGAAGTTCCATTCCACACCTCTACAACAAAATTGTCTGAAATTTTGGGAAAATGCGTCTTTTGTTTTCAGGCAGGTCAAGTTCGATGATGGGCTATACCGGTCCACGTTTTGGTATAGCCCACATATAACGGTACCCCCCGATTTACGGCATTTTGACGTTTTTAGCTACATTTTCAGACTGATGTAGCTATAATTTGATATTTAGGATTCTTAAATGTCAATAAACTTATATAACAAAACTTGTGGATATAGGTCGACGTTTTGGTATAGCCGCAATATAACGGTGACCCCGATTTACGGTATTTTGACGTTTTTAGCTACATTTTCAGACCGATTTAGCTATAATTTGACATTTAGGGTTCTTAAATGGCAATAAACTTATATAACTAGTGGACATAGGTCCATGTTTTGGAATAGCCCCCATCCCATTTAAGTCACATTTCTAGACCGAATTAGATATATAGTCTGTTCCAGAACTGCAGGAATATACTAATTTTTACTATTTTTTTTCGATAACATAAAGGAAAAAATGTTGTCGTAGTAAAAAATAGTAGATTCTTGCAGGTTCTGGAACAGAGCATTTATTTGATATTTAGGGTTCTAAGGACCAAAAAACTTATATTCGAAAAAATTATGAACATAGGTCCATGTTTACAAGTTTTAACCGAATTATCTGTAATTTGAACATTTGACATTTGAAATTCTTAGTGGTCAATACACCTCTCCACCAAAAATTGTCAAGAAAGGTCGATGTATTGATAAAGCCCCCATATAAAAGTACCTCCTGATTTTCAGTAATTTGATAATTTTACCTACAATATTAAACCGAACTAGGAGTAATTTGACATTTGAAGTTCTTAGTGGTCAATTTGGCAATTTTAGCTAATTTGACATTTGAAGGTTGTGGTGGTCACCACACATCTGCATCAACAATTTTCAACATAGCCCCAATATTTTACTTAAAATTTTTAACCGAACGTAGGTCCATGTTTTGGTATAGCCCCAAAACAAACCTCCCGATTTTCCGTACCTTAGCTTTATTTTTGGACGAACTTTCCGTGATTTGAAATTTAAAAGCCAACAAAAATTCTGCAACAAAAACTTTTCATTTAAGTTCATATTTTCGTGTAGCTCACATACCTCCGAACTAGCTGTTAATGACATTTGAAGTTCCCACGTTATGTACCGATTTTCGGTATTTTGAGGATTCTAGCTACAATTTTTAACCGAATTAGGAGTTATTTAATTAAAGGCTCCCATCAAAAACTGTCAAAATAGGTCCATGTTTTATTATAACCCCTATATAACGGGGGCCACCGTGGTGCAATGGTTAGCACGTCCGCCTTGCACTCAGAAGGTCTGCGGTTCGAATCCCAGGCCAAGCAACATCAAATTTTCAACGGTGGCAAAATTCCCCCTCGGTAATGCTTGGCGACATTTCCTGAGTATTTAAGCCATGAAAAACTTCTCTACAAGTGGTGTCGTAAGACACGCCGTTCGGACTCGGCAATAAAAAGTAGGTCCCATATCATTGAGCCAATATGAATCGGCGTGCACTCATTGATATGAGAGAAGTCTCCCTTGTCCCATCTGGGATGTTTGTGGAACAATTATTATATAACGGTATCTCCCAATTTCTAGCCCACCAATAATTGTCAACATATGTACATAGTTAGATATATGCACCATAAAAAATTGCCTCCCGAATGAAGCATTTTATGTACATTATCTGACATTTTAACGTACCCACTTAATGTTGGGGACAAGAATGAAAACTAATTATTCCATTTTAGTTCAGAACATTTTATGGTGGAGGGTATGAAAAGTTCGGCCCGGCCGAACTTAACGCTTTTTTACTTGTTATAACTTAAATCTGTTATCGACAATTTTTCAGTTAAGGGGAGTACACACTAACAGTCAAAACTGACAGTCAACGTACTTTAAGGACAATTTTCTGGCAAATAACAACGTTTATTTAGCTAAAAACGTTTGAATACAATATTTACGATATTATTTAGAGATTATAAAAGAAATTTTTCAATTAGGCTTTGATATTCACGAAATAGACCTCGATGACTGTCAGTTTTGCTTGTCAATGTGTACTATACTTTACGAAGAGTACCACCGATAACTTTTTTATAATGAAATTTTGTTATAGAAAACTTTTCTATTATTATCAAGAAATTTTCTATAACGAAAAGTTGTTATCGACAACTTTACTGAAAGGAAACTTGTTATTGAGAACTTTCCTATAACAAAAAGTTATTATCGGTAAGTTTCCTATAATGGACAAATTTTTCTATAATCGACAACTTTTGTAGGATGAAAAGATTGGTCTGTTCCAGTACTGCAAGAATCAATTTTTTTTACTATTTCTTCCGATAACATAAGGGAAAAAATGTTATCGTAATAAAAAATAGTAGCTTCTTGCAGGTTCTGGAACAGAGCAATAGTTATGAAGAACTTTTTTGTAAGTCCCAATTTACATTAGGCGAGTTTACTTGCGGCAATTGTCAGTTTCTAGGTGAGAGAGGGTGCTGAGAGGCAAAGGGTTACCATATGCCTCACCTCTCTCTCCTACAAAATGACAATTGCCGCAAGTAAACTCGCCCAATGTAAATTGGGACTATCGAAAAGTTGTTATCGAAAACTTTTGAATAAGAAAAGCTTGTTATCGATAACAACAACTATTTGCTCCGTTCCAGAACCTGCAAGAAGCTACTATTTTTTACTACGATAACATTTTCTCCTTTATTTTATCGAAAGAAATAGTAAAAAATAGTAGATTCTTGTAGTTCTGGAACAGACCAATTCTGTAACGAATAGTTCTTATCAACATCTGATCTGTTCCTTTACGAGCCTGAGGTTACCATTTCTTACCATTTTTAACCTGTAAAGTGTTCCCTTACTTTTAATAGCATACAATTTATATGATAGCAGTTTACCACTTTTACCATTTTCTGCCACTGTTACCATTTTTAAAAGTAAAGGAACAGACCAATCTTTTCCATAACGAAAATTGTTATCGACAACTTTTCTATGATGAAAAGTTGTTATCGACTAACTACAACTTTTCTGTAAAGAAAGTCGTTATCGACAACTTTTCTATACAAAATACCTGTGTTGACAACTTTCCTATACGAAAAGTATATACCAAAAATATATTTTGGAGAAAATAGTTATCGGCCACTTTCTAGTAGAACGACTATCCTCTACCTCGCTATTTCGAATGTTGTAGTGCGAATCTCATCATCCATATGCATTTGCTTTTTCTGGGAAGTACATACTACATATTTCACAAGTTTTTGTTGTTTCCTCTACTTTGTGTGCGTTTTCTCCTTGCCTTGTAAAGACAAGACAAAAGACGCATTAAACTTAAATGACAACGAAAAAGAGTGTGCGAATGGATGGATCCTTGTGCAAAAAAAAAAAAAAAATACACTTAACTATGCAAAGGAATTCAGTTGACAAAGACAACTTTAAATTAATACTATTATCAACTTTTTTCAATGAAGTAAAAATTGCAAAAATACTTTCTTAATGTTGAGAATAATTTAATATAATTAAATGCAATGAATTTTAATTAAAGTGAAGTGAGTCAATGATATGCAAAAGAGGAGAAGAAGAAAGCAATGTGTGCTGTAATCCTGTAAATACATTTTAGTTGATACTTTTGGAAGGTTTCTCATTTCGTAGTGTAAGAAGTGATAGTTGAAAGGTTAATTAAGTTGTTGATGGCAAGGAAATATGGCAATTTTCTAAGGCTTCCTTTCAAACATAAAATAGGTTTTTGGGTTAGTTGGGTAAGTTGATTTGACCTTGTTAGTTAATGGCCTTAAAGTTATCTGTCTACTAATCGCATTAAAGTTTCTCCATTTTATTAACATAGGTAATGCATGTCCGATAAGGTATCATCTCTCAAATCTCAAATTTGTCAACTATAAAAGCTAAGCATCCTGCCCTTTAGATTCTCTTCTCTGTAGCCCAATTTTGTGTAGTTGTTGTTGTCTTCATGTCCATGAATTTGTAAATCCTTTATTCTTTTGAAAACAACCGTAAATAAAAGTGTGTGTGTGTGTTCGTTCAAAAGCAACAGTCTGTCATTCTGCGACCTCCATAGGGACCATTTAAGACAAAACAAGTCATTTTAAATGGCGGAAACCATTGAAGGCATCCTTCAAATGTTAAATACCAGCAACAGAGAAGCACCAACAGCAAACATCAAGGTTTTGTATTAAATAACAAACAAGTGTCGAATGTTTTGACATAACGTTACGTTCCTTTCTTTGCCTTTCACCTTCTTGTTTTTCTTTATTTGATACCTTTGTCATTAGCGTTTTATTTCCAATTAAACGCAATTTCGTGAATTTGAAAGCTGCTTAAAATTCTTAAGCATCAGACATGGCAACAAGCTGTTACAATTGTCCACCCCTTGCTCCAAAAAAGATAAAGGACCTTCTGCCAATGATGTTCTCGTCTTGAGTAGCAATTAATTGGGTGTTCATTTTAAATGAAATGTCATAGTTGCTGGCAGTTAAGTTGGTGGGCGTTTTGTTATGAACATGGAGGTCAAAACAATTATCATTGGAGGTGAGTAAATATTTTGTGGGGGGTATTCAATGAAATTTAATTTTGTTGTTTACGTAGGTAAACATTTAAGACTATATTTACATTAGGTAATTTTCCTTGCGGCAATTGTCAGTTTGTTGGTAAGAGAGGGTGTTGAGAGGCAAAGGGTTACCGTATGCCTCAACTCTCTCTCCATCAATCTAACAATTGCCGCAAGGAAAATTGCCTAATGTAAATATGGACAAAGTTGTAGTAATAATTGTAATAACTGTTTTGCCGTGTGTTCTTGTTAAAGAAAAGAGTTAGAGATATATTTTAGTTAAATGAAGATGAAGAAACGTTGTTATCGATCGTGATGTATGCGGATGATTTTACGATCTTGGCGTCGGGTCCTATCGTCGATGACATATGTGATAGGTTACAAGTCTACATAGCTGACCTAGTGCAGTTCTTCCATCTGAGGAATATGAAAATATCTGCCGCTAAATCACCACATGGACGACTGAGATGAGGCTCCCACTGAACATATTGGTCGATGGTGCACTGATTCCGACCACTAACTACCCTAAAATACTGGGTGTAACGTTCGATAGCATGTTCAAGTCGTCCGCGGATGCCACAGCTATTTGCAATAAGATCAGAAGTAGGAACAAGGTTCTCAAGTCGCTGGCCGGCAGCACTGGTTGCTGATAAAGAAACCTTGTTGACCACCTACAATGCAATAGGCCGGTCTGTGGTAAGCTATGCGGCGCCAGCGTGGTCTGCAAGGGTTAGCGCATCGCAATGGAAGAAGATACAAACCTGCCAGAATGCCGCCCTGAGGACTGCTACAGGGTGCCTCCTCATGACACCAGTGGACCATCTTCATGAGGAGGCGAAGGTTTTACCGGTGCGTCAGCACAATAAGATGTTGTCGATGCAGTACCTGCTTGGGTGTTACCGCAGTGAGCATCCCTGTCACGATTTAATGGACAGGCTCCCCCACCCAGGCACGTCAGGAGAGACCTTCATGATCTAAAGAGAGAGGTCCAAAGGTATAAAAGAGAACTTCTAGATCAACGAGCCTATCAGGCAGGCTTGAATCGCATTCACAACAACATGGTTGCGCAAGCAGTACGAAGATACAGTGTGAATGCCGTACTTGGAGACCATCCCCCATTAATCGCAGCAGAAGAACGCCAGCTGCCAAGGCAAACACGAGAGGTTTTAGCTCAGTTAAGATCCGGACGATGCAGCCGCCTCTATTCGTATTGGGCCAGAGTTGACGCCACGATACCCAACATATGCCCAGCATGTGGGTTGGGACCACACGATACTCTGCATTTATTCAACTGCCCAGCTAACCCTACTCACCTGTCTCCTCATTCTTTATGGACGCAACCAGTCCAGGTTGCAGAATTCTTGAGTCTGGATACAGAGGAACTTGTTAACTGAAATAATACACGAACCAACATATATGCGTTGCTACAACAACAACAACAACCTTTCTGTAAAGAAAATTTGTTATCGACAACTTTTTGTAACGAAAATTTGTTAGCGACAACTTTTCTATAACAAAAAACAATTATCGATAGCTTTTCTATCACAAAAAGTTGTTAGCGACAACTTTTCTATAACCAAAAGTTTTTATCGACAACTATAATAAAAAGTTCTTACCGATAACTTTTCTATAACGAAACTTTGTTATCGAAAAAACATACGATAAAATGTTATCGAAAAAATCTATAAGTTGTTATTGACAACTTTTCTATAAGGCAAAATTGTTATCGGCAACTTTTCTATAACGAAAAGTTGTTATCGACTACTTTTCTATAATAAATAGTTGTTATCGACAAGTTTTCTATAACGAAAAGTTTTTTATAGAAAAAAATCTTAAACGAAATGTTCTTATCGACAAAAATTCTATAACGAAATGTTGTTATTAAAAAATGTCTACAAGAAAAGTTGTTATCGAAAAAATAGTAATACGAAATGTTATCGAAAAAATTTCTATAAAAAAAGTTGTTATCGACAACTTTTCTATAGTCAAAAGTTTTTATCGGCATCTATAATGAAAAATTGTTATCGACAAATTTTTTACAGCGAAGAGTTGTTATCGAACAAAAAAACTTAAACACGAAATTTTAAAGTTTTTGCCTTTTTAGGGGCGAAGGCCATTATTTGTGAGATTTAATTAATTTAATTAATCGAGCTTTTTTATGACCTAAGGAGATTACATTGAAAAATTGATATCTAGCGAAGTCCTACACGAAATGTTATCGAAACAAATCTATAAGTTGTTACCGACATTTTTTCTTTATATCGCAAAGTTAGTATCGACAACGTTTCTATAGCGAAAAGTAGTTGTAGAAAAAATCTAAAACAAAATGTTGTTATCGAAAAAAATTCGGTAACAAAATGTTGTTATCCAAAAAAATGTCTATAACGAAAAGTTGTTATCGGCAATTTTTCTATAACGAAAAATTATTATCGACAACTTTTCTATAACGAAATGTTGTTATCCATAGCATTTCTGTAAAGTACAGAACACATTGTCAGTTTTGAATGACGATTTTTTGCAATTATCGATAATATTTGGTGGTTGCATGATGAATGACAAAAATTATCGATAATATTTGGTGGTTGCATGATGAATGACAAAAATGAACGGCCACACTAGCAAGCAACAACAAAGCTGTCATTCAAAACTGGCAATGTGTACCCAGCTTAACGAATAGTTGTTATCGAAAAAAAAACTCTTAAAAGAAATCTTATCGAAAAAACCTATAAGTTGTTATCGACAACATTTCTTTATATCGCAAAGTTAGTATCGACAAATTTTCTATAGCGAAAAGTAGTTGTAGAAAAAATCTAAAAGGAAATGTTGTTATCGAAAAAAATTCTATAACGAAATGTTGTTATCCAAAAAATGTCTATAACGAAAAGTTGTTATCGGCAATTTTTCTATAAAGAAAAATTATTATCGACAACTTTTCTATAACGAAATGTTATCATCGACAACTTTTCTATAACGAAAGTTGTTATCCATAAGTTGTTATCGACAACTTTTCTTTATATCGCAAAGTTAGTATCGACAACTTTTCTATAGCGAAAAGAAGTTGTAGAAAAAAATTCTATAACGAAATGTTGTTATCCAAAAAATATCTATAACGAAAAGTTGTTATCGGCAATTTTTCTATAACGAAAAATTATTATCGACAACTTTTCTATAACGAAATGTTATTATCGACAACTTTTGTATAACGAAAAGTTGTTATCCATAGCATTTCTGAAACGAATAGTTGTTATCGCAAAAAACACTTAAAAGAAATCTTATCGAAAAAACCTATAAGTTGTTATCGACAACTTTTGTATATATCTCAAAGTTAGTACCGACAACTTTCCTATAGCGAAAAGTAGTTGTAGAAAAAATCTAAAACGAAATGTTATTATCGAAAAAAATTCTATAACGAAATGTTGTTATCCAAAAAATGTCTATAACGAAAAGTTGTTATCGGCAATTTTTCTTTAACGAAAAATTATTATCGACAACTTTTCTATAACGAAAGTTGTTATCCATAAGTTGTTATCGACAACTTTTCTTTATATCGCAAAGTTAGTATCGACAACTTTTCTATAGCGAAAAGTAGTTGCAGAAAAAAATCTAAAGCGAAATGTTGTTATCGAAAAAAATTCTATAACGAAATGTTGTTATCCAAAAAATATCTATAACGAAAAGTTGTTATCGGTAATTTTTCTTTAACGAAAAATTATTATCGACAAGTTTTCTATAACGAAATGTTGTTATCGACAACTTTTCTATAACGAAAAGTTGTTATCCATAGCATTTCTGTAACGAATAGTTGTTATCAAAAAAAAAACTCTAAAAAAATGTTATCGAAAAAACCTATAAGTTGTTATCGACAACTTTTCTATAACAAAAAGTTGTTATCGGCAACTTTTCTATAACGATAAGTCGTTATCAACGACTTTTATATAACGAAAAGTAGTTAGTTATCGACAAATTTTCTATAACAAAAAGCTTTTACCGAAAAAATCTATGGCGAAAGTATAGAGCTTTAAGCGAGCATATGTGCTAGGATTCCATCATCAACATATCTCTGTCTGGTATTGAAACTCCACACAAATCAACTTCACTTGTTTCAGGTATGCGGCCTGTCAGAATATGATCAATTGACTCACCCTTTGAATCTTTCGATCCACCCGTTCAGAGAGTTAAGCCTGCGATAGTTACTTCAAACCTTACCCAAATTTTTATGGAATGGTCAAACAAAATTTTGCCTAAAGTCCTAGTTTTTGAAGTCTGTATTGCCCTGCTCATACGTAAAGGTCTGCGTACATAAGCTGCTCTGCCTGATTGGCTTGCTTTCCTGCTTCATTTCTGACATAATAAAAATAAAAGAATAAAGAGGGCCGGACAAATTTCGAACTGGGTTGCCCTTTTCTTTTTTATTCTTTTATCAGAAGTAAGCAAGGTAAGCAGGCAAGGCAGCTTATGTACGCAGGCCTTTAGCTTGCTCCTGGCAAGGCATTGAAGCAAGACAACGAGGCTGCTTATGTACCCAGGCCTATAAGCAGCCTTGCCTGCTTCTGATAAAAGAATAAAAAAGGAAAGGGCAACGTTGTTCGAACATTAGCTCGGCCTTCTTTATTCTTTTATCAGAAGCAAGCAGCCTCGTTGCCTGGCTTCGCAAGTCAAGAAAGTCAGGCGACGATGATGCTTATGTACCCAGCCTTTTAAGGCCTCGGCTGGGTTTTTAGCTTAAGTTATTTCTGGTATTGAAACTCCTTAATCGAATTTTATTCTACCGTTCTTTATGGTCTCGTTACAAAAGTTCCTTCGAAAATCGCCACATCAATCCCACGGCGGTGAGGTATTCGACACCGGATTGACCCGGAACCACACACTGTAGACATATTCGTATTTGTTTCGTTTCTGTGTGTTGGAAGCAGCACATTCTGGTAGAAATTTTCAAGGCTTGTTTAATGTAATCGTACATACCTGGTCTGTGGAAGGAGGTTAAGGTGCCCTACATCCCCAAAGCGGGGAAGCCAAGTCATACTCTGCCAAAGGACTACAGACCAATTAGTCGTTCTTCCTTTCTCTTAAAAACATTAGAAAGGTTACTGGATCTTGAAATTAGAACACAATTAAACCCCATTAACATCAGCAAATCCCAACATGCCTACACTAAAGGCAAATCAGTGGAGACTGCCTTGCATGAGGTGGTCGGGCATGTTGAAGAGCATATGGAAAATTCAGGCTTCACGCTGGCGGCCTTTCTCGATGTAGAAGGGGCCTTCAATAACGTGAAGCTTGAATCAATCCACAATGCTCTCAGCAACACAGGCATTTCCTCCATCTTTGTGGAATGGATTGATGAGATGCTGAAGAGTAGAATCATCAAGTCATGCATAGGAGAGAGTTCCGTGAGGAAATCTGTTAACAGAGGCACTCCGCAGGGAAGAGTTCTCTCACCCCTGCTATGGCTTCTGGGAATAAATGAAATACTTGTGTGCTTCGACCGGCTGAAGATCAAGGTGGTTGCCTATGCTGATGATGTGGTTGTGCTGATAAGTGGCAAATTCCTGCCAACCCTGTCTGAGCTCATGCAAAGAACCTTAGTACAACTTGCAAATTGGGCCCAGAAATTCCCAATTTTGAGCCTCCAGTCCTGGACGGGGCCCTGGAACTTTCTACGGAAGCTAAATACCTCGGCACTATTCTGGATCATCGCTTGTCATGGAAAAGAAATGTAGAGGGGAGAACAAAGAAGGGACTAATGGCACTCTACCCCTGTAAGAACTCCATTGGGGTAGCGCTGGGGCTACACAAGATGAATTGTATTGCATATTTTTTTGAATTCAAAAAAAAAAAGCTGGGGATTGAGACCACCGATCATACACTGGCTGTATGTAACCGTGGTCCTGCGCAAACTTACCTATGGTGGAATGGTCTGGTGGCAAGCTCTTGGGAAGAAAGTGTTACTTCTCAAATTATCAAGTGTACAAAGAACCGCGTCACTGCTGATTACCGGATCGATTAAAAACACTCCTCAATCTGCTTTAGCACATCCCGGAATGCCTGCTCCGGTTTCTTTTGGTCCATGCTGGGACGGAGGAACACCCAGGACCAATATAGATGTGCTCAGTCTGTCACATCCGCATCCACCAGATTCAAACTTCGGAGAGATGTAATAGATGCAATAGCCGCACAAGCAGCACTTAAGTGATGGTTACAACGTACTGAGGAAGGATCACACCAGAAGTGGACGAGTCTGTTCAATACGTACCTATCTCGCTTGAACCTGGCTCTAATGAATGGAATATATGGCATTTGGTCGTGGAAAACTATCGGTGGGGAGAGTGTCACATTTCGCCATTTCGTCTTACCGGGTCTGACAAATCCCGTCATCTGGCAATTCGTCATTTCTCTTGGGTCAGACTATCTCCTAATAATTGTTTCCGTTAGCAGGTCGCCCGATTGTATTACCTCTGAAAAAACGCACTGGTCTAGTTTCTGAAAGTTCACTAGTCTGTCCAACCCTTCTGATGTTTGGGTAGCAGAAAGGACGTTCCGAGACTGCTGCCGCCGCTCGCCTTAACCTGCTGGTCGATTACCCTACGTGAGACACATAACATAAGCGGAAAAAGTAGTTAAATCATCTGAAGAGTTGCAACATTGGACCCGAAATAAATGAATTGCGGATAATGGTTAAGTCACTCTCGAATCCTGGAAAGAAGGAAGATAGGACCGCAGATACAATTGGCGACGTTATGATGACTGATCCGAAGAGAAGCGCAAGTTATTTCAATAACCAGTATGTCAAGCTTCCCGCGAGTGACAGGGCGATGAGAAAAGTACTGCGTTGCATCAGATCTTTTCCTGCCAAAGAAGGAACGACCACAATTTACAATGGATAATGTTGCTAATGTCATCAGGAACGCTTAATCATCCAAAGTGTCAGGCCCTGATGGAATCTTCAAGGTAATGCTGATACAGCTGGATTAGCTGGGAGTCGAGTATCTCGCTTTAGTTCTCAAACAGGCGCTAGCCATCCACATCGTTCTGGAAAATGGGTAGGGTGGTCCCGCTACTGAATGTGAAGCACTCCACGCTGTTTGAAGACATCGACCAGACTACCCTCCGGCCAAATTTGGAACGCTGAATATTCAATTATATGCGTGGACGCCAGTCGTATTTGGAATTCAGGAACAATAAGTCGATATTGGCGTCAGGTGCCTTTCCTGATGTCATTTGTGAAAGGCTGAACTCCTATTTAACTGATCTTACACCTTTTTTCCACCCGAGGAATATTCAAATATCCGCCACAAAATTTACGGCCACTCTTTTCACCACATTGACTGCAGAGTCGAGCAATGAGTTGAATGCCGTGGCCGGTGGTAGAAAAATTGCGACCACTAACTACCAAAAGATTCTAGGAGGTACATACGACAAAATGTTCACGTCGTCCGCGCATGTCATAACTATCTGCGACAACCTGAAATGTAGGAACAAAGTCCTAAAGTCTCTAACTGGCCGCGTATATCGCAATTAAGGGCTGGGTACATAAGCTGCCTCGCCTGCTTGCCGTGCTTCTGATAAAAGAATAAAAAAAGGGCAACCTAGTTCGAAATTTTCCCTGAATTGGAGATAAACCCAGAGCCAGATTAAGCAGAAACGGACTTACAAACATATTATATAACGTTACAACAACAATGAGAGTGGCGTTCTCTCTCTCCTCCCTTCAGAAACCTTACCATCCCTTCACTTTCACTTTTTTTTATATTCTTTTATCAGGAGCAAGCAGGCAGGCAAGGCTGCGTTGCTTATTTTTATTAAAAGAATAAAGAAGGCCGAATCAATTTCGAACTTTAGGCGAATTTCTTCAGGCCTTGGTACATAGGCAGCCAAGTCTACTTGCCTTGCTTTTGTGCTTCCTTTCTGACATAATAAAAATTAACGAATAAAGAAGGCCGAGCCAATTTCGAACTAGGCCGCCCTTTTCTTCTTGGTAGCCATTTTCTTCTTATTATGTACCGAGAACTTTGAGGCATGGGTACATAATCTGCCACGCTTGCTTCTGATAAAAGAAAAAAAAGAAGGCCGAGCCAATTTTCGAACTAGGTTGCCCACTTTGGATTTCTTTTCTTTTATCAGAAGCAAACAAGACAAGCAAGCGAGGCAGCTTATGTACCTAGGCCTTTGGTTCCTTTATTAAAATATAATTGAGTATCCGGTGATAGATTTCGTCCTTTCTCACCAGATTCAATTTTCCACCTTTCCAAGGATTTGCTATGCTGCTGACTACTTTCCCGAAAGCTGCAGGGTTTGTGAGTCCAATTGGTCCCCTTAGAGATCTGGTAAAAAAATATCGAACTAGGTCTTCTGTGCTTTTAATATTCCCCGCTTAAAAAATTAATTTGAAAAATGTTCAATCTTTTTTTTTTTCAAAGTTATTTATACGTTTCATCTTCCGAATTAAATGATTTAAATTTTTTTTTATAGAAATGTGTAATAAAATTTGGAATTTATACACCTTCAAATATAACTTTCAGTTTCAATAAAGTAATCTTTCATATCTCTAATTCTTTTTCTTCTTCTTTTATTTAAAGCTTGGTATCAGCTTTTTCCCTGAAACGAAAGAGTATTTATCAAATTGTTGGTTGTTAATTAAAATTTCTTCTGAAATTTAGTTTTGAAAAATTAAACTTTAACTAAACTTTGCTGCTGCAGGCAATTCTTTCTTACACACACCCTGGCACGAACGTTGGAATTTCATTGCATCCGTCACCCAGGGCTTTCCACAAAATGTGGCCTTGCGGGAAAGTAAACTGAAGCCAAGGCAGTCACTCATCATCACCACCATTGTCACCACCGAAAGATGCTCTACATTGCTGTTGCTGCTGCTAGTAGTGGGGTTGGATGCAGTGAAAACTTGCACACCCATAAATATGCACATCACGACATCTCCTGCATATGTATTAGAGTTTTAAGGGCTTTGTATGTGTTGATCCTTGTTTGGATGCACTAACACACTTCCGAGACAAACACGCACACACATTCTTATTCATAATATTTAAATATACCAGCAGTATCGAAGAAGTCAATACAAGATTCAAAGTTTATTATAACTTTACAGTTACTTTATTTAGCTCTCCTCGGAGTTCGGAAGAGGGCGCTCTATGTTAGGGTAATGTGAAATATCATGTCCTCAATTGTATGTTCTGCAATTTAAATAAGACTAAAAAGAGTCTGATTGCACGGTGCAATAATAAGGAGGCGTTATAAGGTCACCTGATTACAACCAAGCCGTCAAATTCATTGTTAAGGCCTAGGTTTAAGCGGCTGGCTTTCTTGCTCCGCTTCATCTATTATATATTTGAGTTTGGTGATAAGTGACAGACTGACTGACTGACTCATCATCAACGCCCAGCTAAAACGGCTAAAGCTAGGAGCTTGAAATTTTACCGGTAGGTCACTGTGCAAATGTGCGAGATAAGGCCGGGTTTTGCAAAATTCATCCTGGAACCACAAAAAATAACAATAACAAAAATCCTTATTATTCACTGTTATTACTTACTTATGTACTTAGTTGGCAACACATTTGTCAAATTAAATGCTAAAATTTCTTAATACCGTAAAATATCACAAACAATTTCAAATTCTGTAGTTTACTTCTAGGCGCATTTATTTTATCGTAAACCAATATATATTGGAAAGACAATGAAGGTGGTTATTTTCCATTGCAACAGATGTCGCAGTTGGTGATAATGGTATAGCTACCAACCGATCCTGATTTACGTCTCTTTAATAATTTTGTTTTCGCATAACAGGTGTCGCACGAAACATTTTCTTTTGTTAAAATCCAGTTAGACAAATAATGATTACAAACGATGAGTTAGTAAAAATTTTGATTTTCATTTTCAAATTAAAACAAAAATTCTTTCAATAATGTTTGGTTTGTTGAACATATGAGCTGCTGTTGAAGACAAAATTAGGATATTAAATTCAGAAATCGGTCAGCAATAACAAAAATAATTTCTATTAAAAAATAGTTTTAATGTTGAGATTTTCTTTATAATTGTGTCACTTCCGCTAACGAAGTAGCGGGCACATGCTAGTTTCTGATAAAAGAATAAAAAAGAAAAGGGCAACCTAGTTCGAAATTCACTCGTCCTTCTTTATTCTTTTATCAGAAATGAAGTGGAACAAGAAAGTCATCCGCTTATGTACATAATTCCTGGGTACATAAGCTGCCTCGCCTGCTTACCTTGCTTACTTCTGATAAAATAATAAAAAAGAAAAGGGCAACCCAGTTCAAAATTTATATCAGAAATGAAGCAGGAAAGCAAGGCAATCAGGCAAGGCAGCTTATGTACCCAGACCTTTAAGGTAAAACTGGAAGGAATTAAATAAGAGAGAGAGAGAGAGAGAGTGTGGACAAGAATGGCGTTCTCTTCTACCACAGGCTACCAGACCAATGCCTTCTGGGCCAAATACATATGGGCCGTTGTTTGACGCGTTGCAAACAACAACCATATGAAAAATGTGTAAGTGATGCCAAGTTTGTTCTTGAATTTTTCATGTGGTTGTTGTAACGCAACGCTCAACGCGCCGTATGTGCAGCGGCCTTTCGGGTAACAAATGCACTGTGGTCGAACTTGTATGGGAAGAGCGGCCAAAAATACTTCCTGAGCAGATAACAATACGAAAATTTCAGTAAAGGCTAGTTTAGCAACACAAATAAAAAGAGGCAAAAAAAAAATCAATATAGGTCCAAGGTTAGGTATAGCCCCCATAGAACGGTACCAACTGATTTCAGGCATTTTGGGGGTCTTGACCACATCTTTCAGTGAAATTGGCTAAAATGTGGCTATCGGTATTCCCTAGTGTTAGAAAACCTTCTAGCAAAATTTTTTTGAACTGGGTCCACGTTTTGATTGGGTCCCCATGTAATTGTACCGCCCGATTTTCGGAATTTTGAGGGTTTCATATAAGTTATTAAATCGTAATGGCCGAAATGCCACTTAATCTTTCCTGGATGTAGGCTAACCCCAGAAAATTGTCGATTAATGTAGGTCCACCCTCTGATATTTGTCCCCATAAATAGGTACTGCCCAATATTCGGTGTTTTTAGGGTTCTAACCGTAATAATCAATCAAAATGGCTGAATTTTTCCAATTTTACATTGAGGACCACATTTTAACGTTTCCTTCATATAACTGAACCTCACAATGCCTCTTCTATATATTTAAAAAGCTGAAATGTATCACCTGCTCATTTGAAAAAATGACAAAAACACCCTGAAATGTACCTTTAGTATTTTTCGAACCAGTTCCAAAGATGCGGAAAGATGCAGCTGAAAGTTTGAAAAATATAATCCTTAGACTACTGCTGATCTTTTAAACAAAATTCCGTTAGGGGGAAAGAGGGGGAACATAATTAAAACTTTACATGAAATTGAATTATATTGAAGAAATGACATTACAAAAGTCCTTTAGTCAGCACACGTATTCAATAATGAATCCTAAAAATGAACAAACACAAAACTGCATAAAAATTAAGTTAATACATTGTTTTTCAATATTCGAATTAAGTTTGGTCAATATAGAGTCCATTTAGTTTGATATTGATATTTTACTTTCACCTAACTTTTGCACTGAATCACCTAGAAATCCAACCTGTTAAATTTTCTTTTTTTTTTGCCCCATTCTCAAAGAGTATAGTAAGAAGTAATACATAACAAATTTATTTTAGAGAAATTTAATATGTTAGGTGTAGATATGAACACATTTGGTACCAAAATTAGACTTTCATTTTTTTTAATTTTGGCCAATGGCAGCGACCACTGTGAAATGGTTGAACTGATTTTTCGACATTGGTTTGACGATTATTTGGCAATGAAGAACAAAATTAACAAAAACATAAGAAACAAGTAAGAAAAGTCTACAGTCGGACGGAGCCGACCATGGGATACCCTATACCACTATCCCTGGACAATCGCTCTCCACGAACTTCTTTTCAATGATTGTGAAAATTTAATTATCAAATATCAGAGATGTAATGTATAATACTTATGACCAAAACCAAAAAGTTATCTAGCATGACAAAGACTTTTTTGTAGCAGGAAAGGAAAATTTAGTTCACACAAACTAAAATGTATTGAAACCCACTTATGTAGTACTACTACTTCCGTTGTTTCACCGCTACGTTATTGAAATTTTACCAATTTCACACAAAAGTTTCAGTCCATTTAACCCGCTAAGTATTTTCTGATCTTCACAATGGTTTGTACGCTTCTTCTTCATCATAAACTCAAACTTTGTTTAAAATTTTGCGGGTTGTTATTTTGACCTACAGAGCCGCTACAAAATTGGTTAAAATTTAGTTATTGGTCCATTTCATCCCCTGAACATTTCACGATCATCACCAAAAACTAATCATTTCTATTCTGGCCCGAACCCAACCTCGTTAAAAAATTCGTTACAATCGTTTCATAATTGCGGCCTTAAGCTTGTTTACAATTTTTAATGGACGGACACACATCGCTAAATCGCTTTATCTCGTCGAGATATGAATTTCGGCATACCAAAAAGTAGCATGGGATAAAAATGTGGTTCTCTACACAGAACCCATTATATATTAGGCAGTAGGCCCGTTATCTAGCAAACACTTTATTGCAATTTACATCAGAGGATAGGTCAGTAGTTTTTTCAAATATGTAGGCTACCTTGCGAAATATATATGTCCTCAAGGAATTAAAATATCGACCAAAAATAAATGTTTTATATTTTTCACCTAAAAGTAATGGTCCATTTCACCCGCTAAAGAATATCAGATCATCATTCAAAATTGTAGGCATCTTTTTCGACCTATACTCTTACCCGGTGCAAAATTTCGTGGCTATTGATGTATAATTGCGACTTCTAGTGAGTTTATTATTACACTACAAACAAATAACGGAATATATTAGGCTGTAACTCTGTTATCTGATCATGCACACCAATATAATTGGCATCAATTGAAAGGTCAAGCGTTCCACTTTCAAGTATATCTCACTTGTCCGGAATGTCACTTCTAGGAATTAAGATATAAGCTGTATATTAAAAATTTTCACAATTTTCACACAAAAGTTTTGGTCCATTTAACCCACTAAATATTATCCGATCGCCATCTCAAATTGCAAGCTTCACCTTTGTGATATACTCTTACCTTATTTAAAATTACACGTTGATCGGACTATTATTGAGACCTACAGAGCCGCTAGAAAATTGAATAAATATTATGTTTTTGGTCCATTTTACCCGCTAAATATTTCACGATCATCACCAATAAGAATAGGGATCTATTCTGATCTGAACCCGACCTCCATACAAAATTTCGTGACGATCGGTCCATAATTGCGGCCTGGAGCGTGTTTACAATTTATAATGGACAGACGGACGGACGGACGGACTGACGGACGGACACACATCTCAAAATCGCTTTATCTCGTCGAGATATTAAGATTGGTATACCACATTGGGGGTCTCCGACGAATATTTCTCGGTGTTACATGAATTTTTACCAAAACAAACTTATAATACCCTTTCCACATGTGGTATAGGGTATAAAAAGCGAACGATGACAAAACAAAATTAAAAACAGTGAAACAAAAAAAGAAAATTATTTTTTTTTTGTTTCTTTTTGAGATTGTTACCAGATCAACCATTTTTCCGTTTCTTTACTTTTCTGGTAAAGCTTGTCATGAGAGAGCAATTTTGACAGTTTTCTCTTTTACCACTTTTACCATTCAAAAGTAAAGGAACAGAGCTGTTATTTCCGGTTGAAGACTAACTAAACGTTTACATCAGACAGTTTGTATGCAAATACAACTCTGATTTACCAACACATACATACATTTGTGGGCTGTCTTCCAGCTGTCTATCAGTTTTTCACAGACAGCAGGATTAACAAATTTTTGACATTTTTGTGAAAAAGAAGTGAGATAATAATTGAAATGTGTTGAAAACAAAAGAACAAAAACAAAACATGCGAAAGGGAAACAAAAAGAAATCGATGATTTTCATTCATAATTACACAACTATTTTCCCAGTTGTCGGGGCGCCTACACGCAGAGAAAAAAATATGATTGATCCAACAATATTCGAAGAGCAAAATATGAATTGTAAAGATATTGTTAAATTCCAAATGTAGTATTGTGATTCCAACAATTGGGTTTTGTTAAATCCGAAAATTGTTTTTGTCAACTGGACAATAGTTCTCTCTTTTCTTCGACAATTTTTTCTCTTCTCTCGCTATTCGATGCCGTGTTGAAAAAAACAATTATGGTGAGTTTTGTTTGTATGACATGATGCCTTTATCTTTGTTTTTGTGTCTATGTATACCAACAAGGAGACTCCCCAGATAGCATTTAGAAGACTGTTTTGTCAAAAATCGCATTGAGGAGTCTTTTTAAAGTCCTTTTGGTGATCAAACATTGATTAAGTCGCTTGTGTGATCAGAAAGGGACTCGAAAGTGACTCCCTGTAATGATTAAAAAGAGTTCAATTTAAAATACAACAACAAATGTGTAGCAATCACAAATAAATCATTGAGGTGTTTAAAATGTGACAATTTTTTGTTATTTATTGCCACATTTTGATCATCTGGAAGATTGAAAAATGCTTAATCAGAAACGGGTCATGCAGGTGTTTGAAAAATGATTATAATTATGTATATTCTGATCATATTTTGAACAGTTACCCAGTCAGCATTTTTTGAAAATTTTAATCAAATTCGAGTCTTTTTTGATCCGACTGCACGATTAAAAAGCTAGAATATGAGCTCATTTTCTGATCATAAATGACTCCTTTGTCGGTAGGAAAACATAACCTCAGGCGACTCTTCTAAACAAATCACAAATGAGTCTTTTTCGAGTCGTATTTCAATCATCTATTGGTGTTTTGTTGATTCATTTCGGACCCTTTTTCGAGTCTTTTTAGAGTCATGTTTATAATCATTTATGAGTCTTTAGGGAGTCATTTATGAGTCTTTTTGTTAGACCAAATAAATTAAAAAATGTTTCTTTTTATTCTTCTTTGTTTCTTTCCTTTGTTTTATAGTCTTTTCTGCTTTGTTATGTCTTTTAATTATCCTTTATGTTGCTTGGTGGTTAGTATACTGCTTCTTCATTTCACTTGGCAAAACCTGTTGTGTTGTGTTTGTCTGTACCTTTAATATTATACGTTACATTTATATCAAAATTTTGTAGAAAGTGTATATGAGAATTTTATTTTTTTATTTATAAATAATTACAACCAAATAAAAATAAAACAAAGCAATCAGTTTTTAATCAACTAACTGTTCAAAATATGATCAGAGTATACATAATTATAATCACTTTTCAAACACCTGTATGACCCTTTTTTGATTAAGCATTTTTCAATCTTCCAGATGATCAAAATGTGACAATAAATAACAAAAAATTGTCACATTTTAAACACCTCAATGATTTATTTGTGATTGCTACACATTTGTTGTTGTATTTTAAATTGAACTCTTTTTAATCATTACAGGGAGTCACTTTCGAGTCCCTTTCTGATCACACAAGCGACTTAATCAATTTTTGATCACCAAAAGGACTCTAAAAAGACTCCTCAATGTGATTTTTGAAAAAACAGTCTTCTAAATGCTATCTGGGTAGTGATTAAAAACTGATTGTTTTGTTTTATTTTTGTTTGGTTGTAAATAATTCTGATATACACTTTCTAAAAAACTTTGATATAAATGTAACGTATAATATTAAGTGCATAAGAAACACAACACATGTTCAGGTTTTGCCAAGTAAAATGAAGAAGCAGTATACTCACCGCGCAACATAAAGAATAATTAAAAGACATAACAAAGCAGAAATGACAACAAAACAAAGGAAAGAAACAAAAAAGAATAAAGAGAAATTTCTTTTAATTTATTTCGTCTAATAAATGACTCCTTAAAGACTCATAAACGATTATAAACATGAACCAAAAAAAGACTCGAAAAAGAGTCCCAAAGCTATCAACAAATCACCTATAAATGATTGAAATACGACTCGAAAAAACTTTATATACTATCAGAAAATGGGCAAAAAAGACTCGAAACTAATGCGGAGGAAGACCCATTTGTGATTTGCTTAGACGAGTCGCCTGAGGTTATGTTTTCCTACCGACAAAGGAGTCATTTATGATCAGAAAATGAGCTCATATTCCAGCTTTTTAATCGTGCAGTCGGATCAAAAAAGGCTCGAATTTGATTAAAATTTAAAAAAAAATGCTGGCTGGGCTAATGTTTTTATTTGTTTCTGTTTTGTTTCATTCTTCCATTTTCATTGTGCTTTGGGGTTTGGTGTTATACCGGAGTTTGTTATGGTGTTTAATTATTCCTTATGTTGTGGTGGGTGCTTGTGGCTTTTTGTTTGTCTTTGTTGTGAGCCAATGCAGCAAACCATGTATTGTGTTCATCAATGATTGCAATATTATACGCGACATTTATGTATATCCAAGTTATGCGAAAAGTGTATATGAGAAGTATATACACTCAAATCAAAAATTTCTGGGCTGGTTTTCTGGGTTGACAATACTTTTTGTAAACAAAATTATATTATGATAGTTCCTACAATCGGTATTGTTAACGATTTTTACAATATTGCTGAAATTCGAAAGTTGTTTTTGTTTTCTTTGTTTGGAACAAAAGATCGTATTTTTGGATTTGGATTACAATGTTTGAACTAAACAAATACATTTTTGGAACCAAAACAGATATTTTTGTTCCAACAAAACCGAAAAATATTTTTTCTCTGCGTGTACGTCGCACAGGCAAGTTTTCGGAAAAATTTGTACGTGTGACTACGGACTTATTTTGTCACATCCACAAACCCGAACAAGTAAGGAAAGGATCAAAGTCGGGCGGGGCCGACTATATGATACCCTACACCACTGTGAATATGTAAAATATCCAGATCTTAACAGATTTCGATATAATTTGGCACATTTATTTCCAGACCGAATTCAGTCATACATTCCTAATTTCATCGAAATCGGAACTATATAGCGTGTTTGGTACAGAAAATACGTGAAATCGGCCGAAAATATACATATATGGAAGCTATATCCAAATCTGAACCGATTTCGATATTATTTGGGACACTTATTTCAAGACCGAATTCAGTCAAACATTCCAAATTTCATCAAAATCGGACCTATATAGCGTGCTTAGTGCAGCTAATACGTGAAATCGGGCGAAAATATGTATGGGAGCTATATCCAAATCAGAACCGATTTCGATATAAGTTGGCACATTTATTTCTAGACTGAATTCAGTCACACATTCCAAATTTCATCGAAATCGGATCCAAATTTCATCGAAATCGGACATTTATAGCGTATGTGGTACAAAAGATACGTGAAATCGGCCGAAAACATATATGGGAGCTATATCCAAATCTGAACCGATTTCGATATAATTTGGCACACTTATTTGTAGACCGAATTCAGCCACACAAGCAAAATTTTATCAAAATTGGACGTATATAGCGTGTTTAGTACATCAAATACGCCAAATCGGGCGAAAATATATATGAGAGCTATATCCAAATCTGAACTGATTTTCACCAAAAGCAATAGCGTTCTTCCTATTGCTAAAAAAATTGTAGTCCCCAATTTTCAGCTGAATCGGACAAAAAATGCGACCTCTAGGCTGCGAACAAAAATAATCGATACTATCGATAGTGCCATCGATTTTTTGCCAGAGAGCGATCTCAATGAAATAATTTCGTGAAATTAGGCGTTCTTAGATCGAGTTCCCCACTATAGCAATTTCATGATATTACTCTACAATGAAATCGCCCTAGTGTGGACCGGGACATAGTTCGAATTTGGCTCGGTACTTCTTTATTCGTTTACTAGAGTTGACCCAAGCAAGAAGGTCAGAATAGACTAAAACCTAAAACTAGAGTTGGACAATCTAGTTCCCGAAGCGGATTGATCTTTCTAGTTCCTTTTCCCAAAAGAAACTAGTTCCTTAATATAGTTCCATAGTTCCAAATGGTTCCGAGACCGAAATGGTTCAACGCATTTTTCTCTTTCATCGTTCTTTCCGTTCCAAATAGTTCCGAGATCGAAATAGTTCAATAAATCTTTCTCTTTCGTCGCTCTTTTTGTTTCCTTCGTTCCAAATAGTTCCGAGACTGAAATGTTTTCATGGTTTGGTGGATGAATTGACATAAAAATAAATAAATTGCAGCGAACAAACGAAAGGAACTATATGAACTAAAGGAACTATATAAACGCAAGAGCTGGATATAGTTCCAATAGTTCCTTGTCCGGAATAGTTCCTTGGAACTAGTTTGTTCCGGAACTACACAACTCTACCTAAAACACATCCAACGTTTTATTAAAGTTAGGCGTCATTTTTGATAAAAGAATAAAGGAGCAAGGGTAACATAGATCGATTTTTTCTTTATTATTTTATCAGAAGTGACGCCCAACTTTGCTGAAATGTTGGATGTGTTTACGGCTGGAAGGTGAGAACACAATGCAAAATTCATGCTTACTGAAGCCTCAATTTCATGCAAAAGAATAAAGGGGAGGTGCTACCATGAATTTCTTATTGCGTTTGCACCTTGAAGGCCTTAGCACATAAGAAGCATGGCATTCTTGCCTAAAGGCCTGGGTACATAAGCTGCCCTGCCTGATTGCCTTGCTTGCTTCTGATAAAAGAATATAGAATTTTATAATCAGTCCAATTTTTTCCTTTAAGTTGAAACGGCAGAAAGACAAAACTCACTGGAAGTTTACATTCATAATCACCCTGAATACATTTACATATAAACGGATTTAATAAATCCACTTGATTTCAAATTTAAAGCCGAAAATAAAGCTGTAAGACATCCAACGATTGAGTAACGTTTTGTGTCATTTCTGGTAGAAGAATAAAGAAAAAAATGACACTTGGCAGCACTTAGTTATTCATCTACCAGAAATGACACAATACTTTACTCAAACGTTGCATGTGTTTTCAGCTTAACTCCAACGTTTTAGTAAAGTTGGGCGCCATTTCTGGTAAAAGAAAAAAATCGACAAATGTTGACCTTGTTCTTTTATTTTTTTATCAGAAATGAAGCCCAACTTTACTGAGACATTGGATGCGTTTTCGGCTTAAAGGCCTCGGCTTCCTTGCTTCATTTCTGACATAATAAAAATAAAAGAATAAAGAAGAAACGTGCAACATAGTTCGAAATTGGCTCGGCCTTCGTTATTCTTTTATTTTCATCAAGGCACATTTATATAAGGTAGAAGTGACAATCAACTGTATTTTTAAATTTTTTGTAAATTTGGTTTTCAAAATGTAACAGGGTCTACTCATGAAATTTGAAACTTCGAAATTTGCTACCATAAAATACTTCTTTTCAGAATAAACGTGTAATAAAAATGATGACAGTTCTGATTGCTCTATATTTGCATTTTTATTCAAATTTGTTCTATTTTAGCGGATTTTCAAAATGTATTTACGTTTTTTTCCTGAACAAATTTTAAGAACGACCCTATTATTCAATATTAAAAACCATATGATTGTCACTTACACCTTTTATTATTACACCATGATACATACATTTGTCGTTTGTCTCCCAGCTGTTAATCATTTTTTCACACACAGTAGGTTTAACAAATTTTTGTAAAAATAAGTGAGATAATAATTGAAATATGTATGTTGAAATCAAAATATGTGAACGGGAAACAGAAAGAAATCGATTATTTTCATTCATAATTTTATAGCTGGTTTACATTACGAAATCGAATGGATTTCAACTGTCAATTCCTTTGCGTATACGTCAAATGAAAACTCATCTCATCAATTGGATTTCATTTGACGTTTGAACAATGGAATTGACAGTTGAAATCGAGCGGATTTCGGAGCGGATGTAAGCCAGATATTACAACTGTTTTTGCAGTTGTTCGGACGCCTACGTCACACAGGCAAGTTTTGGGTTTTTGCATGGTGGAATAGTAACGTGTTGCGCCAAAAACGTCTGATCTTCATAGCAGTTGTCAAAATACGTTATTGTGAATAAAATCTCATTAAAAAATGTAAACAAGCAATTAACAGTAATGCATTATTGTGAGCAAATTTGACGTGTGACATGATTTTATGTAACACCTTCTTATTCCACCATGGGTTTTTGACAATCAATACATGTACTCAACTGTCCTGTCATGTGTAAACGCAGGGTTAAAGGGCGATCTGCTTCGAATTTGGCTCTGCAATCCTTTATATTTTATCAGAAATTATTTAACCAAAGGATTACACATGCAAGTAACTTGCAGACAGTTGTGTATACATATTATAGTCGAAACTTCATTTTTTTCGAACTGACACTTGCATGTGTAAACGTTCGGTAAAAAATTGAAGTTACTTTCAAAGCACTTACATTGATTACTGACAAGGAAATTTTGTCGGCAGTGAGGTTGTTAGTTGGTGTGGCAGTGAATATGTGTGAGTGTATTGGTATTTTTCGAACTGCCACTTGCATGTGTAAACGGGGGGTAAGCAAGAATACCATGCTGCTTACCCCCTGTTTTTGTAAAAAAAATTATTGTTCTCACACGAACTGTCAAATTTTGTAAATCGATTTACTCGCTATAGCGCAAATGTGAAACGCTGATTTTTTGAATGAGGATTTCTTAACTATATAGAACGTATCTACGAAGAATTAGGGGTGTATGTCATCTAGTGGCTGAGCTATGGATGCCCAAATTATTACGAATATAGACGAACGAACAAAAAATAGTTACAAAAACAGGGGGTTAGTCCCGATTGATTTCTATGAAATAGGCGTTCTTAGATCGAGTTCCCCACAACAGTAATTTCATAAAACTACTTTAGTATGTAACTCGATCTAAGAACGCGTAATTTCATGAAATTATTTCATTGAAATTGCTTTAGTGTGGATCGGGACCAGGGTTTCGGAGTCGAGGTATTTTTGGCTCGACTCCGACTCCAGGCCAGTTTTTTTCACGACTCCAGCTCCGACTCCGAGGGTAAATTCCTATACCAGTAAAAATGAATAAAATGTGGACAAATGTGTAACTTTTTCCTATATTTGGGCCCATATACGCCAATCTGTTTGTTTTTCCTAACATATCGAGCTCTTTCCGCGAAAAAGGTGTAAGCGACAAAAAGCAAATTTTACAGTAGACGATTGAATATGAAAAAAACCAAAAAGTTGAAACACAAAAAATGCCATAACGCATTCATTTTTCAACGGATTTTGTTGGTTTTTCCCATTTTGGAAAGCCAACTAAATTTCCTACTTGTTAACAGTAAATAATTGTACTGTTAGGTGTCGTTTACGCAGCATAGAGCACAAGGAAAAACATTTTACTGTTTTTTAATGCGTTTCTGTGACACTTAAACCACTATTACTTATAGTGCGGTTACACTACAGTTTTCTGCCGGGTTAACCCACCTTGAGAGGATTTTTTGACGTTTGCGCTATGGAATTGACATTTTAAATCCAAACCCACTGGGTTAATCCAGTTAAATGTAACGGGGTTATTAGCCATTTGTTAACCGATTTTAAAAATCTATGGCTTGTTCGAAAGGCATTACTATCTCCTTTATAATGAAAAACAGTGTGTGCAAATCGGTTGTGGAAAAAATAAGTAATGTCCGTTTAAATTTGAAAATCCAAGAAAGCCCATTTTTCACTACATTTACCGTTATAAAATCAAAACCCGAAGTGACCCAAAGAAACCAAAGGCATTTTCGTCTTCTATGGACTCCCACAAAACCGAATTTGTGCATCAGAAATCCTGCAAAAAAATTTTGTCCACTTTTGTATCACAGTGTTATTGAAGGAACCCTTGAATTGCATTTTAATTTTGATATTTCCACTTATTTCGAATTGTTTTTGCTAAAAAAAATTAGTTTTTCCCCCAAAAGGTTTTTTTCAATTGTCTTCGCTGTTGTTTGCTTCTCGACAGAGAAAATAAAATGAAAGAAAATGCAAAAACAAATCTGCAGCCAACTTCAGGTTGTATACGAAGAAAAACGAAACAAAACAGAATTTGCCAGTACAGAGGTGTGTGTACCCCCTCTTATTCCTCTCTACTCTCTCGTCCATAAACTCAATTTTCTTTCCCATTAACTTTCCCTGTATAAACACTGACTATATGCGTTATGTGGTGCCAACTCCAACTCGAAAACTAATAAACCGTTTGTCATATATTTTGTGGGCTTATCTAGGACTTACAAATCTGGTCCCATATCAATCCATTTTGTAACAAGTTTTAGATTTTACTGAAATGGTGGACAGGAAAAGTCAAAATTTAAATTTTTGATTTAAAAAACTGACGTTTTTGATCATAAAGCGGACAAAAAAATTGAAAAATAAACTCGATCGACGATTTTCTAGATTTTTATGTCCTTACTAGATTTTTATGGAATCATCTAATAATAAAATAATAAATAATAATAACGATTTTATCCAATCTTATGTAAAAGCTCTTCAAAATATGATACAGGAATATCAGGTTGTAAAGAAATCATAATAACCATCCGTATTTCATACATAGGTAATAAATTAAAACTATTAAAGGACAATGAAAACGTGACAATATCGATTTTTTAGAACCTACATAAAATTCTTGGAGGCACATTTTTGTAGAAAATCCCTTCTTGATTATACCCTCGGCCTTTAGGCTAGAAAGGGTATATACACTTTCATACACGAAATGTGTTTCAGACAATTTGGAGTCGATTGAGCAATGTCCGTCCGTCTGTCTGTCTGTGTGTCGGTCTGTCTGGCTGGCTGGCTGGTGCGCACGATAACTTTCGAACGGCTTAACCGATTCGGTTCAAATATTGGCTTTCGTAATATTTTGCCCAAACTTTAAATTCGAAGATGGGCTATATCGGTCCACTCCTTCCGGTACCACCCACACAAAAGTTCGAAAATGTTCGGAAAATTTGTGCGCACAATAACTCTTGAAGGGAGTAACCGATTTGGTCCATACTTTGTGCATCGTGAAACCTGTACCAGACTTAAATGAGGGGTCAATATGGACTCAATCGGTCAACTCCTTCGGGTACCTCCCACACAAAATTTCTCTCGAATCGCTTTGATTTTTGTTTTAGCAACTTGTATTCATACGACGGTACAAGTTTCATTAGCGGCAAGTCTATACTTTCTGAGAAAATAGCATGAAAGTTGCAAAAAAAACCCTATGACACCGTGTGAGGTGGTTGGAACGCAAGGTAACTCTAGAACGGATCTGCCGATTCGGTCCAAAATTTGGTCTTAGTAATATTTTGTCAAAACATAGTTTAAGTTCGAAGATAAGCCATATCGGTCCACTCCTTCAGGTACCTCCCCCACAAAATTTCAAAAATGTTCGGAAAAATTGTTCGTAAGGTAACTTTTGAAGGGAGTGACCAAATTGGTCCATACCTTACACATCCTAATATATCTACCAGATATATATCAGGTTCGAATATGGACTATATTTGTCCACTCTATCCGGTACCTCCCAGACAAAATTTCGGATAACTTCACTTTAAGACCCGTAGTGGGATTCTGTAACTCATTTTTGCTGTTACCGACAAAAATCGGTAAAATTAAATCACAAAATTATGACAAAAAACATAAAGAAAAGTTGGCATCACTTTTTGTGTCGGTAGAGGCTAGCGACTACTTTTTATTCATCGTTAACTTACCGAAAAATTTCGTTAATTATCGAAATTATAAGCATTTTAATTTTACCGACAATTATCGATAACAGCAAAAATGAGTTACAGAATCCCACTACCGGTATCGAATCACTTCGATTTTTGTTGAAGCAACTTGCATTCGATGCCTCAATTACGATGGTAAAAGTTTTTTTTAGGGGCAAGTCCATACTTCTTGAGCAAAAAGCCCGAAGAGTATAAAAATCCCCTATGGCACCATATGTTGTGGCTGGAGATCCACTTCCATAACGGTCAATGTCGATCCATTCCTTTTAGATCCATAATCCTAATCAACATTTTTGTCGTTTCATATGCCCAAAATTTCTAAAACCCTCTAAATACATACGTTTTTTGGGGAAAAATTATTTGAATATACTCAGGCTGAGAGTATATCTCTGTCGGCCAAGCCGACTGATACTTTTTTACTTGTTTTCTTTTTCAATTCAAGAACAAAACGGACATGGAAGGTACTGAGCTATAAGGTCAAAATATTCTACAAATAGATTCCTCATTCTATTTAACTGAAAACATGTCATCTCAAAATGATGAAACAATATCGTCAAAAAAAAGTTATAAATCAGTTTTTCAGGAGTTATTGGGAGCCAGTCAAAAAAAAAAAAAAAATCATTACGTCATAACTCAGAAATATCAGCTATGGGATCCTTCGGGTTACTTAATATACTCAATATTGGCTTTCATTCCTACTTCTACTTTTGCTTGCAAAAAATTAAACGATCAATTGGACCAAAAAATATTTTCCACATGAATTTTGTAATCAAAATAGGGATGAAAAAGTCTAGACTTCAAAGGGTAGTAAATATCCTGTGAATCGCCCTCTAACTACCGTTCGCTTATATTTTTTCTTATAGATTTCGTTTCAAATAAAAAATGTTTTTTGAAAAAAATTGGTGTGCTGAATTTAGCGTTATCTTTCTATAATGTAAAAAAAATGCCCGGAGTCGGAGTCGAGTTATTTTTTTCGTAGTTTTTATGTGACCTTGTTCTGGGTCCTTGCATATGCCTTCATTTTCTTTGCTCCAGCTTTTGGAACTACCCTAATATTCTTTTACTCTTTGAGATGGGTTTTGTCTTTAATATTTCAAATCCTTCCGTGGCGGATACTTCGGGTTGTCTTTGTCATCTGTGCGGGTGTGTAGGTGTGGTACACATGTACACACATATGTATGTGTGAATGCATTTCAATATGTAACATAAGAAATTGCCACATGTTTGTCGTTTCCGCAACTGTGAATATCATCGGGAGGCCCTCAGTAACCACCTATGTAGGGTTTGTCATGAGTGTACGTTTGTTTGATTGTAGCTGTGCAATGCACTTCCAATTGGATTCATCCGTCGTTAAACTAAAACACAACGTAAATACATGTTTGCACATGCTTGACAATGTGAGCGTACATGAACCAGATGGTGGATTTCAGGTGGATGGGCGGGCGTGTGGGTGGGTGTTTGACTGAAGTGATTCTGTGTCGTCTGTCTGCTTGCCAGTGATAGTGAACGTGGTATGCGTGGTTATCCAAGAGTCATATGTATTCATTTTACTTGGCACATTAAAGCGTAACATCTCTATAGGGGGATTAATGTGGCAACCGCACATAGGAAGGCAGGGGTTTGGGAGGAGAATAGAAATAGGTGATCCCATTGTTGTTCCTTTTTGGTGTTGGAAAATGTTACAGCTATTTTTAGAGGGATTTAAATGACTTTGGCGAAGACATTTTATTCTATTTCTTAAAGGGACATTTTGAAATATTTAGGTTAAGAAAATTAAAGTTAAGAAAGGATGGTCTTTAAATTGAACTGAGGAAAACGGAAATGGAAGAGAAAGAATTGAAACTGTTGTTGCAATATTAAATCATAAATGAGGATTGACGCTTATAAAGCCGACTTCATTTTTTATGTAGTGGAATTCTGTAACTCATTTTTCGAGTTACCGACAAATATCGGTAAAATTAAAATGTTTATGATTTCGGTAAGTTTTTTTCGGTAAGTTAACAACCAAAATGAAGTTGTTGCTAAATCTTACCGATAGCAACAGTGTTGTCAACTTTCAATGCTACTTTTCATTCATAATTTTGCGTTTTAATGTTACCGATTTTTATCGTTAACCCAAAAAATGAGTTACAAAATTTCATTATTGATCACCATCGAATAACAGTGTGGCCTATTCTGTTGTTTAATGTAGACGTATTGGGCGCCTGGCTTCCTTGCCTCATTTCTGACATAAGCTTCGTTTCAGAACTAAAGCGGGCCATACACTATCAAATTGGCTTGTCCGTCCGATGAACTCCTTCTGTACGTGTGTGCTTTATAAGTGTGTAGCAAAGCATTCAATCAGCCTTCAATCCGCAACCGAAATTTTCAAATTTTCCTCTAAAAAAAGAATGAACTTAATTTTGTTTATTTCTTTTCAACAATGTTTTCTTTTTCAAGATTACTTTTTGACAATTTTGAAAATAAACCATATTCATCGGATTGATTGGGTTTCATTTTGAAAATCAAAACTATGTCCCAATTTACATTAGGCGAGTTTACTTGCGGCAATTGTCAGTTTGTGGGTGAGAGAGGGTGTTGAGAGGCAAAGGGTTACCATATACCTCACCTCTCTCTCCATCAAACTGACAATTGCCGCAAGTAAACTCGCCTAATGTAAATTGGGACTATTTTTATTTTCCTCAATCCCCCAATAGAAAATCGAATCGTTGATGACAATTTCGTTGACGATTCATTGACGAAATATATGAAATTGTCATGTACGACAACTTGCATGACCATGTCTTGCATTGTGTCTTGGCAACAAATCCAAAAAATACTCAAAAAAGCGAGCTTTGAAATAATTGTACAAATATTTATGAAAATATTCAATTTTCCATATAAATTTAACATTATAAAATCATAAAATTCGGAAACAGCGTCACGATGCATACAATTATTGTTCATACAAAGTGCATTAACTAAAAACAGTAAGTAAGAATATGTAGATTAAATTACATTTAAAATAATTGTAGATATTCTTTTAATACGTGTTTTTAGGTTAACGGCATGGCGAATTTTTTAAAATCCCAATATGAAGCACGTGGTATATGGTAAGATTTTTCGAATATATTAGTGGTTATTTACAACAGTCATTTATAATCTTTCTTTCTGCAGAATCCACAAAGTGAGGTAGATCACTCCCTCAGTCGGCTGTGAAAAGTGAGGCGTGATAAAGCTGGAAGAAAATGGTGGCTTGCAAAACATGTGGGAATTAAGTATTGAAGCGGATCAACTTTTATTATTATAATTTCTCTTATGTACATATTTTATTTTACTACTTTACGTATACGTTTTCACTAATTCAATTAATATTACGCAACATATGTTTAAATATTTGAATTTAACAGCTAAAAATGCAACCATGTACATATTTTGTAAATAGTACTATTAATTACATCTTTGATCTTAATACCATTTTGTACAACTAATACTATTCGCGTCTCATCCTAAGCACTTAAGTCAATCGAAATTTCAATAAAATCGCTCTCATTCTTTAGCTAGAGTTGAAGGCTTAACATCAATACCACGCTTGCCCAAGTTGATGGACCTAGATGTTTTGCTGGAAACAATAGCTAAATGGAGAGTCAAGTACCATTTTAAATTAATTTTGTTGTTTTGTCCTTCTTTATTGACGCCCAACGTGGGGCCATGTAACACGACCACTCTAACATCAACAGCCGAGGACAACAACAACATTGAATGCGAAGCGTACGTATCTGGTCAAGATCAGTTGGCACAGTTTACAAAACTTATCTAGGCAAGCGTTATGATGGTAATCCCATGCGTTTTGTACTAGGCGATCCCAGAAACATAGAGATGTCTCTGTTGTGTATCAGTTTTGAACAACATCCATCGACAATCATCCGGATTACGCAGCAAATTTGTGGATTGGCGTAAACAAGAACGTCAACTCCTTCGATCAAGCAACGACATTGATCAAATCAGCATTTTTCCATACCGTACCAGTGTGGTGTTTATTTGCACACATGTACGAGCACAAGCAGCAAAGAAAAGACGACGCAGACACATTTATCTGTACGAAAATGAGGGATGAAAAACATCAAGAAGAAAACGCACAATGGTGAACCGACGCATATCAAGCAAGAACAACAACGTCCGCACACATCAGCTCAAAATGTGCGTAACGTTCAGCCGAGAAAATCAACGCTTGCTGTGTTTGTCGTGCATATTGTGTTTACAAGCAGAACATCAATAACGCGAATATTAGAAGATCCCAGCAGAAAGATGTTTATCCAGGCAATTTGTGACAATTGTAACTGTGTACTTACTGTTGAAGAGATTATCGCTGTATTTGGCAACCTTAGCAGCCAGAAAATTCGCAGTTTTTATTCAAGATTCTGTTGACTGCCAACCGATGACCTTAACCTATCATAGCTTTTTCCGACGAGTTTTACCAGGTTGTTTGGAGAACCAACAATTCGTGGAGCAAAATAACTCTAGAAGGAGATTATGAGGAGTTTACCAGCTTGTTTGGAGAACCAACAAGACTTGCGCAGCTTTACTCCAGGGGGAGATTTCGATGACAGTCCGTTACATAGTTTGGACATGTAACAACAACGCCATCTACACACCATTATTGCAGTATTATTGAGGACATACCCGATTCAACAACCCATAGTAATAATGCAGTTTACCGCAGCAGATTCATCAACTCATTGTTTCTGATGCTTAATCGGGACGATTGGAGCATCAGAAGGGGGAGACTGAAGCGGATCAACTTTTATTATTATAATTTCTCTTATGTACATATTTTATTTTACTACTTTACGTATACGTTTTCACTAATTCAATTAATATTACGCAACATATGTTTAAATATTTGAATTTAACAGCTAAAAATGCAACCATGTACATATTTTGTAAATAGTACTATTAATTACATCTTTGATCTTAATACCATTTTGTACAACTAATACTATTCGCGTCTCATCCTAAGCACTTAAGTCAATCGAAATTTCAATAAAATCGCTCTCATTCTTTAGCTAGAGTTGAAGGCTTAACATCAATACCACGCTTGCCCAAGTTGATGGACCTAGATGTTTTGCTGGAAACAATAGCTAAATGGAGAGTCAAGTACCATTTTAAAATAATTTTGTTGTTTTGTTCTTCTTTAGTATATTTAATTTAAGATAAAATTTGTTGACATGATATATTTTATACATAATTAAATAAAGATAAAAAATTGACACACGACAACATAAATGAAATTGTCTTTAGTAGGGTCGTTAATGACAAATTGCAAGACAATGTCTGCAAAGCAGTCGTCAACGAAATAACGGCTTTTTTGTCTTCCAAGTCGTCATCGACGACAGCTTCGCTTACCTTGTCGCCCATGTTGTCGTGCATGAATACTGGGACACTTGTGTGAAAAAGTCGTCAACGATTCTAAAGGGCTGTCTGCAAAGAGTCGTGAACGAATTGAAAATGTCGTGCACGATTCATCAATGTTGTCTTAAAGACACTTTCTATTGGGCCATAAAATACACACACACATTCTCATATTTTGAAAAATGTACACATACTACTACAAATGTTGACATCAAAATTTGATTGTGTATGGGGCGCTTAAAAAGTTTTTACACATTTAACACATTTTGCACATTTTTACCCGAAATGCATTCCCGTACACCAAAAAGTTGCAAAATGTTCACTTCTCTTTGAACAAAAACGGCGCTTAATAGTTTTCTCTTTAGAAACTGATTACACAACAAATTTGAGCGAGCAAAAATGTGCAGCATGTTTGCCGGCTTCTGATTGGCTGACACGCCGACTTTTTTTGACGTTTCTGTCATTTTTCCGTTCCCGTATATTTTGGAAAAATGTGTGCGTTGAACTCATTTTTGACAGTTCTCCCTTTTGCACATTTTACCATTAATAAAGTACTGGAACGGAGCTATAAAAAAAGAATAAAGAAGGAAGCGCCAATTTCGAACTAGGTTGTCCCTTTCTTCTTTATTCTTTTACTTTTATTATGTCAGAAATGAATCAAGGCAAGGAAGCCTGGCTATACGTTTCTACATAGGATCTGCTTCCCACTGATAGTCATTAGTCGGCACCCTTCCCAGAGTTCTCGCAGACCATATATTATGTTGGCGAGGAAACCTACAGATTCCTTGTTTTCGCATCCTTGACCTTGTTCCCTCTATAGAGGGGAGCACTAACAAACTGCATGTGTTTGCGCGATTCACCTTCGCCCGAGAACACAACGTTACGTAGACGTTCTTCAATTAGCAGCCATCGATTTCCGTTGATGTTGTCACCAGGAACAAATCTATCGATGTGTGCTACTCTAAGTTCATCCGGTACCATTGGTCTACTTAGTTTCTTCCTACCGCCGCTATCCGTGAGAAGAGGTGTGCTCAACCTTATGGCTCAATGTAGATTGAGAGGCTGCCTTAGCTATGGTGCATTTCTTGATCTAATTTGTTTGGTAACGCGCAGAGGAGGTAGAAGCTTTGGAATCCTGACTCGGATTGGGTCTCTTGACCTCGGGGCGTGTTTCCTCCGTTGACCTAACTCTCTTCATGGTGTTCTTCGATGTAGAAGGGTTAGTTTTGATAGGGGCAAATCGTCCAGGTACAGAGGTCTGTTCAGACCTACCAACTTTCTGCATCCCTGATTTTATGTTGGGTTGATTCATCTCTTTTGCTTCGACTTTGAGGATTGTTCCTTTGCTTAAACGTCAAATGAAATCCAATGGATTTCAGATGAGTTTTCCTTTGACGTATACGCAAAGGAATTGACAGTTGAAATCGAGTGGATTTCGTAAATGTAAACCAAGCATTACAAGGAAAATTTTGCTTGCAAAAACTTGTAAGTTCTCATTCACAAAACTCTCCAAAATCGCTCTCTTTTCCATGTGGTTGTTGTAACGCGGCGCTCAACGCGCCGTATGTGCATAGGCCTTTAAGGGCCAAATACATACGGTCCGTTTTGCGACGCGTAGCGCGTTGATAACAACAACCACATGAAAAATGTATAAGTGATGCCAAGTTCTTGAAGATTTCATGTGATTGTTGTAACGCGACGCTCAACGGACCGTATGTGCCGGTCCGTGTGCGTGTTTGTGTGATTGTCGCATTGTTAAATGGATGGTGTTCTAAAAGCACCAGATTGTCTGCCTAGAAATATCGGGAACCAGAAGCGATTGCGATAAATACAAGGGGATTCAGCAACAGCGAGTTATTTGTGTTTTAGACGTCAAACTGAACAGTCGCTTAAAGAAGAAGCTGTGTGCTTATTGGACTCAAGCTGTGTGCTTAGTAGTAATAAAAGTCGGTTGTGAATAAGAGTAATAAAGTAAATAATGCATAGTAGAACCGTAATCTAAAACGAACCCTGTTTTATTTGGTAGAAATCCTATCGGGGAATAAAACAACGTCTACACGGAGATTAGTTAAACGTAATTCCGTAACATCAGTAACATCATTAATATCAGGATTTATCTTGGGTAAGTGAGGTTATTTCCTTTCAAACTTGTTCACCAGCTTGGAATTGCTCCTAATTCGTTGGCATTCTCTCATCGAGATGGACATGAACTCCCTGCGAAGTACTTCTTGAAGAGCATTGATCTACGATAAACCCTCTTCTGCTTAGCCAACCGAGTGGCAGAGCTAGCTGATGCGGTGGAAGTCTTTTTGGCCAAAGCTGGAGTTTCATCTTCAATAGCGTCTTGCCTTGGAAGTCTAGTTTTAGCGGCTACGACCGATGGACAGTCTTTCAGGGTTTTATAAGTTCCTGGTCTCAAGGTATTAGTAAGGTCTAGGAGAGTTTATCGTTAACTGCAGTCACTGGAACGAGTTCGACGTCAGATAAAGTGTCCTCCGCTTCAATAGAAGCAATACACTGACTGAGACTCAGGGCCACCGTCCGTTCAGAAGGGCTGGAAGTTGCCTGTTTGACTGCCTTTGACAACTTCTAAATTGGGTACTTCTTGTCTGTACCCTCCGTAGGCTGCATTTCTCCAGTTGTGGTTTTTTTCCAAATTATTGTCCATGGGCGTTGTGGAAGTGTTGTCATCATTTGGTTTTGGGATTGTTGTTTTAATGTGATTTCAATTCATTAGGCATAATCTTAAGTCAGTCATAATTTTCCCACTCAACATTCGAGAATATTGAGTAGAGGACATTAAAGGCCTCGGCACATACTGTCAGTTGAGTTTCGCGTTACAACGACCACTTAAAAACTTCAGGAACAAACTTGGCATTACTTACGCATTTTTCGTGAGTTTGTTCTTTTTGACGCGTGACGTGACTCACAACGGACCGTATGTGCAGAGCCCTTAAGCCACCGCATTGCGCCAAGGTTCTTATACTTGACGAGGGAGAATAATGTCGATCTGCTGACGAACCCCTCGCCCTCCCGTCTTGTAAAATTTGGCTATGAAACATGGGTCAACTAATAGGCCACCCAGTGAAAATAACGGATCATGATATTTTACTTTAAATGTCAAAACTTGGCATCACTTGCACTTTTTCATGTGCTTGTTGTAAAGCGGCACTCAACTGAGCCATTGTGCCGAGAACTTTAAGGCCAAAAACTCAATGGATTTTTGTTGCTTATTTTTTCCGCATCGCTTTCTTGGCTAAGTCATTTCTGGTAAAAGAATAAAGAATGGCGGTGCCAAATTCGAACTAGGCTGCCCTTTACCTTTTAGTAGTTTACCAGAAATGCCTTTATAGCATGTTTACATTAGATCTTTTTGTCGAATTTACCCCCTTTATAATGACATATTTGACATAACTACTGTCACTTTTTACAAATCTGAATTTTGTACTCATGGTGTGAACCATGGTGGAATAAGAATATGTTATAGTACGGTTACACTACAGTTTTTGCCGGGTTAACCCACTTCGAGAGGATTTATTTGACGTTTGCGCTATGGAATTGACATTTGAAATCCAAACCCACTGGGTTAATCCGGTTAAGTGTAACCGGGGTATTATAGCCCATTTAGATATGACTTCATTAACCGGATTTAGCACATTATCAGGTTTTATTTGCTAAATCCAGCCAAAATCTACCAGATTTCCAATACAAAAATAAATCCTCGTATTGAGTGGGTTTGTTTTAAATCTGCCAGGAATCCTCGTATACAACTCTGTTTTTTGCAACATGTTGCTAGAAAATACAAAAAGTTGCAAGCTGACACAAGAAACAAGGTAGATGCGTCGGCGAATTGCAACACTAAAAATAATTTAAAATGTAAAAATTTGTAAACAAGGCGGAAAAATTAAATTTGTTTTGATGTACAAAGTTGATTTGAATCAACCAAGACTAATATTTACGATGTCTAAACGATAAAATAATTCGTTTATTTATTTTAGATGGGCAAACAGCGATAAAATAATTCTTTATTTGCTCTTTAGTTAGCATAATGTGCTAACATTTTCAGTTTTAAACAATAAATTTGTAATTTGACGTATGTTTTTTGAGACGAATTCAATTTACAAGAAATTCTTTTGACGTTTCAAATTCGATCAGATGGGCTGATGCATCTACCTTGGTAATTGTGCTATGAACAAAAATCAGCTGACTGCAATTTAAATCCTCCAAAATGTATATCTAAATTCAATGAGATGTGTACTGGATTTATTAAATCCAGTCGAGGATTTATGGCTAGTCTGAATGAGCTATTACAACAAATCATGCAAAACGTCCAATTTGCTCACAATAATGCATTACTGTGAATTGCTTGTTTACATTTTGTATGTGATTTTATTCACAATGATGCGTTTTGACAACTGGTATGAAGATCAGCTGTTTTTGCCGTTGTACCTGTATTATTGTGCCATGGTGTGAACCATACATGGCACAATTGCCAGGTAGTGGCATCGTAAAATGTTGAATATGTTATGTCAAAACTTTGTTTATGTTGTTGGGGAAATTACAACAAAAATACTTTTTGAAGCATTGTGGCGTTTTTTTATTGGGATAGCGTTTGCAATTTTGTTTTTTCAAAATAGTCTGGCTTAATCCCATTGTTGTTGTTTTAATATTTTAAAACAACTATTTTATTATTGGAAAAGATTTGGCATTGTTCGCCAAGGGGTAAGGCAGGGAATACTATAGTTTCGATCCACGCCACTGGATCTCATCAGTTCCCTTGTTTCTTGTTTGTGGATATTCTCCACCGAAGTTATTTTTCAATAACTTCTTCAACAAGAAACTTTTTATACCCAAACATCAATCGTCAGCTCGAAGTATAAAGGTAAGCGAAGAAAAAAGTTCAATGAGAAGTTTTTCCTTGGCAACCTCATACAACTCCGACGAAAGTGTCTGCGAAAACAATTCAAACCTCTTCCTCTTGTATGTGTCGTCGAATTTAGACGAATGCACACACCAAAATTTGGTTGGTCTGCTTTACAGCAAAAACAACACACGTCGTGCCAGTGTCTTCAATTTGAAGCATTGTGGCGTTTTTTTATTGGGATAGCGTTTGCAATTTTGTTTTTTCAAAATAGTCTGGCTTAATCCCATTGTTGTTGTTTTAATATTTCACGACGTGTGTTGTTTTTGCTGTAAAGCAGACCAACCAAATTTTGGTGTGTGCATTCGTCTAAATTCGACGACACATACAAGTGGAAGAGGTTTGAATTGTTTTCGCAGACACTTTCGTCGGAGTTGTATGAGGTTGCCAAGGAAAAACTTCTCATTGAACTTTTTTCTTCGCTTACCTTTATACTTCGAGCTGACGATTGATGTTTGGGTATAAAAAGTTTCTTGTTGAAGAAGTTATTGAAAAATAACTTCGGTGGAGAATATCCACAAACAAGAAACAAGGGAACTGATGAGATCCAGTGGCGTGGATCGAAACTATAGTATTCCCTGCCTTACCCCTTGGCGAACAATGCCAAATCTTTTCCACTAATAAAATAGTTGTTTTAAAATATTAAAACAACAACAATGGGATTAAGCCAGACTATTTTGAAAAAACAAAAAAAAAATACTTTTTTTTATAAAGGGATTTGACTTTTCCTATTCGATCCATGGAACCATATAAAAATTTTAATGCGTCAAAGTGATATGGGTATACATATGAATTTTTTACGAATAGAACACGCTCTATTCTAGAAAAAGGAAAACAGCTGTTACGTTTGTTCGCAATATAAAAAACGAAAACAACAGAAAAATAAAATTTTGCTAAACAAGTAAAAAAGTATAAGTCGGCTTTGCCGACAGAGATATACCCTCAGCCTGTGCAAATTGAAACACTTTTTTTACAAAAAAACTTATGTATTTAGGGGGTTTCAAAATTTTGGTCGGAACCGACAAAAATGTTGATTAGGATTAAAGTTCAAAAATTTTGCGGAAAAGGTACTTAAAGGAATGGACCGACATAGACCGTGGGGGTGCCATAGGGGGTTTTTACACCCTTCGGGCTGTTTTATGAAGAAGTATGGACTTGCCCTTAAACAACTTTTACCATCGTAATTGAGGCAGCGAATGTAAGTTGCTTCAACAAAAATCAAAGTGATTCAATCCAAAATTAACTTATCCAAAATTTTGTGTGGGAGGTACCGGATGGATTGGACAAATATAGTCCATATTTGAACCCGATCTATATCTGATAGATATTATGAGAATGTGTAAAGTATGGACCAAATCGGTCACTCCCATCAAGAGTTATCGTGCGCACAATTTTTCCGAATATTTTTGAACTTTTGTGGGGTAGGTACCTGAAGAAGTGGACCGACATGGCTTATCTACGAACTTAAAGCAAGTTTGGAAACAATATTACGAAGGTCAAAATTTGGCCGGAATCGGCATTTCCGTTCAAGAATTATCTTGCGTTTCCACCCATAAACATTGTGTCATAGGTTTTTTTTCAAACTTTCAGGCTATTTTTTCAGGAAGCATGGACTTGCCCCTGAGGAAACTTGTACCTTCGTATAGGGGACAGTGAATACAAAATGTTATAATAAAAACCAAGGCGATTCGAGAGCAGGTCCTAAACTGAACTTTTCCGAAATTTTGTGTGGGAGGTACTCGAAGGAGTTTACCGATTGAGTCCATATTGGAACCTCATCTAAGTCTGGTAGAAATTTCATAATGTGCAAAGTATGTACCAAATCGGTTACTCCCTTCAAGAGTTATCGTACGCACAAATTTTCCGAACATTTTCGAACTTTTGTGGGGGAGGTATCGGAAGGAGTGGACCGATATAATCCATTTTTGAACTTGAACTAAGTTTGGACAAAATATTACGAAAGTCAAGTTTTGGACCGAATCGGCAGATCCGTTCGAGAGTTATCTTGCGCTCCAACCACTACACGCGGTGTCATAGGGTTTTTTGTAACTTTTAAGGCTATTTTCTCAGGAAGTATGGACTTGCCCCTAATGAAACTTACAGCGTCGTATAGAGTAGGGACACGCAGTGAATTGCAATAATCGGTTTTCGTGAAAAACTTAAAACTCGATTTTCGGTTAGTCGATTATTTGAGAGTGTTGTAAAAGTCGACTTTCGATTAATCGTTAATCGCCGAAAAGCGATTATAATCGACCATTTTCGTTGATGCGATCGGTGGTGGTTATTTGTATAAAAAACACCGTCAATTGTGCGGTTTTAGCACACCCAATAAGCATCTACGACTAATAGTCGACCACGATTAATAGCCGACTACGAATAATAACAGACTACGACTAATGGTTGACTACGAATAATAGTTGACTCCGTCTTCCGAAAGTCTACTAAGAATAATCGATTATTCGGTTTTCCCACAGTCAATAGTCGACTACGACTTTTGGAAATTTTACGGTTAATAATCGATTAATCGATTAACCGAAATCAATTTTACGTATCCCTAGTATAGAGGACATCGAATACAACTTGCGTGAACAAAACTCAAAGCGATTCGAGACCAGGTCCTAAACTGAACTTTTCCGAAATTTTGTGTAGGAGGTACCCGAAGGAGTGGACCGATTGAGTCCATATTGGAACCTCATCTAAGTTTGGTAGAAATTACACGATGTGCAAATCGTGGATGGACCAAATCGGTTATTCCCTACAAGAGTTATCGTGCGCAAAAATTTTGCGACAATTTTTGAATATTTGTGGGGGAGGTACCTGAAGGAGTGGACCTATATGGACCATCTTCGAACTTAAATCGAATCTGGGCAAAATATTTCGATACCCAAAATTTGAACCCAATCGATTGATCCGTTCGAGAGTTATCGTGCGCACCAGCCTGCCAGACAGACAGACGGACGGACATTGCTAGATCTACTCAAAATTGTCTGAAACGGATATCGTACAAACATACTTGGGGTCTAAAACCATTATTTCGATGAGGCACATTTTTGGTCGTATCAAAGTGTAAATACCCTCTTTAGCCTAAAGGCTGAGGGTATAAAAATACCGTGTAGAAAGAAGCCCCACAAGCAATAAAATGAATTGACAATTTTAATTAGTCCCGGGCCACACTAAGAGTAATTTCACTGACATTTTGTCATGAAAGTAAAAGAAAATGTAAAATAAAACGGTCTGTTTGTCTAATACGAATATTGCAACAAAGCAAAATTCCAGAACACATGAAACCGTGTACACTAGTTTCATGAAATTATGCATTTTTCCGAAAAAATGCAAAGTTGCATGTCAAAATTTCATTGAAATTACTTTAGTGTGGACCGGGACTTAGGGATTCGCAGTGAATTGCAATAATCGGTTTTTCGATTATTCTATTTTCGCGAAAAACTTAAAACTCGATTTTCGGTTAGTCGATTATTTGAGAGTGTTCTAAAGCATAGTACACACGGTCCAACAAAACTGACAGTCAACGTACTTTTACGGCAATTTTCTGGCAAATGAAAACTTTTTGTTAGCTAAACATGATTGAAATACAACATTTAAGGTATAATTTAGTGATTGGGAAAGTAATTATTCAGCTAGACTTTGATATTAACGAAATAGACCTCGATGACTGTCAGTTTTGTTGGACCGTGTGTACTATGTTTAAAAGTCGACTTTCGATTAACCGTTAACCGCCGAAAACCGATTATAATCGAATATAAGCTGTGTCTGGTTACCCTAAAATTTGTAACAATTTGTACCAATTGTTGCTGGAAGTCGTCTGTTAACACAAAAAACCAGCAAAAGAGAGCGATTCGAGAGAGACATTTTGACAGTTCTTTCACTGAGAGCTTGCAAATTCTTGCTGGACAAATTTCTTCTAGCAAACACTTGCAAGCTCTTCTTCTTCCTGAAAACAATCAATCAGCTGCATTTAGTTTTTTGTTGATTTATGTTTGTGAACATTAAAAACAATTTTATTGTGGAAATAACATAGTCTAATTGTATTGTTTTATGGAGAACAAATTTGTAAAGTGGAAAAATGCTTTTTTGTTTCATTTTCTTTTTTATTTTTAATAAAATACAACGTGTTTGCTTCCTTTGTTGGCGGACAAATTGTTCTGTTTTGGCAAGTCAGCTGATTGCTTGCTGGTTTTTGCTGGGAAGGTGTCTGTTTACTTTTTACAATTTTCTAGCAAAAGGGAATAAAAACCCCTTACTCTCTGAGAAAGTTCTTGCTGGACAATTCTTGCTGGGAAAGTAACCAGACAGACTTATAATCGACCATTTTCGTTGATGCGATCCGTGACGGTTATATGTATAAACCAGTAAGGAAAGGATCAAAGTCGGGCGGGGCCGACTATATGATACCCTACACCAATGTGAATATGTAAAATATAAATCGGAGCTATATCCAGATCTAAACCGATTTTGATATAATTTGGCACATTTATTTCCAGACCGAATTCAGTCACACATTCCAAATATCATTGAAATCGGACATATATAGCGTGTTTGGAGCAGCAAATACGCGAAATCGGCCGAAAATATATATGGGTGATATATCCAAATCTGAACCGATTTCGATATAATTTGGCACATTTATTTTTAGACTGAATTTAGTCACACATTCCAAATTTCATCGAAATCGGAAATATAGCGTGTTTGGTACAGAAAATACGTGAAATCGGCCGAAAATATATATGGGAGCTATATCCAAATCTGAACCGATTTCGATATAATTTGGCACATTTATTTTTAGACCAAGTTCAGTCACACATTCATCGAAATCGGACATATATAGCGTGTGTGGTACAGAAAATACGTGGAATCGGGCGAAAATATATATGGGAGCTATATCCAAATCTGAACCGATTTTCACCAAAAGCAATAGCGTTCTTCCTATGGCTAAAAAAGTTGTAGTCCCCAAGTTTCAGGTGAATCGGACAAAAAATGCGACCTGTATGTTGCGAACAAAAATACATGGACAGACGGACGGACATGCATAAATCGACTCAGAAAGGGATTATATGTATATCCCCAAAAGGAACTATGGGTCTATTTCATTTCCTTTTGTATGTTACATACAAATGCACAAAGACATAATACCTCTTACCACTGTGTGGTGTAGGGTATAAAAAGTACCGCCGATTACGCGGATTTAGCACACCCAATAGTCAACTACGAATAACAGTTGACCACGTTTAATAGCCGACTACGAATAATAGACTACCGCCCATTAGTATAATTCTTTCCAAGGTACATTTATAGAAGGTAGAAGTGACAATCAGCTGTATTCTTACTTTTTTTGTAAATTTAGTTTTCAAAATGTAATAGGGTCTACTCATGAAATTTTAAACTTCGATATTTGCCTCCATAAAATACTGTTTTTCTTCCTAAACTTGTAGTAAAAATGACCTACCACAGTTCTGAATGCTTTATATTTACATTATCATTCATATTTGTTATATTTTGGAGGATTTTCAAAATGTATTTATGTTTTTCCTGAGGAAATTTTTGGAACGACCCCATTATTCAATATTTTCTTTGACAATTAATTTTCAATACCAACAATGTTGTTTTTGTAAATTTGTTAGTTGTTGTAATTCATGCACATACCTTCTATAAATTTACCTTGATTCTTTCTTTGTTATAGTTTGGATTTACCGAACAGATTTATAACGTTCCGGTTAGCTTAAAGTTAAAAGTGATAATTGATTTTCAAGGAGGAGCTTCTTAACATTAACTTTCAATGTAAAAATTATACTTTTAATGCCTCCAAGTTGGTTTATTTTGCGTTTTGAAATCCATCAGATAGTAAAAGAACACATATAATAATGGCCCTACAACTAATGGTTGACTGCGAATAATTGTTGACTCCGTCTTCCGAAAGTCGACTAAAGTATAGTACACATTGACAAGCAAAACTGACAGTCATCGAGGTCTATTTCGTGAATATCAACGCCTAATTGAAAAATTTCTTTTATAATCTCTAAATAATATCGTAAATATTGTATTTCAAACGTTTTTTTGCTAAATAAAAGTTGTTATTTGCCGGAAAATTGTCCTTAAAGTACGTTGACTGTCAGTTTTGCTTGTCAATGTGTACTATACTTAAGAATAATTGATTATCCGGTTTTCGCACAGTCAATAATCGACTACGACTTTTGGAAATTTTACGGTTAATAATCGATTAATCGATTAACTGAAATCGATTTTATGTATCCCAAATTTAAATCCACTGAACTCACCAAAACCCAATACAATGTAAACGTGATATTACACTCCCAAAGACATAAATACAACAAGATAAGACATTTTGTTTGCTATCATTCTTCAGTGAATGGCTTTTGAATTTAACATAATGTTATATCACGATATGGGGATATAACATTTTTTTCTTTTATACATTTTTACGTATTTAACCGAATTTACCGATCCATTTGACATAGAATTATTCTTGAATAGATCCTTGAATTCATAAATTTTGTTTCTGATACCATTACATGAAATGTTCCTCCTTGGTTGCGATTTTGAATTAACTGCAACCTGTTAAGGGTAATGTTTCTATACAAAGTTTCGTAAACATTTTTTTGTTGCATGCATTTTGTCAGGTCTTTATTACTTTATGTCTTTGACACTCCTCTTGCGTAACATTCTTGACAACTTTTAAATGTTTTTTTGTTTTTCATTTTCCGCTTCATTTAATCTTAAAGGACATACTCTTTTGAGAGCAAAAACCAAAAAGAAGTGATAAAAATGTAGTCAGAATTTAATGTTTTGTTCTTGTCATTGGGAAAGTTTTATTTCCTCTTTAATGTGCAAACTCACGGGGGAATCATGACTTGTCTAGCAGCAAAAAGGAAAACAACAATAAATTGAAGTTGAATCTGTTTTTACAACTCCTCTCAAAATGTTGGTGACCACAACAACAACAATCATAAAATGTCATCGCATGGGGAATATTGAAGTAATTTGAAGATATTTTATTGGTCATTAAAATTGTTTGTAGGTATGTTACTATTATATGACAAATACTCTAGATTGCTGAATGTCAGATTATTTGCCATGAGTTGGATTAACTATTTCGGAGGTATACGTTTTAAAAATTCATTTGGTTGAATGTTATAAAATTTTTAGAATTTTCACATGTATTATTTTAAATTTATATTATAACGTGCAGTTTATCGCTTAATTTTTCTGCTTTGTTAAAATTATTTCTGGAAGAGATTACAACAAAAAGGGCAACCTAGTTCCAATTCGTATTGGCTATTCTTTATTAGTTCGCCGGAAATGATTAAAGAAAGAATATCATGCGAAGAAACCGCAAGGAACTCCCACATAGAGTTGATTTTATTCATTCATATACAAATATTTCTGAATCAGAATTATAACGTCTTGTCTAAAAATAATTCTGATATTAAAGTGATTCATTCATTCAATAATTTGTTCTTATTAACATTTATTACTCTTTAAGATAGTCTCTTGCTGTTTCAATATAAATACAAAATATTCAAATAGAAAATGCCAATTATTACAATGAAAAATAAATTAAATCTTCCTCAGACATTTTTTGTAACCTTTCTCTTTGCAAATTTTCACAAATTTGAATAACAAATTTGTTAACGATAGGGAAGGAATGGAAATTAAGTTCTTATAGCAAGAAGTGAAATTGGCACTTGTTGAATTTGCATTTCACAAAAAATACTTTGTATTTTCGCTTACATCATTATCGTAATTTGCTTTATTTTACAGACAAAGAATTTAGAAAATTTATGAGAATAGTAAAAAAAGATTGCGGAGGGCACTGTCCGAATTGACTTTATCTATAGAAAGAGTTGTCCAAATTGAATTTTTCTATAAAAAAAATTGTCCGAATTGATTTTTCTATAGAGAAAGCTGTCCTAATTTACTTTTGCTATAGAAAGAGTTGTCCGAATTGAATTTTTCTATAAAAAACTTGTCCGAATTTACTTTATGTATAGAAAAAAGTTGACCGAACTTACTTTTTCCATAAAAAAGTTGGCTGAATTGAATTTTTCTATAAAAAGGTTGTCCGAATTGACTTTTGCTGTAGAAAAAATGTACGGATTGAATTTTTCTATAGAAAACGTTGTCCCAATTGACCTTTTCTATAGAAAAAGTTGTCCGACTTGACTTTTTCTATAGAAAAATTGGCCGAAATGACATTTTCTATAGAAAAAGTTAGGCACAGTGCCTTTTTCTATAGAAAAAGTTGTCCGAATTGACTTATTCTATAGAAAAACTTGTCCGAATTGATTTTTTCTAAAGAAAAAGTTGTCCGAATTGACTTTTTCTATAAAAAAACTTGTCCGAATTGACTTATTCTATAGAAAAACTTGTCCGAATTGACTTTTTCTATAGAAATAGTTGTGCGAATTGACTTTTTCTATAGAAAAAGTTGTGCGAATTGACTTTTTCTATAGAAAAAGTTGTGCGAATTGACTTTTTCTATAGAAAAAGTTGTGCGAATTGACTTTTTCTATAGAAAAAGTTGTCCGAATTGACTTTTTCTATAGAAAAAGTTGTCCGAATTGACTTTTTCTATAGAAAAAGTTGTCCGAATTGACTTTTTCTATAGAAAAAGTTGTCCGAATTGACTTTTTCTATAGAAAAAGTTGTCCGAATTGACTTTTTCTATAGAAAAAGTTGTCCGAATTGACTTTTTCTATAGAAAAAGTTGTCCGAACTGACTTTTTCTATAGAAAAAGTTGTCCAAACTGACTTTTTCTATAGAAAAAGTTGTCCGAACTGACTTTTTCTATAGAAAAAGTTGTCCGAACTGACTTTTTCTATAGAAAAAGTTGTCCGAACTGACTTTTTCTATAGAAAAAGTTGTCCGAATTGACTTTTTCTATAGAAAAAGTTGTCCGAATTGACGTTTTCAATAGAAAAAGTTGTCCGAATTGACTTTTTCTATAGAAAAAGTTGTCCGAATTGACTTTTAATATAGAAAAAGTTGTCCGAATTGACTTTTTCTATAGAAAAAGTTGTCCGAATTGACTTTTTCTATAGAAAAAGTTGTCCGAATTGACTTTTTCTATAGAAAAAGTTGTCCGAATTGACTTTTTCTATAGAAAAAGTTGTCCGAATTGACTTTTTCTATAGAAAAAGTTGTCCGAATTGACTTTTTCTATAGAAAAAGTTGTCCGAATTGACTTTTTCTATAGAAAAAGTTGTCTGAATTGACTTTTTCTATAGAAAAAGTAGTCCGAGTTGAGTTTTTCTGTGGAAAAAGTTGTCCGAATTGACTTTTTCCATAGAAAAAGTTGTCGGAATTGACTTTTTCTATAGAAAAAGTTGTTCGAATTGACTTTTTCTATAGAAAAAGTTGTTCGAATTGACTTTTTCTATAGAAAACGTGGTCCGAATTGACTTTTTCTATAGAAAACGTGGTCCGAATTGACTTTTTCTATAGAAAAAGTTGTCCGAATTGACTTTTTCTATAGAAAAAGTTGTCCGAATTGACTTTTTCTATAGAAAAAGTTGTCCGAATTGACTTTTTCTATAGAAAAAGTTGTCCGAATTAACTTTTTCCATAGAAAAAGTTGTCCGAATTGACTTTTTCTATAGAAAAAGTTGTCCGAACTGACTTTTTGTATAGAAAATTTAGCTAAATTCCCTTTTGTTGGCGTTTTTTTATTGTTGGACTGCAGAATTTTACATCTTTGTGTTTATTTCCCTTTTTCTATAGAAAATTTGTCTTAAAGGGCTTTTCTATAAAAAAAGTTGTCCGAATTGACCTTTTTTGTTCGAAAGGACTTTGTCTATACAAAAAGTAGTGTGAATTGACTTTTTCTATAGAAATGTTTGTCCGAATTGAGTTTTCTATGGAAAAATTTGTCTTTTCTATGGAAAAATTAGTCTGAATTGTCTCTTTTCTATAGAAAACGATTTCTAGATTGACTTTTTCTATAAAAATGTTGGGTAAATTGATTTTTCTACGAAAAAATTTGTCCAAATTGACGTTTTCTATAGAAAAGGTTCACATTTCCAATACAAAAGGTTGTCCGAATTGAGTTTTTCTATAGAAAAAGTTGTCCTAACTGAATTTTTCTACTTGAAAAGTTGGCTGAATTGACTTTTTCCATAGAAAAAGTAGTCCGAATTGCTTTTTCTATAGAAAAAGTTGTCCGATTTGACTTTTTCTGTAGAAAAATTTTCTGAATTTACTTTTTCTATAAAAAACGTTGTCCGAATTGACTTTTTCTATAGAAAAAGTTGTCCGAATTGATTCTTTCTATAGAAAAAGTTGTCCGAACTGACTTTTTCTATACAAAAAGTTGGCTGAATTGACTTTTTCTATAGAAAAAAATTTCTGGATTGTTTCTTTTCTATAGAAAAAAATGTCTGATTTGATTTTTCTTTAGAAAAACTTGGCTGAGTTGACTTTTTCTACAGAAAAATTTCGCTAAATTGATTTTTCTCTAGAAAAACTTGGCAAGATTGATTCTTTCTCTAGAAAAAAATTGTCTAAATTGACTTTTTCTATAAAAAAATTTGCTGAATTAAATTTTTCTAGAGAGAAAGTTGATTGAATTGACTTCTAAAGAAAATTTAATATTTTGCTACTATACACTGTGCCATACGAATTAAAACAATTACATAATGTAAATACATATGTATGTATGTCATGGCGGCTACCATCGAATCCCGTGAGAGTCCTTAATAGCCAATCATTAAAAATAACGACACGAGATATAAAACAGTTTTTTTAAATTAGTTGTTATTCGCTTAACTTCAATCGGAAGCAACGGTTTAAAAATGTCTAAATTCCTAACAATTTATTATTACACCAGTTTAGTGGTGGGCTTAACAAATTTACGTTACGACTGCAAATCGAAAATTGTTGATTTATATGATTGGCCTACCATCATATACTCGGCGGGGTTAAATTTTATTTGCCTATTACTGCAACCAATTACCGTATTCTACTCCAGTAAAGTGTCCTACTATTGCGATGAATTTGGTCCGCTGGTTATATTCAAAACTTTATTGATTATTACATACGCTGTGGCTTATTCGTCGATCATATGTTTATCTTGGCTAAAACGTAAGCAAGTTCATCAGCTGTATTACAAATATTTGGCAATTAGTCGTAGGTATTTCACGGAGCAACTGTTAAACGAAAACTACGAGTTGGTTCAGCGGGCCCAATATATTTTCTTGAAGAAATTCATTTCGTCTCTATGTAGAATGACTGCGCTCTATTTGAATCTCTATCTTCAGTACGATGGGGAGCAATGTGAATATGTGCAAAGTTCTTTGTACATCGCAATAAGTTTATATTACGGTATAATAAATATGCAACAGCTGATTGTGGATATAAATGTGATATCGGGACTTTTAATTATTGATTTGTGTTTGAATATTCTTAGTCGGAATTTGAAAGAAGTTGAACGTGATGTATGCCTAATGAACGAAGCATGGAAAGCTAATGAAGGCTCTTCGAGACAATCGCGAGAAAATCAAAACTTTCTTCATAAAAAATGGCGTCGAAATTTAAATCGTTCCATTACGTATATTGCACGAGAAGTCATGCATCTTCAAAGTGTGGCCAAGAATCATTTGGAGATCTATGAAATCCCTATGTTATTATTACTTCTGGCCACCTTCATAAGTCTCATCTATATGATGTTCAATATTATGGTCTATATATTGAATTATAAATATGTGCAACCATCCGTGTTGTTGATTTTTATGTTTATTTTGTTGTCAACTATAAGTAATGTCATGATATTCTTCAATATTTGTGAGTCCCTTCAGCGAACCTACTCACGAATGATCCAACAAGTTTATCGCATTGGAATATATGCTTCATTGGGCGGTGGTGGATATGTGGTACGGGATCCTTTGGTGTTGAGTGTAAGTAAAAAAAGAATCATAAATGTAAAGCACACATAATTAGGAAAAAGTCAATTCAGCCAAGTTTTTCTATAGAAAAGTCAATCCAATTAAATTTTTCTTTAGAAAAAGTAAATTCAGCCCACTTTTTCCATAGAAAAAGTCAATTTAGGAAATTTTCCTAAAGAAAACGTCAATTCAGCCAACTTTTCCTGTAGAAAAAGCGATTTCAGGTATCCTTTTTTATAGAAAAAGTTAATTCGGAAAACTTTTTGTATTGAAAATGTGAACAATTTTTTACAGAAAGTCAATTCGACAAATTTTTCTATAGAAAAAGTCAATTCGGACAACTTTTTCTATAGAAAAAGTCAATTCGGACAACTTTTTCTTTAGAAAAAATCAATTCGGACAAGTTTTTCTATAGAAAAAGGCACTGTGGCTAACTTTTTCTATAGAAAATGTCATTTCGGCCAATTTTTCTATAGGAAAAGTCAAGTCGGACAACTTTTTCTATAGAAAAAGTCAATTCGGACAACTTTTTCTATAGAAAAAGTCAATTCGGACAACTTTTTCTATAGAAAAAGTCAATTCGGGCAACTTTTTCTATGGAAAAAGTCAATTCGGACAACTTTCTCTATAGAAAAAGGCACTGTGGCTAACTTTTTCTATAGAAAAAGTCATTTCGGCCAATTTTTCTATAGAAAAGTCAATTCGGACAACTTTTTCTATAGAATAAGTCAATTCGGACAACTTTTTCTATAGAAAAACTCACTTCGGCCAACTTTTTCTATAGAAAAAGTCACATAGAAAAAGTCACTTCGGCTATTTCTTTCTATAGAAAAAGTTAGCCGAAGTGAGTTTTTCTATAGAAAAAGTTGTCCGAATTGACTTCGGCCAACTTTTTATATAGAAAAAGTCCCTTCGGCCAACTTTTTCTATGGAAAAAGTCACTTCGGCCAACTTTTTCTATGGAAGAAGTCACTTCGGCAGATTTTTTCTATAGAAATAGTCAATTCAGCCAATTTTTTCTATGGAAAAAGTCCATTTGGCCAATTTTTTCAATAGAAAACGTCACTTCGGCCAAATTTTTCAATAGAAAAAGTCACTTCGGCCAAATTTTCCTATAGAAAAAGTCACTTCGGCCAATTTTTTCTATAGAAAAAGTCACTTCGGTCAACTTTTTCTTCAGAAAAAATAAGTTTGAGTTTGAGTTCAGTCGTTGTCGAGAACAGACGTTTAGCCACGCGTAGTTATTTCTTTAACTTTAAACTGCATAAAAATATCTTTTGAAGATGACAACCCCACCAAATACATTGTGTGCTAAATGTTTCAAACCTGCTAATTCAAATTATATTTCGTGCCACATCTGTAAAGCAAAATACCATTTTATTTGTGTTCAATTGGATGCAAGTAAACTTGGTGGAGTGTTTAATGATTATAAAAATCTTGTTTTTAACTGCGAAGATTGTCTCAATGTCTCTGCACAAATGCTCTCCATGATCTCACTAATTTCTCAGGATTTAAGAGAAGTTAAAGAGTCCGTTTTACTCTCAATTTCTGGTGATGTGAAAGAGTTAAAAGATAAGTTCGTTGAACTATCAATTAACCTTGAAAAATTGTCCAAACATAAAATGCATTCTGCTGCTAATGTTGCTGTTTCAAATACAACAAATGGGAATAATAGTAATGAGTACAACCGTCAACCTAATGATCCAGAGCGGAGCGTGATTCAACATACACATCAACATGAGGGTGATGCTGCTTCTTCCGTTTCTCATCCAACATTTATGTCGGATGTTAGATCGAACGCGTATGAGTCTGAATGGATGGATGTTAATAGACGTAAGCGAAGAAATAGAATAATTGCAGTGGTAACAACACATCTGCTGATCTAAATGTTGTGCCTAAGAAGAAATATTTACATTTGTCATCATTTCACACAAGTGTGACGTCAGATCAAATTTTAGCGTATGTTGTAAAGAATACAAATATAGATAAACAACACTTAGAATGCACATTACTGGTGAAAAAAGATGTTGATGTTAATACACTTAGGCATGTTAATTTCAAAATTGGCGTTTCCCCAAGTTATTATGCTGATCTTACAAATGCTTCTTTGTGGCCTGTGAATGTTAGTATTCGGCCGTTTGTTTTTTTCCAAAGGAAACCAGCAACGTTGTCGGAGATGTAATAAACAATAATTCTGAATTAAATATCTACTATCAAAATGTTTCTGGAATGCGATCAAAATGTCGCTCTTTATTTAATTTTTCTACACAGTCTGAGTATCATGTATTTATAATTGTTGAAACTTGGCTAAATCCCGATTTTTATAATGGGGAACTTTTTGATCCTAATGAATTTAATGTATATCGAAAGGATAGATCTTTGGAAGCCACAGGGTTTTCTCGTGGAGGAGGTGTTCTCATAGCTGTTAAGAGGCGATTAAATTCATTTATATGCAATAATATTCAAATTGATAATGTCTTAGATCAAATTTTTGTTCGTATTTTTTTAACCGATAAGAGTTTTTGTTTCGGAGTTTCTTATATTCCTCCTAATAGTAGTTATGACATTTATTCTCAGCATATAAATAACATTACATCTATGTATGAGAAATTGGATTCAAGTTCTAAACTTTGTATATTTGGAGATTTCAATTTACCGAATATTATTTGGTCGTTCAATGATGGTGTGTCTACGCCTTCAAACATAAATAAGGATTATGAAATTAATTTCATAATCAGTATTGATTTAACACAAATTAATTCAATTTTTAATAAATTACATAAAATTTTAGATTTATTTTTCATTCCATCTGATATGAAATATGCTTTATATGAATGCTTGCATCCATTTTCTCCTACTACTGTCCATCATTTGCCAATATCAATAAGAATTGATAATTTTGTATTCTTGAAAGATAAGAGGATTAATAATATTAAACAATATAATTTTAACGCTGTTGATTTTGATGCGCTAAATTTATGTATTCAGGATTTGGATTGGATTTCGGGTTCTGTAAATCTTAATGCAACTGAAAGTTATGAATATTTCTTACAAGTGCTTTATGACATATTCGATCGTTTAATTCCAAAAAAATCTATTAAATATTACTCTCATCCTTGGTATAACAAACGTTTAAAACAGTTAAAAAATCGAAGAAATAAATTATATAAAAAATATATGAATTCATCTGATGAGGAAATTTTTCGCCAATATAACTTGTGTCAAAAAGAATTTAATTTTTTAAATAAATTTCTATATGGTCAGTATATTCAGAGAATGGAAAATGATATCAAATCTAATCCAAAACATTTTTGGAAGTTTATTCAATCAAAAAAACAAACTCTCGATGTTCCTTCCTCGATGTCTTATCAGGGGAGTAATTCAAATCTTCCTCAAGAAATTGTTGAATTTTTTGCACGATTTTTTAAATCGAACTTTAATAATACTGAATGCAATTTAGATTTTGCCAGTAATATGGGCTCTATTATATTTTCTAATTCAAATCTTAGTAACATTACATTATCGAATATTGATATCCTTAGTGGCATTAATAAAATTAAAAGTTCAAAAAAGTTGGATGCAGATGGACTATCATCTTTCATAGTTAAAGCATGTGCTCAGTCTCTAACTGTACCTCTCAGGGATATTTTCAATAAATCTTTATCTGAGGGGATGTTTTTGGATAGATGGAAATTCACATTTGTTAGCCCGATTTTCAAAAAAGGTTGCAGAGAGAATGTAACATCCTATAGATCTATTGCAAAAATCACTGTTGTTGCTAAAATCTTTGAAAATATTATACATGATAAATTAAGCTTTTTCTTCAATCCTGTTATTATACCACAGCAGCATGGTTTTTATAAAGGTAGATCAACAATTTCTAATTTAGCTGTTTTTGTGGAATACTGCCTGTCGTCTTTTGCTTCGGGTTACCAAGTTGAAGCGATATATACGGATATTTCTAAGGCATTTGACACTATTTCTCATTCTTTGCTGTTGAATAAACTGTATAATTTAGGCATTCATTCCTCATGTTTAAATTGGTTTAAGTCATATCTATATAATCGGAAATGTGTGGTAAAAATAGGTGAATATGAGTCAATGGCATACTTTCAAACGTCTGGCGTTCCTCAAGGAAGCATCCTTGGACCCTTACTGTTTAGTATATTTATCAATGATATTCATACTTGCTTTGAACATACAGAATTCTTACTGTATGCTGATGACTTGAAGATTTATTTGAAAGTTAATTCAATAATGGATTCTTTTAAACTTCAAAATGATCTTAATAATCTTAATCGATGGTGTTGCCAAAACAATTTAACTCTCAATGTTGATAAATGTTTTCATCTCAGTTTCTATCGTTCTAGAAATCCAATTCAACTTACATTTATGATTGGTAGTCACAATTTGAATAAAGTTGATGAAAAAGATGACTTAGGAATTCTTTTTGATCATAAGCTTTCGTTTACCCCTCACATTGATTCATTAATACCTAAAGTGTATTCTTTACTCGCTTTTGTTAAACGTAATTCTGCTGAGTTTAGAGATCCTTATACGTTAAAACTCCTGTATACTTCTTTTATCCGATCTAAATTAGAATACGGATCCATTATTTGGAGTCCCTATACTAAAATTCAAATAAACCGTTTGGAAAAAATACAAAGAAAATTTATTAAATATGCCTTATCGAATATTAATTTCACTCAGCCTTTTCCAAGTTACGAGTCCCGTTGTCTCCTCATTCATTTGGATATATTGGAGTGGAGAAGAAAATTGCATTCCATGATTTTTATCTATGACATTGTCAACTATAGTATTGATTGCTCTTGTCTTTTGGAAAAAATTACCTTCAACGTGCCAATACGACATCTTCGGAACTTTAACATGTTTCATATTGATTGTCATCGATCCAATTATACCTTAAATAGCCCTATAAATAGGGCATTAATAAACTATAACAATCTTAATCGATCCTGCCTTATTGAATTTAGCGCATCAAAAAACACTTTCAAAGAAACTTTAAAAAGATTTTTATTGTAATTCCCTTTCTTATGTATGTATATAACAAGTAAATTATATGTACATTTTATTTTTAGTCCTAGTCTGTAAGGAACATTGTTCTATAGACTATTATGAAATAAAGAAAGAAAGAAATAACTTCGGCCAATTTTTTCTATAGAAAAAGTCACTTCGGCCAACTTTTTCTATGGAAAAAGTCACTTCGGCCAAATTTTTCTCTAGAAAAAGTCACTTTGGCACACTTTTTTTAAAGAAATAGTCACTTCGGCCAATTTTTATACCCTCAGCCTTTAGGCTAAAGAGGGTATTTACACTTTGATACGACCAAAAATGTGCCTCATCGAAATAATGGTTTTAGACCCCAAGTATGTTTGTACGATATCCGTTTCAGACAATTTTGAGTAGATCTAGCAATGTCCGTCCGTCTGTCTGTCTGTCTGGCTGGCTGGTGCGCACGATAACTCTCGAACGGATCAATCGATTCGGTTGAAATTTTGGGTATCGAAATATTTTGTCCAGATTTGATTTAAGTTCAAGGATGGGTTATATCGGTCCACTCCTTCCGGTACCTCCCCCACAAAAGTTCGAAAATGTTCGGAAAATTTGTGCACACGATAACTCTTGAAGTTAGAAACCGATTTGGTCCATACTTTGCACATCCTGAAATGTGTACCAGACTTAGATAAGGTTTCAATATGGACTCAATCGGTCCACTCCTTCGGGTACCTCCCACACAAAATTTCGGAAAAGTTCAGTTTAGGGCCATCTTTCGAATCGCTTTAATTTTTGTTTTATCAACTTGTATTCACTGCCCCCCATACGACGGTACAAGTTTTATTAGGGGCAAGTCCATACTTCCTGAGAAAATAGCATGAAAGTTGCAAAGAACCGCTATGACACCGTGTGAGGTGGTTGGATCGCAAGATAACTCTAGAACGGATCTTCCGATTTGGTCCAACATTTGGACTTAGTAATATTTTGTCCAAACATAGTTTAAGTTCGAAGATAAGCCATATCGGTCCACTCCTTCAGGTACCTCCCCCACAAAAGTTCAAAAATGTTCGGAAAAATTGTTCGTACGGTAGCTTTTGAAGGGAGTGGCCGAATTGGTCCATACTTTACACATCCTAATATATCTACCAGATATAGATCAGGTTCAAATATGGACTATATTTGTCCACTCCATCCGGTACCTCCCACACAAAATTTCTGATAAGTTCACTTTAAGACCTGATATCGAATTACTTTGATTTTTGTTAAAGCAACTTGCATTCGCTGCCTCAATTACGATGGTAAACGTTTTTTTAGGGGGCAAGTCCATACTTCTTGAGCAAACTGCCTGAAGGGTGTAAAAACCCCATAGGCACCATATGTAGTGCTGTAGTGCCTGGAGATCCACTTCCATAATGGTCAATGTCGATCAATTCCTTTTAGTATCTCCTCCGCAAAATTTTTGCTCTTTAATCCTATCAACATTTTTGTCGGTTCAAAAACCCCTTTAATACATACATTTTTTGGGAAATAATTGTTTCAATATACACAGGCTGAGGGTATTTCTCTGTCGGCAAAGCCGACTGATACTTTTTTACTTGTTTTATATAGAAAAAAAAATCAGCCAAATAATAGTCACTGTCCACTGTGTATCTTCTTTTTCTCATCTAATCGATAGAAAATTAAAAATCACTTAAATTTTGCTGCATATAATAAATGCCACAATGATAGCAATCGACACCCCCGCAGGGACTCCCAAGTTGCCAGTCATTAAAAAATAATGGCAGAATAAGATTAGGGTGAGTTTTTTGTTCAATTAGTTACTCGTTTAGCTCCATGGAAAGTGGTTAAACATGGTTAAATTTTTAACTATTTGTTATTACGCAAGTTTAGTGGTGGGTTTAACAAATCTACGCTATGACCACAAGACCGAAATTGTTGAGCTATATCATTGGCCAACTATCATTTATTCGGCCGTCTTGAATGTGCTGTTTGTTCTACTGCAACCAATGTCGGTGTTATACTCCAGTAACGTTTCCTTTCACTGTGAAAAATTTGGTCCAGTGGTTGTAATGAAGATTCTAATGGGTGTTGCATACATTTTGGCCTACTCATCGATCATCTGTTTGTCTTGGCTGAAACGTAAACAGATTCATCAGCAGTATTATGAATATATGGGCCTGACACGTCGCTATTTCACAGAGGAAATGTTAGTCGATAACTACGAGTTGGTGAAGCATGCCCAATATATATTCTTGAAGAAGTTCATCTCATCGCTGTTTAAAATGATTGTCCTCTATTTGGACATCTATCAGCACTACTTCGAGATAAATTGCGAATATGTGCAAAATACTTCGTACATTGCCATAAGTTTATATTACGGACTTATAGGTATACAACAGCTGATTGTCGATGTAAATGTCATACTGGGCCTGTTACTTATCGATCTGAGTCTTGGTATGCTAAGCCATAACTTGACGGAAGTTGAACGTGATATTTACCTAATGAATAAGGCAAGGAAAATATTTCACCCTTCAGAAAATCAACGATTTCTCCATGAAAAATGGCGTCAACATTTGAATCGTTCCATTGAGCATATTGCACGAGAGGTTATGCATCTTCAAAGAGTAGCCAGGAACCACTTGTATATTTACGAAATTCCGATGTTATTTTTACTCCTGGCCGTCTTCATAAGTCTCATCAATATGATGTTTAATATTTTGTCCTATTTGGGGAGTTTGGAAACTATCGATCCGTTCAGTTTATTATTTTATCTCTTCGTTACGGTATCGAATATTAGTAATGTCTTGATTTTCTATAATATTTGTGAGTCGCTGCAGAATACCTACAACCGAATTATTCATCAAGTTTATCGCATTGGAATATATGCTTCAGTGGGCAGTGGAGGTAGCGTCGAACGAGATTCATTGGTGTTGAGTGTAAGTATGAAGAGTTCGCTTTGCTAAGCTAAACCAAAGTACATTCAGGGAATTTTTTCTAAGAAATAAACATTAGCTATCTTGACTCTGTCTATAGAAAATGTCAATTCAGCAAACTTTTGCTATAGAAAAAGTCAATTCAGCTAATTTTTGCTATAGAAAAAGTCAATTCAGCCAACTTTTGTCATAGAAAAATTCAATTCAGCCAACTTTTGCTATAAAAAAATCAATTCAGGCAACTTTTGCTATAGAAAAATTCAATTCAGCAAACTTTTGCTATAGAAAAAGTCAATTCAGCCAACTTTTGCTAAAAAAAAGTCAATTCAGCCAACTTTTTCAATTCAGCGAACTTTTGCTATAGGAAAAGTCAATTAAGCGAACTTTTTCTATAAAAAAGTCAATTCAGCGAATTATTTCTATAGAAAAAGTCAATTCAGCGAACTTTTTCAATATAAAAATTCAATTCAGCCATCTTTTGCTATAGAAAAAGTCAATTCAGCCAACTTTTGCTAAAAAAAGTCAATTCAGCCAACTTTTTCAATTCAGAGAACTTTTGCTACAGGAAAAGTCAATTAAGCGAACTTTTTCTACAGAAAAAGTCAATTCAGCGAATTATTTCTATAGAAAAAGTCAATTCAGCGAACTTTTTCAATAAAAAAGACAATTCAGCCAACTTTTGTCATAGAAAAATTCAATTCAGCTAACTTTTGTTATAGAAAAAGTCAATTCAGCGAACTTTGGCTATAGGAAAAGTCAATTAAGCGAACTTTTTCTATAGAAAAAGTCAATTCAGCGAACTATTTGTATAGAAAAAGTCAATTCAGCGAACTTTTTCAATAGAAAAAGACATTTCAACCAACTTTTGTTATAGAAAAAGTCAATTCAGCAAACTTTTGCTATAGAAAAATCCAATTCAGCCAACTTTTGCTATAGAAAAAGTCAATTCAGCCAACTTTTGCTAAAAAAAAGTCAATTCAGCCAACTTTTTCAATTCAGCGAACTTTTGCTATAGGAAAAGTCAATTAAGCGAACTTTTTCTATAGAAAAAGTCAATTCAGCGAACTTTTTCAATATAAAAAGACAATTCAGCCAACTTTTGTCATAGAAAAATTCAATTCAGCCAACTTTTGTTATAGAAAAAGTCAATTCAGCCAACTTTTGCTATAGAAAAAGTCAATTCAGCCAACTTTTTCTGTAGGGAAATGTCAATTCAGCCAATTCTTTTATAGCAAAAATCGAACTTTTTCTATAAAAAAGTCAATTCAGCGACCTTTTTATAAAAAATTCAATTCAGCAAACTTTTTCTGTAGCAAATGCCAATAAAGCCAAATTTGCCTATACAATATGGCAATTCAAGCAACCTTTGCTATTGAAAAATTCAATTCAGCTAACTTTTCCTATAGCCAAGTCAATTCAGACAACTTTTGCTATAGAAAAATTCGATTCAACCAAAGTTTGCTATAGAAAAAGTCAATTCAGCCAACTTTTGCTATAGAAAAGTCAATTCAGTCAACTTTTGCTAAAAAAAGTCAATTCAGACAACTTTTTTTAATTCAGCGATCTTTTGCTATAGGAAAAGTCAATTAAGCGAACTTTTTCAATAGAAAAAGTCAATTCAGCCAACTTTTGCTATAGAACAATTGAATTCAGCCAAAATTTGCTATAGAAAAATACAATTCAGCCTACTTTTTCTATAGAAAAAGTAAATTCAGGGAACTTTTTCTATAGAAAAAGTCAATTCAGCGAACTTTTGCTATATAAAAAGACTATTCAGCCAACTTTTGTCATAGAAAAATTCAATTCAGCCAACTTTTGCTAAAAAAAAGTCAATTCAGCCAACTTTTTTAATTCAGCGAACTTGTGCTATAGGAAAAGTCAATTAAGCGAACTTTTTCTATAGAAAAAGTCAATTCAGCGAATTATTTCTATAGAAAAAGTCAATTCAGCGAACTTTTTCAATATAAAAAGACAATTCAGCCAACTTTTGTCATAGAAAAAGTCAATTCAGCCTACTTTTGCTATAGAAAAAGTCAATTCAGCCAACTTTTGTTAAAAACAAGTACAAAAGTGTCAGTCGGCTTTGCCGACAGATATATACCCTCAGCCAAAGTGAAGCGAAACTTTTACCTCCGGACAGATCGAATGTATTTCAGGTCTCTTCAGAATTTGGCCCTTTTTGGACATTTGAACTTGACGACAATAATATGGAGTAGGAATTAACTGCGCTAAGACACAAATGTTGAACTTTTGTAGGGCAGGTACTCTTAGGGAGGACATATATGGGCCATTTTAGAAGTTAAACTAAATTTTTATAAAATATTAGGAGATCCAAAGTGATATATTTTAAATATTGGGGAAAAGTACCGAAAGTTGTGGACCGTATTGCCCATGTGACTAAGTTTGGATATAATATGACGAAGACCAAATGTTAGACCAAATCTGTTGAATAGTTCGAGAGTTATCGTGTTCTTCGACCGCCACATATGGTGACATAGGGGTTTTGTACACCTTTCGGCCTGTTTTCGCAAGAAATATGGACTTAACCCTGAAAAAACTTTTACCGTCGTAATGGTGGAAGCGTATGCAAATAGCTTCAACAAAAATCAAAGTGATTCGATAGCAGGTCTTAAAGTGAACTTATCCAAAATTTTGTGTGAGAGGTACCAGAAGGAGTAGACAAATTTAGTCCATATTCGAACCTGATATATTAGGATGTGCAAAGTATGGATTACATCGGTCACTCCCTTCAAGAGTTATCGTGCGCACAATTTTTCCGAACATTTCTGAAGTTCTGTGGGGGAGGTACCTGAAGGAGTGTACCGATATAGCCCATCTTCGAATTTAAACTATGTTTTGGTAAAATATTACGAAGGCCAAATTTTGGACCGAATCGACAGATCCGTTCGAGAGTTATCTTGCGCTCCTACCACTACACAAGGTGTCATAGGGGCTTTTTGCACCTTTCCGGCCATTTTCTGGGGAAGTATGGACTTGCCCCTGGTGAAACTTGTACCTTCGTATAGGGAACAGTGAATACAAGATGTTACAACAAAAACCAATGCGATTCGAGAGCAGGTCTTTTCCGAAATTTTGTGTAAGAGGTACTCGAAGGAGTTTACCGATTGAGTCCATATTGGAACCTCATCTAAGTCTGGTAGAAATTTCATAATGTGCAAAGGATGGACCAAATCGGTTACTCCCTTCAAGAGTTATCGTACGCACAAATTTTCCGAACATTTTCGAACTTTTGTGGGGGAGGTACCGGAAGGAGTGGACCGATATAATCCATCTTTGAACTTGAACTAAGTTTGGACAAAATATTACGAAAGCCAAATTTTGGACCGAATCGGGAGATCCTTTCGAGAGTTATCTTGCGCTCCAACCACTACACACGGTGTCATAGGGTTTTTTGTAACTTTCAGGCTATTTTCTCAGGAAGTATGGACTTGCCCCTAATGAAACTTACAGCGTCGTATAGAGTACAGCGAATACAACTTGCGTAAACAAAATTCAAAGCGATTCGAGACCAGGTCCTAAACTGAGCTTTTCCGAAATTTTGTGTGGGAGGTACCCGAAGGAGTGGACCGATTGAGTCCATATTGGAACCTCATCTAAGTTTGGTAGAAATTACACGATGTGCAAAGTATGGACTAAATCGGTTATTCCCTACAAGAGTTATCGTGCGCACAAGTTTTGCGACAATTTTTGAACATTTGTGGGGGAGGTACCTGAAGGAGTGGACCTATATGGCCCATTTTCGAACTTAAATCGAATCTGGAGAAAATATTTCGATACCCAAAATTTGAGCCGAATCGATTGATCCGTTCGAGAGTTATCGTGCGCACCAGCCAGCCAGACAGACAGACAGACGGACAGACAGACAGACGGACAGACATTGCTAGATCTACTCAAAATTGTCTGAAACGGATATCGTACAAACATACTTGGGGTCTAAAACCATTATTTCGATGAGGCACATTTTTGGTCGTATCAAAGTGTAAATACCCTCTTTAGCCTAAAGGCTGAGGGTATAAAAAGTCAATTCAGCCAACTTTTTGAATTCAGCGAACTTTTGCTATAGGAAAAGTCAATTCAGCGAATTATTTCTATAGAAAAAGTCAATTCAGCGAATTATTTCTATAGAAAAAGTCAATTCAGCGATCTTTTTCAATATAAAAAGATAATTCAGCCAACTTTTGTCATAGAAAAAGTCAATTCAGCCAACTTTTGCTATAGAAAAAGTCAATTCAGCCAACTTTTTCTGTAGCAAAAGTCGAACTTTTTCTATAAAAAGTCAATTCAGCGAACTTTTTCAATATAAAAAGATAATTCAGCCAACTTTTGTCATACACAAATTCAATTCAGCCAACTTTTGCTATAAAAAAAGTCAATTCAGCCAACTTTTTCAATTTAGCGAACTTTTGCTATAGGAAAAGTCAATTAAGCGAACTTTTTCTATAGAAAAAGTCGATTCAGCGAATTATTTCTATAGAAAAAGTCAATTCAGCGAACTTTTTCAATATAAAAACATATTCAGCCAACTTTTGTCATAGAAAAATTCAATTCAGCCAACTTTTGCTATAGAAAAAGTCAATTCAGCCAACTTTTGTTAAAAAAAGTCAATTCAGCCAACTTTTTCAATTCAGCGAACTTTTGCTATAGGAAAAGTCAATTCAGCGAATTATTTCTATAGAAAAAGTCAATTCAGCGAATTAGTTCTATAGAAAAAGTTAATTCAGCGATCTTTTTCAATATAAAACGATAATTCAGCCAACTTTTGTCATAGAAAAAGTCAATTCAGCCAACTTCTGCTATAGAACAAGTAAAAAAGTATCAGTCGGTTTTGCCGACAGAGATATACCCTCAGCCTGTGCAAATTGAGACACTTTTTTTCACAATTAGGGGTTTCAAAATTTTGGTCTCGTATGAACCGACAAAAATGTTGATTAGGATTAAAGTTCAAAAATTTTGCAAAAAAGGTACTTAAAGGAATGGACCGACATAGACCATGGGGGTGCCATACGGGGTTTTTCCACCCTTCGGGCTGTTTTCTCAAACTGTATGGACTTGCCCCTGAAACAACTTTTACCATCGTAATTGAGGCAGTGAATGTAAGTTGCTTCAACAAAAATCAAAGTGATTCAATAGCAGGTCTTAAAGTGAACAAAATTTTGTGTGGGAGGTACAAATATAGTCCATATTCGAACCTGATCTATATCTGGTAGATATTATGAGAATGTATAAAGTATGGACCAAATCGGCCACTCCTACAACAGTTATCGTGAGCACAATTTTTCCGAATATTTTTGAACTTTGGTGGGGTAGGTACCTGAAGGAGTGGACCGATATGGCATATCTACGAACTTAAACTAAGTTTGGAAACAATATTACGAAGGCCAAATTTTGGCCGGAATCGGCATTTCCGTTCGAGAATTATCTTGCGCTTCCACCCATAAGCATGGTGTCATAGGGTTTGTTTTTCAACTTTCAGGCTATTTTTTCAGGAAGTATGGACTTGCCCCTGAGGAAACTTGTACCCTCGTATAGTGTACAGTGAATACAAGATGTTTCAACAAAAACCAAGGCGATTCGAGAGCAGGTCCTAAACTGAACTTTTCCGAAATTTTATGTGGAACGTACTCGAAGGAGTTTACCGATTGAGTCCATATTGGAACCTCATCTAGGTCTTGTAGAAATGTCATAATGTGCAAAGTATGGACCAAATCGGTCACACCCTTCAACAGTTATCGTACGCACAAATTTTCCGAACATTTTCGAACTTTTGTGGGGGAGGTACCGGAAGGAGTGGACCGATATAATCCATCTTTGAACTTGAACTAAGTTTGGACAAAATATTACGAAAGCCAAATTTTGGACCGAATCGGCAGATCCGTTCGAAAGTTATCTTGCGCTCCAACCACTACACACGGTGTCATAGGGTTTTTTGTAACTTTCAGGCTATTTTCTCAGGAAGTATGGACTTGCCCCTAATGAAACTTACAGCGTCGTATAGAGGACAGCGAATACAACTTGCGTAAACAAAAATCAAAGCGATTCGAGACCAGGTCCTAAACTGAACTTTTCCGAAATTTTGTGTGGGAGGTACCCGAAGGAGTGGACCGATTGAGTCCACATTGGAACCTCATCTAAGTTTGGTAGAAATTACACGATGTGCAAAGTATGGACCAAATCGGTTGTTCCCTACAAGAGTTATCGTGCGCACAAGTTTTGCGACAATTTTTGAACATTTGTGGGGGAGGTACCTGAAGGAGTGGACCTATATGGCCCATCTTCGAACTTAAATCGAATCTGGACAAAATATTTCGATACCCAAAATTTCAACCGAATCGATTGATCCGTTCGAGAGTTATCGTGCGCACCAGCCAGCCAGACAGACAGACAGACGGACAGACAGACAGACAGACGGACGGACATTGCTAGATCTACTCAAAATTGTCTGAAACGGATATCGTACAAACATACTTGGGGTCTAAAACCATTATTTCGATGAGGCACATTTTTGGTCGTATCAAAGTGTAAATACCCTCTTTAGCCTAAAGGCTGAGGGTATAAAAAGTCAATTCAGCCAACTTTTTCTGTAGCAAAAGTCGAACTTTTTCTATAAAAAAGTCAATTCAGCGAACTTTTTCAATATAAAAAGACAATTCAGCCAACTTTTGTCATACACAAATTCAATTCAGCCAACTTTTGCTATAAAAAAAGTCAATTCAGCCAACTTTTTCAATTTAGCGAACTTTTGCTATAGGAAAAGTCAATTAAGCGAACTTTTTCTATAGAAAAAGTCGATTCAGCGAATTATTTCTATAGAAAAAGTCAATTCAGCGAACTTTTTCAATATAAAAACATATTCAGCCAACTTTTGTCATAGAAAAATTCAATTCAGCCAACTTTTGCTATAGAAAAAGTCAATTCAGCCAACTTTTGTTAAAAAAAAGTCAATTCAGCCAACTTTTTCAATTCAGCGAACTTTTGCTATAGGAAAAGTCAATTCAGCGAATTATTTCTATAGAAAAAGTCAATTCAGCGATCTTTTTCAATATAAAAAGATAATTCAGCCAACTTTTGTCATAGAAAAAGTCAATTCAGCCAACTTTTGCTATAGAAAAAGTCAATTCAGCCAACTTTTTCTGTAGCAAAAGTCGAACTTTTTCTATAAAAAAGTCAATTCAGCGAACTTTTTCAATATAAAAAGACAATTCAGCCAACTTTTGTCATACAAAAATTCAATTCAGCCAACTATTGCTATAGAAAAAGTCAATTCAGCCAACTTTTGCTATAGAAAAAGTCAATTCAGCCAACTTTTGCTATAGAAAAAGTCAATTCAGCCAACTTTTGCTAAAAAAAGTCAATTCAGCCAACTTTTTCAATTCAGCGAACTTTTGCTATAGGAAAAGTCAATTAAGCGAACTTTTTCTATAGAAAAAGTCAATTCAGCGAACTTTTTCAATATAAAAAGACAATTCAGCCAACTTTTGTCATAGAAAAATTCAATTCAGCCAACTTTTGCTATAGAAAAAGTCAATTCAGCCAACTTTTGCTAAAAAAAGTCAATTCCGCTAACTTTTTCAATTCAGCGAACTTTTGCTATAGGAAAAGTCAATTAAGCGAACTTTTTCTATAGAAAAAGTCGATTCAGCGAATTATTTCTATGGAAAAAGTCAATTCAGCGAACTTTTTCAATATAAAAAGTCAATTCAGCCAACTTTTGCTATAGAAAAATAAATTCAGCCTACTTTTTCTGTTGAAAAAGTCTATTCAGCTAACTTTTTCTTTAGAAAATGGCAATTCAGCCAAATTGTTCTACAGGGAAAGACAATTCAGCGAATTTTTTCTATAAAATATGTCAATTCAGTGATCCTTTTCTATAGAAAAAGTTGGCTGACATTTTCTGTAGAAAAGTTGTCTGAATTGTTAATTTTCTAAGCAAAAGTTGGCTGAATTGACTTTTTCTATAGAAAAATCGGCTTTTGACTTGATTGCCTTTTCTGTAAAAAACATTTAACAGAAAGAAGTGCAGCCACTGTGTATCATCCTCCTCTACTTCTCATCTTATCGATAGAAAATTAAAAGCAACTTAAATAATGAAAATAATAACTGGCACAACGATAGCTATCGACTGCCCCGCAGGGACTCCTAAATAGCCAATTCTTAGAAAATAATGACAGAAAAGGATTAGGAAGAGTACATTTTTCAATTAGTTACTCGTTTAGCGTTCGTCCAACGTGGTTAACATGGTCAAGTTCTTGACAATTTATTATTACACAAGTTTAGTGGTGGGTTTGACAAATCTACGCTATGACGGTAAAACGCAAATTGTTGAACTATATCATTGGCCAACAATTATATATTCGGCAGTCTTGAATGTTCTTTTTATATTACTGCAACCAATGTCGTTGCTATACTCCAGTATAGTTGCCTATTATTGTGATGAAATTGGTCCACTGGTTGTCATGAAAATTCTAATGGGTGTGGCATACACTTTCGCCTATTCATCGATCATCTGTTTGTCTTGGCTCAAACGTAAACTGATTCATCAACAGTATTATGAATATTTGGGCCTTACACGAAGATATTTTACAGAGGAAATGTTAGTCGACAACTATGAGTTGGTCCAGCATGCCCAATATATATTCTTGAAGAAGTTCATCTCTTCGCTATGCAAAATCATTCTCCTCTATTTGGATACCTATGAGCATTACTTCGATGTAGAATGTGAATATGTGCAAAGTACTACATACTTTGGGATAAGTTTATATTATGGAGTTATAGGTATACAACAGCTGATTGTCGATATAAATGTCATACTGGGCCTGTTACTTATCGATCTAAGTCTAGGTATGCTAAGCCATAACTTGACGGAAGTTGAACGTGATATTTACCTAATGAATAAGGCAAGGAAAGTCTTTCACCCCTCGGAAAATCAACGATTTCTCCATGAAAAATGGCGTCAACATTTGAATCGTTCCATTGAGCATATTGCACGAGAGGTTATGCATCTTCAAAGAGTGGCCAAGCAGCACTTGGATATTTATGAAATTCCGATGCTATTTTTACTCTTGGCCGTGTTCATAAGTCTTATCAATATGATGTTCAATATTTTGGTCTATTTCGTGACTTTGGAAACTATCGATCCTTTCAGTTTACTATTTTATCTCTTCATTATGGTATCGAATATTAGTAATGTCATGATTTTCTATAATATTTGTGAGTCGCTGCAGAATACATACAACCGAATTATTCATCAAGTTTATCGCATTGGAATATATGCTTCGGTGGGTTGTGGAAGTAGCGTCGAACGAGATTCGTTGGTGTTGAGTGTAAGTATGAAAAGCTCAGTGTGCTAAGTTATGCCGAAGTGAGTTCAGCGAATCTTTCTATAAGGAAAGGTAATTTTGGAAACTTTTTCTATAAAAAAAAGCAATCCAGCCAACTTCCTCCGTATATAAAGACAATTCAGCGAACTTTTTCTATAGCAAAAATGCAATTCAGCAAAATTTGTCTATAGAATAAGTAAATTTAGCCAACATTTCCTATATAGAATGTCAATTCAGCAACCATTTCTACAGAAAATAACAATTCAGCCAAATTTTCTATAAAGAAAAATCAATTCAGCCAAATTTTGCTATAGAAAAAATCAATTCAGCCAACGTTTGTAATAGAAAAAGCCAATTCAGCGTACTTTTTTACAGCAAAACTCAACTTTTCCTATAGAGAAAATCAATTCCGCAAACTCTGTTTATAGGGAAAATCAATTCAGCCATCTCTTTTTTAGGGAAACTTTTTTATTGGGAAAATTAATTTAGCCAACTTTTTCTAAGGGAAAAAGTCACTTCAGCCAATTTTTGCAGTAGGGAAATCAATCAATCTGAATAGACTTTTTCTATAGAAAATGTGAATCTAAAGGAAAATGTCTCTGATTTGACTTTTTCTATGGGAAAAGTACGGTGAATTGTCTTACTCTACAGAAAAACTTGACTTTTTCTATAAAAAAGAAGTTCGCTGAATGAACTTTTCTCTAGAAAATGTTCACTGAATGAATTTTTCTGTAGAAAATGTTCGCTGAATTGACTTTTTCTATAGAAACTGTTAGCTGAATTGGCTTTATCTATAGAAAAAGTTCGTTGAATTGATTTTTTATATAGAAAAAGTTTTCTGAATTGACTTTTTCTATAGAAAAATTTCGATGTATTGACTTTTCTACAGAAAAATTTCGCTGTATCGACTTTTTCTATAGGAAAAGTTTGCTGAATTGGCTTTCTCTATAGAAACAATTTGCTGAATTGACTTGTTTATTGAATGGACTGTTTTGTCCTTCAATGAGGTTGTAGATGTCGTTTATCAAGGCAGTGTCACCAAGATAAATTATAGTTTTAACACAAGCACATGAACTTGGTTAAGATCGGAGAGGAAAAGTACACACTAGAAGGCGTTTTAAAGTTCTCACATTCTTTATTGATAAATTGGTTCTTAAATACTAACTTATTGCTAAATTGCACATTTTGTTGTTGTGTTGTAGAAATTGTTTAATTTACAAAATAATTATTAATAAAATAAACGTTGTGGTTCATTGCCCCACAACAATACTACAACATTGATTTTTTACATTTTTAGGTAATGATAGTGTATCTGGGTTTGCACTTTCAAGAAGAACATTTTGTTTGTTTACTTTTTTGCAATGGCCTACTGTCTGAGTTATTTCTTCTTCTTTATTTGCCATTCCGTATTCGGGTTTTAGCGATCACACGCAGAGAAAAAAATATGTTTGATCCAACAATATTCCAAGAGCAAAATATGTATTGTTAACATATTGTTGGATTCCTTATGTAGTATTGTGAATCCAAAAATAGTTTGTGTCAACTGAACAATATTTCTCTCTTTTCTTCGAAAGTTTTTTCTCTTCTCTCGCTATTCGATGCCGTGTTGAAAAAACAATTTTGGTGAGTTGTGGTGTTTGTATGACATACTGCCTTTATCTTTGTTTTTGTGTGTATGTATACCAACTCTTGTTTTTATTTGTTTCTGTTTTGTTTCATTCTTCTTCTTTATTTCATTCTTCTTTCCTTTTCATGTTTGTTATGGTGTTTAATTATTCCTTATGTTGTGGTGGCTGCTTGTGGCTTTTTGTTTGTCTTTGTTGTCAGCTAAAGTAGCAAACCATGTATTGCGTTCATCAATGCTCGTAATATTATACGGGATATTTATATCAAAGTTGTGTGGAAAGTGTATATGAGAAGTATATACACTTAAATCAAAAAATTTAGTATCTGGTTTTCAGGGTTGACAATATGTTTTGTAAAAAATTTAGATTATGATTGTTCCTACAATCGGTATTGTTAACGATTTTTACAATATTGCGGAAATTCGAAAGTTGTTTTTGTTTTCTATGTTCGGAACAAAAGATGGTATTTTTGGATTTGGATTACAATGTTTATACAAAACAAACACATTTTTGGAACCAAAATAGATATTTTTGTTCCAACAAAACCGAAAAATATTTTTTCTCTGCGTGCATACAATTACATAATGATAATTTGGTATATTTAACAAATCAGTTTATTAATTTATATATAGGTTTCTGTTTTTGGCGGCATTCAGAAGAGTTCTTTCATTATGGTGTTTAGTCCAGTCTTGAATGTTTTTGAGCCATGATGTTTCCCGTCGCCCTCTCGGTCTTCTCCCATCGATTTTTGTTTGGATAATTGTTTGCAGAAGCTTATATTTTTCATGCCTCATAATGTGACCAAGATATGCGGTTTTTTGTGTTTTTATATATATTTTTATATATTTTTATATATCCATATTTCAAACGAGTTCAGTCTTTTTTCATCTACAGCTTTCCATGTCCATGTTTCCGCAGAGTACAATAAAACGGACCATATGTAACATTTTACAAATCGTATTTTTGTAGTAAGACTTATGTCGTGGCTAAGTAAAACTTTGTTATGTTTGAAAAAATTGTTTCTTGTCATTTCTATTCGGCATTTAATTTCTCTTGAGGTATTTGTAGGTTGTCACTCGCTCTATTTCATCGTTATTTATCTTTAGTGGCGTATTATTGTCGGCATGATTCCTGCTTACTACCATATATTTTGTCTTCTTAACGTTGATTTTTAATCCGTATATTTCGCTATTTTGTGTTACTGCGTCTATTAATTTTTGTAGTCCAGCTATGGTGCTTGCTACTAATACGGTGTCATCGGCATAGCGTATGTTATTTATTGTTTAATTGGATACCAATATTCTTTCCACGTACAGATTAGAGTTGTATAGTTCATGAACGAACTAGTTCAATTGAACGATTCATTAAATAGAGCGTATGAACTAGATCAATCGACATAGTTCATTATAGTTCAATAGTTCACTGAACTATAATCAGTCGGCGACTGTACGATCAACGAACGAACGATTCACAATCTAGTTCAACATGTCGTTCATATATGCATAAAGTTACGCCGTCGTCTGTGTTAAGTGATGCCTTCGTAATGTGATGAGTTTTTTTTACGTTTTGGATCAAGGTACAAGGCACAATGAATAGCTGTTCGAAAGTGAAGATTTCTTCAAAAACACAACAAATTCCACATATTCCCATATTGAATGTGCCATGTTCTGGATAGAAAAAATAAAAAGAAGCACACACGCACAAAGCTTTTTCGCATTGACAGTTTCTACACACACAACATAAGATTTTTGCTAGCCACTTAAATAAAGGGCGCCTTTTCTTAAATTAATACCAACTTAATCTTTCTTTATGGAATGGAAAATGGAATAAAACACGTAAATGTAATATTTTTGTTCTGGCGTAGTTAAATTATTCTATTGTTTGTTTCTATTTGATGTATGTGTGCATTTGATTGAACGATTATGATCCGAATAATTGAACTGGATAGTGAACTATGAACTAGATTACTGAACTAGTTCAGTTAAAAGAGCTGAGCTATTGAACTAGATCTTTCAAATGAACTAGATTGTACAACTCTAGTACAGATTCTTCGAATATTTTCTCAGAATATGTATATGTTAAATAAAAGAGGGGACAATATGCAGCCTTGTCTTACGCCTCTTGAAATTGGAACATCGTCAGTTAATTCATTATCTACTTGAATGTTTGCTATCTGTTTCCAGTATAGGTTTTTAATGCAGTTTATGTCACTGTCTTCCAATCCGATTGAAAGTAGGATCTCTATCAATTTATCATGATTTACCGTATCGAACGCTTTTTCGTAGTCTACGAAACTTAAAAATACATCTTTTTGTACCTCTCGACAATTTTGTATTAATACTTGTACAGCTAGTAACGCATCTCGTGTCCCCATGCCTTCCTTGAATCCAAATTGTGTTTGTCCCATGTGTGCTTCGCAGATCGAATAGATTCGTCTATGTATTATTTTTAAAAATATTTTAAGAGCGTGGCTCATTAGACTTATTAGTCTATAGTCGCTGCAGGTCTTCGCATTATTTTTCTTGGGTATTGTAATCTTGGGGATATTGTCCTGTTTTATATATATATATATATATATATATATATATATATATATATATTGTTGAATAATTTTAAAAGAAGCTTGGTGTTATTTCCGTCTATTAACTTAAGTACCTCGGCAGGTATTTCGTCTGGACCCATTGCCTTTTTATCCTTCATTGACATAATAGCTAGTTGTAATTCATTCTCAGTAATGGGTGTCCCTGTAAAGTTAATTCCATCCCCAGAGTTGGATAAGGATGTTCGTTGGTGATCGATAAATAATTGCTTAATATATTCTTCCCATAGTTGTGTCTTTTCTGCAGTTTCATAAATTCCTACTTTATTATCATTGTAGATAAATGTTGACGATCTCTTTGGATAAATACCAGATGTCTCTTTTAATTTTTTGTGGAGATTGAAGTCGTCATGAAGCATTTTAAGTCGTTCAATTTCCTGACATTGCTTATTTATTTGCTCATTTTTTGCAGCACGTGTTGCGATTTTAATTTCTTGGTTTATCTCCCAATATCTTTCATGGTTTACATTTTTGTGTTTACTTCTTTCTTTCCGAAGTGCTCGAATTTCATCCATTATCCATGGATCTTCTTTTTTGCGCATGTTGGTTCCGATTATATTTTTTGTAACATCTTTTATGGATTTTTTCACTTGGTGCCATAGGTTTTCGACATTACATATTGTTGGATTTATTTCAGTGAGATCGGCATTTAATTGTTCCTTTATCGTTTGTTTCGTTAATGGGTCATTCAGTTTTTCAATATCGATTCTTGGTTCCGGCTTTTTCTTGCTAGTGGTAGCAAGTTTAATTCTTAAATTGCACATTAAAAGGTTATGGTCTGAGGGGACATCAGCACCAGGATAGGTAGAACATTTTGACACACACGTACAGTACCTCTTATTTATCAAAATGTAGTCTATTTGGTTTCTAACTATGTTGCCATTATTATCCTGAGGTGATTTCCACGTATAAAGTCGCCTAGGGTGAAGACAAAATAATGTGTTGGTGATTTTGTATTTATATTCTTGGCAAAACTGAATCAATTTCTCTCCTCCGTTTTCCCAGTCCGAATTTGCCTGTAACTTCAGCTTTGCCCGACTTTGGCATTAAAATCCCCTTGGATTATTGTGATGTCGTGCGGTTTTGTCATTTTCAACAATTTTTCCAAGTCTTTGTAGAACTGTTCTATTTCGTCGTTATTGCTATCAGAGGTGGGTGCATAAACTTGTATTATGTTTATATTAATTGGTTTTCCAGATATTTTCACCATCATGACCCTATCTGATATTGGAACCCATCCAGCGACGCTGGCAGCTATTTTGTTCTTGATCAGAATTGCGACACCTCTTCTATGAAATCCTTCCGGGTTTCCGGAGTGATAAACTTTTATATCATGAGATACAAATTCTCCATATTCGATCCACCAAGTTTCACTAATGCCCAACACATCTATCTGTAACCTTTTCATCTCGTTTATGGTATTGTCAAATTTCCCAAGTTCGTAAAGACTTCTGACATTCCACGTTCCTATGTTTAGTTTGGTTTTACCTACGGGGATTCTTAGCACCCTCGAATTGCCGGAGACTGAGGGCCGTTTGTTATTTCCTGTATTCATTGTAATTGTATGGTTTTCAAGGGATTATACTTCAGTGGTTTCCCGTTGCCTTCTGAAGGGTTTATAGTTTTCCGTCTTTTTTGTTCAGCCGTTCCTCTGGAATACAGACGCTGTTTGTAGCCGCCCAATATGGGTCAGACGCTACCGATGAAAATGGAATGTGCTTGGCTTGCTCCAAACCAATATTCACATTTCGCTGTGTGTGTGCCGCTTTCGCAGTTTCTGCTACGCCACCCACTCTCCAAAAGCGACCATATTAGTCGACTCGACATCTGCCCGCCGGTGATACTAAGGACCAGCTGCCGTCCCTTAGGCTAGATTTTGGTCACCTCCGGGTATTTTATTTCCCCGGTGTCCTGTATGTTGTTGAAACACACCGAACGTCCTCAATTCGCCAATGGGAGGGTCCCGATGGAGGATCTAGCAAGCCCCACACGGGGCTTTCATTAATGCATTATGTGCTTAATCATATTAGGCAATGTGAATGTCTGAACAGACTTTTCTATATAAAAAGTTCGGTGAATTAATTTTTTCTATAGAAAAAGATCGCTGAATTGACTTTTTCTATGCAAAAAGTTCGCTGAATTGCTTTTTCTATAGAAAAAGTTCGCTGAATTGACATTCTCTATAGAAAAAGTTCGCTGAATTGACTTTTTCTATAGACTTCGTCCCTAGAAAATTTTCGCTAAATTGACTTTTTTCATAGAAAAAGTTCGCTGAATTTACTTTTTCTATAAAAAGGTTTCCTGAATTGCCTTTTTATATAGAAAAAGTTCGCTGAATTGACTTTTTTTGTAGAAATTGTTTGCTGAAGTAACTTATTCTATAGAAAAAGTTCGCTTAATAAACTTTTTCTATAGAAAAAGTTAGCCGATGTGACTTTTTAGAAGAAAAATTTAGCTGAACTGACCTTTTAGTAGAAAAATTTAGCGAAGTTGCGTTCCATTAAAAGAGTCCGCTTAAAAAAGTATAAAAAATTCGCTGAATTGGCTTTTATGGAAAAAGTTCGATGAATTGGTTTTTTTATATGTAGAAGAAAGTCTGCTGAATTGAATTTTTCTATAGAAACAATTTGCCGAATTGACTTTTTCTATAGAAAAAGTTCTCTCAATTGACCTTTTCTTGACTTTTTCTACAGAAAATGTTCGCTGAATTGACTTTTTCTATAGAAAAAGTTAGCTAAATTGACTTTTTCTATAGAAAAGTTCGCTGAATTGACTTTTTCTATAGAAAATGTTCGCTGAATTTACATTTTCTGAAGAAAATGTTTGCTGAATTAACTTTTTCTATAGAAAAAGTTGGCTCAATTGACTTTTTCTATAGAAAAAGTTGGCTCAATTGACTTTTTCTATAGAAAAAGTTGGCTCAATTGACTTTTTCTATAGAAAAAGTTCGCTCAATTGACTTTTTCTATAGAAAAAGTTGGCTCAATTGACTTTTTCTGTAGAAAAAGTTGGCTCAATTGACTTTTTCTATAGAAAAAGTTCGCTCAATTGACTTTTTCTATAGAAAAAGTTCGCTCAGTTGACTTTATCTATAGAAAAAGTTCGCTCAATTGACTTTATCTATAGAAAAAGTTCGCTCAATTGACTTTTTCTATAGAAAAAGTTCGCTTATTTTTTTAAATTTAATTTTTTTTTCTATAGAAAAAGTTTTCTGAATTGACTTTTTCTATAGAAAAAGTTCGCTGAATTGACTTTTTCTATTGAAAAAGTTCGCTGAATTGATTTTTTTATAGAAAACGTTTGCTGAATTGACTTTTTCTATAGAAAAAGTTCGCTTAATTGACATTTTCTATAGAAATAGTTCGCTGAATTGATTTTTTCTGTAGAAAAAGTTCGCTGAATTAACTTTTTCTATAAAAAAGTACTCTGAATTGACTTTTTCTATAGAAAAAGTTCCCTGGGTTGACTTTTTCTATAGAAAAAGTTCCCTGAGTTGACTTCTTCTATAGAAAAAGTTCCCTGAGTTGACTTTTTCTATAAAAAAGTACTCTGAATTTACTTTTTCTATAGAAAAAGTTCCCTGGGTTGACTTTTTCTATTGAAAAAGTTCCCTGTGTTGACTTCTTCTATAGAAAAAGTTCCCCGAGTTGACTTTTTCTGTAGAAAAAGTTCCTTGAGTTGACTTTTTCTATAGAAAAAGTTCGCTGAATTAACTTTTTCTATAAAAAAGTACTCTGAATTGACTTTTTCTATAGAAAAAGTTCCCTGGGTTGACTTTTTCTATAGAAAAAGTTCCCTGAGTTGACTTCTTCTATAGAAATAGTTCGCTGAATTGATTTTTTCTATAGAAAAATTTCGCTGAATTGACTTTTTATATAGAAAAAGTTCCCTGAGTTGACTTTTTCTATAGAAAACGTTCGCTGAATTGACTTTTTCTATAGAAAAAGTTCGCTGAATTGACTTTTTCTATGGAGAAAGTTCGCAGAATTGACTATTTCTATAGAAAATTTTCGCTAAATTGACTTTTTATATAGAAAAAGTTCCCTGAGTTGACTTTTTCTATAGAAAACGTTCGCTGAACTAACTTTTTCTACAGAAAAAGTTCCCTGAGTTGACTTCTTCCATAGAAAAAGTTCGCTGAATTGACTTTTTCTATAGAAAAGTTCACTGAATTGACTTTTTCTATAGAAAAATTCGCTGAATTGACTTTTTCTTTAGAAAAATTCGCTGAATTGACTTTTTCTATAGAAAACGTTCGCTGAATTGACTTTTTCTATAGAAAAAGTTCGCTTAATTTTTTAATTTTAATTTTTTTTTATAGAAAAAGTTCACTGAATTAACTTTTTCTATAAAAAAGTACTCTGAATTTACTTTTTCTATAGAAAAAGTTCCCTGGGTTGACTTTTTCTACAGAAAAATTCGCTGAATTGACTTTTTCTATAGAAAACGTTCGCTGAATTGACTTTTTCTATAGAAAAAGTTCGCTGAATTGACTTTTTCTATAGAAAAATTTCGCTGAATTGACTTTTTCTATAGAAAACGTTCGCTGAATTGAATTTTTCTATAGAAAAAGTTAATTCAGCGAAATTTTCTATAGAAAAAGTCAACTCAGGCATTTTTTTCTATAGAAAAAGTCAACTCAGGGAACTTTTTCTATAGAAAATTTCGCTGAATTAACTTTTTCTATAGAAAAATTTCGCTGAATTGACTTTTTCTATAGAAAAACTTCGCTGAATTTAATTTTTCTACGGAAAAAGTTCGCTGTTCTATAAAAAAGTACTCTGAATTGACTTTTTCTATAGAAAGAGTTCCCTGGGTTGACTTTTTCTATAGAAAAAGTTCCCTGAGTTGACTTCTTCTATAGAAAAAGTTCCCTGAGTTGACTTTTTCTATAGAAAAAAATGCCTGAGTTGACTTTTTCTATAGAAAAATTTCGCTGAATTGACTTTTTCTGTAGACAAATTTCGCTGAATTGACTAGTTCTATAGAAAAATTTCGCTGAATTGACTTTTTATATAGAAAAAGTTCCCTGAGTTGACTTTTTCTATAGAAAACGTTCGCTGAATTGACTTTTTCTATAGAAAAAGTTCACTGAATTGATTTTTTCTATAGAAAAAGTTCGCTGAATTGACATTTTTAATAGAAAAATTTAGCAGAATCTGCGTTTTATTAAAAAACGTCCGCTTAATTGTCCTTTTCTTTCAATAATATAGCTGAATTGAGTTTTTTTAATTATTTAATTTTGTAATTATATTTTTTACAGCTGGAAATGCTTCTAATGCAACTGCGCTATCGTGACTTCAAGGTAACCATTTGTGGTCTATTTGAAATACGCAACCGAAGTGGCATGGTGATGATTCATACAATTGTTTTAAATTTAATGTATCTGATACAAAGTGTTGTGCAAAGTATTGATTAAAACAAAACAAAGATGTAAACAATTAAAATAAATAGATATGATATAAAAACATACTTCAATTACTTAATCCCTTCTTAATTAGTTTCAAAATATGTTGCAACATAACCCCAAAGTAATTTTATAATAACAACTTTACAACAAATTTTGTTAAATATTTGCAAATATTAAACCACAATTTTCGTTAACATATAATATTAAAGAAATACTTAAAATGCTTTTGGTATTGGTTACTACTTTGCGTGTAATGGGTTTTGCAAATATTAGGTCGTATGTACTATGTTTATTGTTGTTTTGACTTAACCACAACGGAATACTCATTCTGTTCTGTTTTTAAAATTCATATAAATATCTTGCCGTGATTGGCTATTATGGCTTCTTATAACCTCAACATTTTAATATGATTCATATTTTCATGCTCGAATGGTTGGTTGTTGGCCCTTTGTGTCAGTCAGTCTGTAAGTCGGTCAGTCACTGACAAACAAAGCCAAGAACAAAAACTTTTCCTATGACTTTTCAACATTTAAGATGAAGTTGTGTGTGTGTGTGTGAGAAAGAAATTTACTTCCATGATGTATGTAAAACATGTGTTTTAATTTATCTGTCATCTTAATAATAAGGATAAATTCATTAGAGCAATGTAGGACTTCTGAAATGGGTTTTAAATACACACTGTTTCCTTTCCTGGATATATAGCTGCGTATTCATCAAATCTCTTTTGAAGTCGGACCTCATATACAGGGATTTTAACAGGTTTTTACCATGTACTATCAGATCTTCAAACAAGGTTTTTTTTTACGAATTTAATTGTTTTCTTTTAAGTCCCGAAAACGATGTACCATACTGTAATGGATCTACAGTCGAACTTTTCTATAATGAGCTGGAAGGGACTAAGAGAAAATTCGTTGCAAAGACACTACTTGGTGTGTGAGTTCATAGTTTTGTTTTGTACAACTATTCGTTATAGAGTATTATTTGTAAATGCGCTATAAATGTATGCGCCTTAACTTATGCTTTACTTTTATTTTAGTGATGAGAAACAACCCACAACACATTTTCGATCAAGTGTTAAAGCAAATAAGAATCATTCGGTTTTGCCGACGTAAAATATTAAATAAAACAAATAAAAAAGTATAAGGTCATGTTTATATTATACCTTGTTGTAGGGTTAACCTTCTCTGTGAGGATTTATTTGAAATATAAGCAATGGAATTGACATTTAAAACCCAGTGGGTTTGTTAAATCCGGTTATATATAAACGTACTATAAGTCGGCTTTGCCTACAGAGGTATACCCTCAGCCTGTGTGAATTGAAACTTTTATCTGTTGACAACCAGTGGACCCGGCGAACTTCGTCTCGCCGTCTGTTAGGCATTGCAATTGGTTACATAAGTTCAAACATTTATAAAATTTCTATCAGGCTGCAGAATATCCGATTTCAATTGCAATATTTGGCTTGAAAGGCAATTTAGATAGCGATTAAATTGGCATTCGTCCAGCAGACCATTAATTCACTCCGAAGAACGCAGTTTTAAATACCCTAACCTGATGCTTGATGTCTATGAAAGGGATAATCCATTAGTTGGATAAATTGGCAGAATTTAAAGCGAATGGTGTGAACAGTAAGTAGTCAATTGTGCCATTTAGAGCATTTCTTCCTAAGCTTTGGTGTAAATGCGACCTAAATAAGTTACTTACTTAGCTGGCCCATTACAGAACATTTGTTCCATAGGCCGAACTAAGAAAAGATATCCATTTCTCTCTATTTGTTGCTTCACACTCTGGAATACCGCGCCGTTTCATCTCGTCATCCACTTGTTTGCGCCATCTATTCCTTGGTCTGCCAATTCTGCGTGCACCGCCAAGCGGTCCGTATTTGACGAGAGGTGTCTTTGCTTTTAAACTGCTTACTTAAACCAAAGTAGCATCTGTTGGCCAATACAATTCTTCTTTTTATTTCACAACTAATGTCGTTTGTTGTGTTTACGGAGGTGCCGATGTAGACGAAGTCTTTTACTACCTCAAAATTATAGGAACCAACTTCCACAGTTGATCCGAGCTCAATGGACGCATTGCGCATCGACACCATTAACTTTGTCTTCTCACCGTTTACCGCCAGACCCACATTAGCAGATTCTCCCTCCACCTTCATAAAGGTATCAGTTACTTCTTTTACTGATGTGGCTATTGGTGTAGATTGTGCCACTTCTTTTGGCGTTTGCCTCACGCATAACCTTTTCCAGCAGGATGTTGAAGAGATCACACGATAGGCTGTCTCCTTGTCTGAAACCTCTTTTGGTACTAAACACTTCGGAGAGGTTCTTTCCTATTTTAACTGAAGACCTCGTGTCAGTTAAAGTCATTTTACAAAGCCGGATCAGCTTTGCGAGGACACCAAATTCAGACATGGCTTGGAATACCTTTGAACGCAGCGGTCTGTCGAAGGCTGCTTTATAATCGACAAAAATGTGGTAGGTGTCGATCTGCATCTCTTGGGTCTTCTCTATCTTCCTATCTGGTCAATGGTGGACTTGCCAGGTCTAAAGCCGCATTGATATGATCCAATTATCACGTTGACCATAGGCTTTAGTTGTTCGCACAATATCCCTAACACGATCTTGTAGGCAATAGGGAGTAGACTTATGCCCCTATAGTTAGAGCATACAGTCTTATCTCCATTCTTGTGAACGGGGCATATGATACTCAGGTTTCAATCGTCGGGTACTCGTTCTTCCTGCCAGATGGTGCTAACTAGCTGATGAATACACCGTATCAGCGTGTCGTCTCCGGTTTTGAACAGCTCGGCTGGTAAGCCATCGGCTCCTGCTGCCTTATTATTCTTCAGCCGATTTATTGCTGTCTTTACCTCATCTTGGCTGGGCGGTATACATTCAATACCATCTTCTGGGATGGGGACTGTGGTATCTTCGTCATCTTCGCTGCTATTGGATACCAACAGTTTTGAAAAATGTTCTTTCCATATCCTGAGCACGCTATCTGTATCTGTTACCAGATTACCTTGCTGGTCTCTACAGGAGGATGTGCCTTGGTACAGGCATCTGTTTGATGTTTCACTCTTTGGTAGAATTTTCGGACTTCATTCTGGCTCCTGTACATCTCGATTTTTTCACACTCCCTCTTTTCCATTTCTCTCTTTTTCTTGCGGAAAATACGTTTCTCTTCTCTCCTTTTCTCCCGATATCTCTCTTGTGCGCTACGCGTTGCTACTGATTGTAAAGTAGCTCTATATGCCGCATTTTTCTCTTCGGTAGCAGCACGACACTCCTGGTCATATCATGAATTCCTTTGTGGAGGTCTCTGGAATCCAAGTATGGAGTTTGCGGCTGTTTTCATGGAGTGGGCAATATTTTGCCATTGTGTTGTTATGTTATTGGGACAAGGAGTGCTCGTGTTAAGCAATTGTGTTTGCAGCCTATCGATGTCCAACTTCCGCGTTGTCTCTGTTCGTGCTTTATTTGCAACGTTTAGACGGGTACGTACCTTTGCTGCAACAAGGTAGTGGTCCGAGTCGATGTTTGCGCCTCGGAACGATCGTACATCCAACACGCTCGATGAATGTCTTCCATCTATCACAACATGATCAATTTGATTACTTGTTCTTTGATCTGCAGACAGCCAGGTGCCCTTATGAATATCGAGATGATTAAATCTGGTACTGCTAACTACCATGTTTTTTGGAGCTGCAAAGTCTATCAGCCTCATACCATTGTCAGATGTTTCACTGTGGAGACTGAATTTTCCGACTGTTGGGCCAAAGATATTTTTCTTTCCAATTTTGGCATTAAAATCGCCTAGATTGTTTTTAATGTCATGGGCAGGGCAACGGTCATATGCTTCTTCTAAGCGCTCATAAAATATATCTTTGGTCAGTTCGTCCTTGCCTTCAGTGGGTGCATGAGCGCATATAAAGCTGAAGTTGAAGAATTTTGCTTTTATTCGAATTGTAGCAAGTCTTTCATTCACTGGTGTGAAGCTGGATACCAGGAGTTTTAACCTCCGACCAACTACAAATCCGCAACCAAACTCATGCTTTCTGTCATGGTAGCTATAATACAGTGCGTCACCTTTAGGTGTTGTTGTGACGCCTTTCCCAATCCATCGTACTTCCTGTATGGCAGTAATATCGGCCATGCATGTTTCGTCTTCGGTAAAGACTCTTCAGACATATCGGATGTGGAGCGGCTTCGATGTCCTCGAACTTTTCTTCTTTCAAATGCATTTTTGTTTTGTATTTTACAACAACAATGAGGATTTTCCCATTTAGTTGCGCTTTCATGACAAACGCTTAGCGCTGCCTTTGAAAGTTATGAGTTTGGCTCTGAACGCTAACACGCCGTGACAACACTTTTTTCCTGTGTTTTTCAAGGACGTGGGTTCAAACCCCAGCCTGGCTCAGCTGATTTTATTTATTTGAAAATTTTTGCCTTTTTAGGCGAAGATCATTTTTTTTAAGATTAATTTTTTAATTTTTTTTTTTAAATAATATAATAATAAAAAAAAATTAAAAAATTAATCTTAAAAAAATGATCTTCGCCTAAAAAGGCAAAAATTTTCAAATAAATAACTTTTTTCTATTTTGTTTTTTTTTTTCTAAAAAGAAACTTATTTTAAAAGTGCCGAAATCTTTGTAGGGTAATATAGGTGTATTCTTACATGACAATTCTATTTCCTATTCCTGGTGGGTTAATTAATGTACCTAATTGAGCCATATGAATTAAAAAAACAAAAAATGCCACAATACTCGAGTTTTACGTCAATTTTTGCTACTATTTTTGGGGGCGTTTAAACGGCCAGTGGCTTTAAATGGGTTAATTAATGTACTTAATTGAGCCACATCAATTTAATTTTTTTTTTTCATCACATCACCAACCTCTAAGAGACGATCGTTTCGTTACCGATTTGGTTAGACAATTTTCGATATTCTGAAATTCAAATTTATATGTACCGTAATGCGTAATAATTGTATATAATGACAAATGAAAATTCCAAGTCAAAACCACAATTAAGGATTTATTAGAGAATTAAATCGGCATTCGTGAGTTCCAGCAGGACATTAATTCACTCCGAATAACGCTGTTTTAAATAAACTTACTTATGCTTGATGTCTATGAAAGGGATAATCCATTAGTTGACCCAATAAATTTGCAGAATTTAAAGCGAAGGTTGTGAACAGTAAGTAGTCAGTTGTGCAAACGTAATGAAACTCTTTCCAAAACGACATTTAGGGCATTTCTTCATGAGCTTTAGTGTAAATGCGACCTAAATAAATTATAGTTAAATATTTATGGGAATAAAAATCTTCGTGGCTACTTACTTATGTGGTCCCATCAGCGTTGCCGAAAGTTTTTGACCCGAAATCGTCAAAAAAATTTGAAAAATCGTCAACATTTTCCAAAACTAGATTTGATTTTCTTTTAGTGTTATAAATCTAACCCACAGCAGTAAATGTAACTACATCTCACTTAAATACCGCTATAAAAATAGCTTTCAGAAGATGAAAGTTTGCAGTAATACAGCAAAGTACACCTGGGTACACAATGTCAGTTTTGAATGACAGCTTTGCTCAAATATCGCTTTTTTGACAGACCGTCCATGTTTGTCGGTCATGCACGTACATACGTTTTGGTTGTTGGTCAGTCAGAAATCGATAAAAAAGTCGTTCAGAACCGACTGACTTACCGCTTAAAGAGGCCTTTAGTAGATAGTTTAGAAAGCTGGACTCATAAATTTTTCCGCATCGAGAGATTAAATGTTCATCCATTAATAATCCTAAACCAAAATTTTTATCTGACATATTTCGAACGTGCGACAAAAACCATCAAAATACCAGTATACCATGGTATAATATTCTTCTATAATATTCTATTCTCTTATTCTACCATGCAGTATACCAGAATGTACCTTAGCCCACTTAGCGCAGATAATTTTTTTACTAGAAAACTTAAAATTTTATACGATAATGATATTTTTATAAAAGTCGCGATATCTCCGAAACTAGAAGAGATAGAGCAAATCTGGCAAGAATTCGAGATCATTTTTATAAAAGTCGCGATATCTCCGTAACTAGAAGAGATAGAGCAAATCTGGCAAAAAATAGAGATCATTTTTATAAAAGTCGCGATATCTCCGAAACTAGACGAGATAGAGCAAATCTGACAAAAATTCGTGATCATTTTTATAAAAGTCGCGATATCTCCGAAACTAGAAAAGATAGAGCAAATCTGGCAAAAATTCGAGATAATTTTTATAAAAGTCGCGATATCTCCGAAACTAGAAGAGATAGAGCAAATCTGGCAAAAATTCGTGATCATTTTTATAAAAGTCGCGATATCTCCGAAACTAGAAGAGATAGAGCAAATCTGGCAAAAATTCGTGATCATTTTTATAAAAGTCGCGATATCTCCGAAACTAGACGAGATAGAGCAAATCTGGCAAAAATTCGTGATCATTTTTATAAAAGTCGCGATATCTCCGAAACTAGAAGAGATAGAGCAAATCTGGCAAAAATTCGTGATCATTTTTATAAAAGTCGCGATATCTCCGAAACTAGAAAAGATAGAGCAAATCTGGCAAAAATTCGAGATAATTTTTATAAAAGTCGCGATATCTCCGAAACTAGAAGAGATAGAGCAAATCTGGCAAAAATTCGTGATCATTTTTATAAAAGTCGCGATATCTCCGAAACTAGACGAGATAGAGCAAATCTGGCAAAAATTCGTGATCATTTTTATAAAAGTCGCGATATCTCCGAAACTAGAAGAGATAGAGCAAATCTGGCAAAAATTCGTGATCATTTTTATAAAAGTCGCGATATCTCCGAAACTAGAAAAGATAGAGCAAATCTGGCAAAAATTCGAGATAATTTTTATAAAAGTCGCGATATCTCCGAAACTAGAAGAGATAGAGCAAATCTGGCAAAAATTCGTGATCATTTTTATAAAAGTCGCGATATCTCCGAAACTAGACGAGATAGAGCAAATCTGGCAAAAATTCGTGATCATTTTTATAAAAGTCGCGATATCTCCGAAACTAGAAGAGATAGAGCAAATCTGGCAAAAATTCGTGATCATTTTTATAAAAGTCGCGATATCTCCGAAACTAGAAAAGATAGAGCAAATCTGGCAAAAATTCGAGATAATTTTTATAAAAGTCGCGATATCTCCGAAACTAGAAGAGATAGAGCAAATCTGGCAAAAATTCGTGATCATTTTTATAAAAGTCGCGATATCTCCGAAACTAGACGAGATAGAGCAAATCTGGCAAAAATTCGTGATCATTTTTATAAAAGTCGCGATATCTCCGAAACTAGAAGAGATAGAGCAAATCTGGCAAAAATTCGTGATCATTTTTATAAAAGTCGCGATATCTCCGAAACTAGAAAAGATAGAGCAAATCTGGCAAAAATTCGAGATAATTTTTATAAAAGTCGCGATATCTCCGAAACTAGAAGAGATAGAGCAAATCTGGCAAAAATTCGTGATCATTTTTATAAAAGTCGCGATATCTCCGAAACTAGAAAAGATAGAGCAAATCTGGCAAAAATTCGTGATCATTTTTATAAAAGTCGCGATATCTCCGAAACTAGAAGAGATAGAGCAAATCTGGCAAAAATTCGTGATCATTTTTATAAAAGTCGCGATATCTCCGAAACTAGAAAAGATAGAGCAAATCTGGCAAAAATTCGAGATAATTTTTATAAAAGTCGCGATATCTCCGAAACTAGAAGAGATAGAGCAAATCTGGCAAAAATTCGTGATCATTTTTATAAAAGTCGCGATATCTCCGAAACTAGACGAGATAGAGCAAATCTGGCAAAAATTCGTGATCATTTTTATAAAAGTCGCGATATCTCCGAAACTAGAAGAGATAGAGCAAATCTGGCAAAATTCGTGATCATTTTTATAAAAGTCGCGATATCTCCGAAACTAGAAAAGATAGAGCAAATCTGGCAAAAATTCGAGATAATTTTTATAAAAGTCGCGATATCTCCGAAACTAGAAGAGATAGAGCAAATCTGGCAAAAATTCGTGATCATTTTTATAAAAGTCGCGATATCTCCGAAACTAGAAGAGATAGAGCAAATCTGGCAAAAATTCGAGATAATTTTTATAAAAGTCGCGATATCTCCGAAACTAGAAGAGATAGAGCAAATCTGGCAAAAATTCGTGATCATTTTTATAAAAGTCGCGATATCTCCGAAACTAGAAGAGATAGAGCAAATCTGGCAAAAATTCGTGATCATTTTTATAAAAGTCGCGATATCTCCGAAACTAGAAAAGATAGAGCAAATCTGACAAAATTCGAGATAATTTTTATAAAAGTCGCGATATCTCCGAAACTAGAAGAGATAGAGCAAATCTGGCAAAAATTCGTGATCATTTTTATAAAAGTCGCGATATCTCCGAAACTAGAAGAGATAGAGCAAATCTGGCAAAAATTCGTGATAATTTTTATAAAAGTCGCGATATCTCCGAAACTAGAAAAGATAGAGCAAATCTGGCAAAAATTCGAGATAATTTTTATAAAAGTCGCGATATCTCCGAAACTAGAAGAGATAGAGCAAATCTGGCAAAAATTCGTGATCATTTTTATAAAAGTCGCGATATCTCCGAAACTAGAAGAGATAGAGCAAATCTGGCAAAAATTCGTGATCATTTTTATAAAAGTCGCGATATCTCCGAAACTAGAAGAGATAGAGCAAATCTGGCAAAAATTCGTGATAATTTTTATAAAAGTCGCGATATCTCCGAAACTAGAAAAGATAGAGCAAATCTGGCAAAAATTCGAGATAATTTTTATAAAAGTCGCGATATCTCCGAAACTAGAAGAGATAGAGCAAATCTGGCAAAAATTCGTGATCATTTTATAAAAGTCGCGATATCTCCGAAACTAGAAGAGATAGAGCAAATCTGGCAAAAATTCGTGATCATTTTTATAAAAGTCGCGATATCTCCGAAACTAGAAAAGATAGAGCAAATCTGGCAAAAATTCGAGATAATTTTTATAAAAGTCGCGATATCTCCGAAACTAGAAGAGATAGAGCAAATCTGGCAAAAATTCGTGATCATTTTTATAAAAGTCGCGATATCTCCGAAACTAGAAAAGATAGAGCAAATCTGGCAAAAATTCGAGATAATTTTTATAAAAGTCGCGATATCTCCGAAACTAGAAGAGATAGAGCAAATCTGGCAAAAATTCGTGATCATTTTTATAAAAGTCGCGATATCTCCGAAACTAGAAGAGATAGAGCAAATCTGGCAAAAATTCGTGATCATTTTTATAAAAGTCGCGATATCTCCGAAACTAGAAAAGATAGAGCAAATCTGGCAAAAATTCGAGATAATTTTTATAAAAGTCGCGATATCTCCGAAACTAGAAGAGATAGAGCAAATCTGGCAAAAATTCGTGATCATTTTTATAAAAGTCGCGATATCTCCGAAACTAGAAAAGATAGAGCAAATCTGGCAAAAATTCGAGATAATTTTTATAAAAGTCGCGATATCTCCGAAACTAGAAGAGATAGAGCAAATCTGGCAAAAATTCGTGATCATTTTTATAAAAGTCGCGATATCTCCGAAACTAGAAGAGATAGAGCAAATCTGGCAAAAAATTCGTGATCATTTTTATAAAAGTCGCGATATCTCCGAAACTAGAAAAGATAGAGCAAATCTGGCAAAAATTCGAGATAATTTTTATAAAAGTCGCGATATCTCCGAAACTAGAAGAGATAGAGCAAATCTGGCAAAAATTCGTGATCATTTTTATAAAAGTCGCGATATCTCCGAAACTAGAAGAGATAGAGCAAATCTGGCAAAAATTCGTGATCATTTTTATAAAAGTCGCGATATCTCCGAAACTAGAAAAGATAGAGCAAATCTGGCAAAAATTCGAGATAATTTTTATAAAAGTCGCGATATCTCCGAAACTAGAAGAGATAGAGCAAATCTGGCAAAAATTCGTGATCATTTTTATAAAAGTCGCGATATCTCCGAAACTAGAAGAGATAGAGCAAATCTGGCAAAAATTCGTGATCATTTTTATAAAAGTCGCGATATCTCCGAAACTAGAAAAGATAGAGCAAAATCTGGCAAAAATTCGAGATAATTTTTATAAAAGTCGCGATATCTCCGAAACTAGAAGAGATAGAGCAAATCTGGCAAAAATTCGTGATCATTTTTATAAAAGTCGCGATATCTCCGAAACTAGAAGAGATAGAGCAAATCTGGCAAAAATTCGTGATCATTTTTATAAAAGTCGCGATATCTCCGAAACTAGAAAAGATAGAGCAAATCTGGCAAAAATTCGAGATAATTTTTATAAAAGTCGCGATATCTCCGAAACTAGAAGAGATAGAGCAAATCTGGCAAAAATTCGTGATCATTTTTATAAAAGTCGCGATATCTCCGAAACTAGAAGAGATAGAGCAAATCTGGCAAAAATTCGTGATCATTTTTATAAAAGTCGCGATATCTCCGAAACTAGAAAAGATAGAGCAAATCTGGCAAAAATTCGAGATAATTTTTATAAAAGTCGCGATATCTCCGAAACTAGAAGAGATAGAGCAAATCTGGCAAAAATTCGTGATCATTTTTATAAAAGTCGCGATATCTCCGAAACTAGAAGAGATAGAGCAAATCTGGCAAAAATTCGTGATCATTTTTATAAAAGTCGCGATATCTCCGAAACTAGAAAAGATAGAGCAAATCTGGCAAAAATTCGAGATAATTTTTATAAAAGTCGCGATATCTCCGAAACTAGAAGAGATAGAGCAAATCTGGCAAAAATTCGTGATCATTTTTATAAAAGTCGCGATATCTCCGAAACTAGAAGAGATAGAGCAAATCTGGCAAAAATTCGTGATCATTTTTATAAAAGTCGCGATATCTCCGAAACTAGAAAAGATAGAGCAAATCTGGCAAAAATTCGAGATAATTTTTATAAAAGTCGCGATATCTCCGAAACTAGAAGAGATAGAGCAAATCTGGCAAAAATTCGTGATCATTTTTATAAAAGTCGCGATATCTCCGAAACTAGAAGAGATAGAGCAAATCTGGCAAAAATTCGTGATCATTTTTATAAAAGTCGCGATATCTCCGAAACTAGAAAAGATAGAGCAAATCTGGCAAAAATTCGAGATAATTTTTATAAAAGTCGCGATATCTCCGAAACTAGAAGAGATAGAGCAAATCTGGCAAAAATTCGTGATCATTTTTATAAAAGTCGCGATATCTCCGAAACTAGAAAAGATAGAGCAAATCTGGCAAAAATTCGTGATAATTTTTATAAAGTCGCGATATCTCCGAAACTAGAAGAGATAGAGCAAATCTGGCAAAAATTCGTGATCATTTTTATAAAAGTCGCGATATCTCCGAAACTAGAAAAGATAGAGCAAATCTGGCAAAAATTCGAGATAATTTTTATAAAAGTCGCGATATCTCCGAAACTAGAAGAGATAGAGCAAATCTGGCAAAAATTCGTGATCATTTTTATAAAAGTCGCGATATCTCCGAAACTAGAAGAGATAGAGCAAATCTGGCAAAAATTCGTGATCATTTTTATAAAAGTCGCGATATCTCCGAAACTAGAAGAGATAGAGCAAATCTGGCAAAAATTCGTGATCATTTTTATAAAAGTCGCGATATCTCCGAAACTAGAAGAGATAGAGCAAATCTGGCAAAAATTCGTGATCATTTTTATAAAAGTCGCGATATCTCCGAAACTAGAAGAGATAGAGCAAATCTGGCAAAAATTCGTGATCATTTTTATAAAAGTCGCGATATCTCCGAAACTAGAAGAGATAGAGCAAATCTGGCAAAATTCGAGATAATTTTTATAAAAGTCGCGATATCTCCGAAACTAGAAAGAGATAGAGCAAATCTGGCAAAAATTCGAGATAATTTTTATAAAAGTCGCGATATCTCCGAAACTAGAAGAGATAGAGCAAATCTGGCAAAAATTCGTGATCATTTTTATAAAAGTCGCGATATCTCCGAAACTAGAAGAGATAGAGCAAATCTGGCAAAAATTCGTGATCATTTTTATAAAAGTCGCGATATCTCCGAAACTAGAAAAGATAGAGCAAATCTGGCAAAAATTCGAGATAATTTTTATAAAAGTCGCGATATCTCCGAAACTAGAAGAGATAGAGCAAATCTGGCAAAAATTCGTGATCATTTTTATAAAAGTCGCGATATCTCCGAAACTAGAAGAGATAGAGCAAATCTGGCAAAAATTCGTGATCATTTTTTATAAAAGTCGCGATATCTCCGAAACTAGAAGAGATAGAGCAAATCTGGCAAAAATTCGTGATCATTTTTATAAAAGTCGCGATATCTCCGAAACTAGAAGAGATAGAGCAAATCTGGCAAAAATTCGAGATAATTTTTATAAAAGTCGCGATATCTCCGAAACTAGAAGAGATAGAGCAAATCTGGCAAAAATTCGTGATCATTTTTATAAAAGTCGCGATATCTCCGAAACTAGACGAGATAGAGCAAATCTGGCAAAAAATTCGTGATCATTTTTATAAAAGTCGCGATATCTCCGAAACTAGAAGAGATAGAGCAAATCTGGCAAAAATTCGTGATCATTTTTATAAAAGTCGCGATATCTCCGAAACTAGAAGAGATAGAGCAAATCTGGCAAAAATTCGTGATCATTTTTATAAAAGTCGCGATATCTTCCGAAACTAGAAAAGATAGAGCAAAATCTGGCAAAAAATTCGAGATAATTTTTATAAAAGTCGCGATATCTCCGAAACTAGAAGAGATAGAGCAAATCTGGCAAAAATTCGTGATCATTTTTATAAAAGTCGCGATATCTCCGAAACTAGAAGAGATAGAGCAAATCTGGCAAAAATCGTGATCATTTTTATAAAAGTCGCGATATCTCCGAAACTAGAAGAGATAGAGCAAATCTGGCAAAAATTCGTGATCATTTTTATAAAAGTCGCGATATCTCCGAAACTAGAAGAGATAGAGCAAATCTGGCAAAAATTCGTGATCATTTTTATAAAAGTCGCGATATCTCCGAAACTAGAAGAGATAGAGCAAATCTGGCAAAAATTCGTGATCATTTTTATAAAAGTCGCGATATCTCCGAAACTAGAAGAGATAGAGCAAATCTGGCAAAAATTCGTGATCATTTTTATAAAAGTCGCGATATCTCCGAAACTAGAAAGAGATAGAGCAAATCTGGCAAAATTCGTGATCATTTTTATAAAAGTCGCGATATCTCCGAAACTAGAAGAGATAGAGCAAATCTGGCAAAAATTCGTGATCATTTTTATAAAAGTCGCGATATCTCCGAAACTAGAAGAGATAGAGCAAATCTGGCAAAAATTCGTGATCATTTTTATAAAAGTCGCGATATCTCCGAAACTAGAAGAGATAGAGCAAATCTGGCAAAAATTCGTGATCATTTTTATAAAAGTCGCGATATCTCCGAAACTAGAAGAGATAGAGCAAATCTGGCAAAATTCGTGATCATTTTTATAAAAGTCGCGATATCTCCGAAACTAGAAGAGATAGAGCAAATCTGGGCAAAAAATTCGTGATCATTTTTATAAAAGTCGCGATATCTCCGAAACTAGAAGAGATAGAGCAAATCTGGCAAAAATTCGAGATCATTTTTATAAAAGTCGCGATATCTCCGAAACTAGAAGAGATAGAGCAAATCTGGCAAAAATTCGTGATCATTTTTATAAAAGTCGCGATATCTCCGAAACTAGAAGAGATAGAGCAAATCTGGCAAAAATTCGTGATCATTTTTATAAAAGTCGCGATATCTCCGAAACTAGAAGAGATAGAGCAAATCTGGCAAAAATTCGTGATCATTTTTATAAAAGTCGCGATATCTCCGAAACTAGAAGAGATAGAGCAAATCTGGCAAAAATTCGTGATCATTTTTATAAAAGTCGCGATATCTCCGAAACTAGAAGAGATAGAGCAAATCTGGCAAAAATTCGTGATCATTTTTATAAAAGTCGCGATATCTCCGAAACTAGAAAGAGATAGAGCAAATCTGGCAAAAATTCGTGATCATTTTTATAAAAGTCGCGATATCTCCGAAACTAGAAGAGATAGAGCAAATCTGGCAAAAATTCGTGATCATTTTTATAAAAGTCGCGATATCTCCGAAACTAGAAGAGATAGAGCAAATCTGGCAAAAATTCGAGATAATTTTTATAAAAGTCGCGATATCTCCGAAACTAGAAGAGATAGAGCAAATCTGGCAAAAATTCGTGATCATTTTTATAAAAGTCGCGATATCTCCGAAACTAGAAGAGATAGAGCAAATCTGGCAAAAATTCGTGATCATTTTTATAAAAGTCGCGATATCTCCGAAACTAGAAGAGATAGAGCAAATCTGGCAAAAATTCGTGATCATTTTTATAAAAGTCGCGATATCTCCGAAACTAGAAGAGATAGAGCAAATCTGGCAAAAATTCGTGATCATTTTTATAAAAGTCGCGATATCTCCGAAACTAGAAGAGATAGAGCAAATCTGGCAAAAATTCGTGATCATTTTTATAAAAGTCGCGATATCTCCGAAACTAGAAGAGATAGAGCAAATCTGGCAAAAATTCGTGATCATTTTTATAAAAGTCGCGATATCTCCGAAACTAGAAGAGATAGAGCAAATCTGGCAAAAATTCGAGATAATTTTTATAAAAGTCGCGATATCTCCGAAACTAGAAGAGATAGAGCAAATCTGGCAAAAATTCGTGATCATTTTTATAAAAGTCGCGATATCTCCGAAACTAGAAGAGATAGAGCAAATCTGGCAAAAATTCGTGATCATTTTTATAAAAGTCGCGATATCTCCGAAACTAGAAGAGATAGAGCAAATCTGGCAAAAATTCGTGATCATTTTTATAAAAGTCGCGATATCTCCGAAACTAGAAGAGATAGAGCAAATCTGGCAAAAATTCGTGATCATTTTTATAAAAGTCGCGATATCTCCGAAACTAGAAGAGATAGAGCAAATCTGGCAAAAATTCGTGATCATTTTTATAAAAGTCGCGATATCTCCGAAACTAGAAGAGATAGAGCAAATCTGGCAAAAATTCGTGATCATTTTTATAAAAGTCGCGATATCTCCGAAACTAGAAGAGATAGAGCAAATCTGGCAAAAATTCGTGATCATTTTTATAAAAGTCGCGATATCTCCGAAACTAGAAGAGATAGAGCAAATCTGGCAAAAATTCGTGATAATTTTTATAAAAGTCGCGATATCTCCGAAACTAGAAGAGATAGAGCAAATCTGGCAAAAATTCGTGATCATTTTTATAAAAGTCGCGATATCTCCGAAACTAGAAGAGATAGAGCAAATCTGGCAAAAATTCGAGATAATTTTTATAAAAGTCGCGATATCTCCGAAACTAGAAGAGATAGAGCAAATCTGGCAAAATTCGTGATCATTTTTATAAAAGTCGCGATATCTCCGAAACTAGAAGAGATAGAGCAAATCTGGCAAAAATTCGTGATCATTTTTATAAAAGTCGCGATATCTCCGAAACTAGAAGAGATAGAGCAAATCTGGCAAAAATTCGTGATCATTTTTATAAAAGTCGCGATATCTCCGAAACTAGAAGAGATAGAGCAAATCTGGCAAAAATTCGTGATCATTTTTATAAAAGTCGCGATATCTCCGAAACTAGAAGAGATAGAGCAAATCTGGCAAAAATTCGAGATCATTTTTATAAAAGTCCGCGATATCTCCGAAACTAGAAGAGATAGAGCAAATCTGGCAAAAATTCGTGATCATTTTTATAAAAGTCGCGATATCTCCGAAACTAGAAGAGATAGAGCAAATCTGGCAAAAATTCGTGATCATTTTTATAAAAGTCGCGATATCTCCGAAACTAGAAGAGATAGAGCAAATCTGGCAAAAATTCGTGATCATTTTTATAAAAGTCGCGATATCTCCGAAACTAGAAGAGATAGAGCAAATCTGGCAAAAATTCGTGATCATTTTTATAAAAGTCGCGATATCTCCGAAACTAGAAGAGATAGAGCAAATCTGGCAAAAATTCGTGATCATTTTTATAAAAGTCGCGATATCTCCGAAACTAGAAGAGATAGAGCAAATCTGGCAAAAATTCGAGATCATTTTTATAAAAGTCGCGATATCTCCGAAACTAGAAGAGATAGAGCAAATCTGGCAAAAATTCGTGATAATTTTTATAAAAGTCGCGATATCTCCGAAACTAGAAGAGATAGAGCAAATCTGGCAAAAATTCGTGATCATTTTTATAAAAGTCGCGATATCTCCGAAACTAGAAGAGATAGAGCAAATCTGGCAAAAATTCGTGATCATTTTTATAAAAAGTCGCGATATCTCCGAAACTAGAAGAGATAGAGCAAATCTGGCAAAAATTCGTGATCATTTTTATAAAAGTCGCGATATCTCCGAAACTAGAAGAGATAGAGCAAATCTGGCAAAAATTCGTGATCATTTTTATAAAAGTCGCGATATCTCCGAAACTAGAAGAGATAGAGCAAATCTGGCAAAAATTCGTGATCATTTTTATAAAAGTCGCGATATCTCCGAAACTAGAAGAGATAGAGCAAATCTGGCAAAAATTCGTGATCATTTTTATAAAAGTCGCGATATCTCCGAAACTAGAAGAGATAGAGCAAATCTGGCAAAAAATTCGTGATCATTTTTATAAAAGTCGCGATATCTCCGAAACTAGAAGAGATAGAGCAAATCTGGCAAAAATTCGTGATCATTTTTATAAAAGTCGCGATATCTCCGAAACTAGAAGAGATAGAGCAAATCTGGCAAAAATTCGAGATCATTTTATAAAAGTCGCGATATCTCCGAAACTAGAAGAGATAGAGCAAATCTGGCAAAAATTCGTGATCATTTTTATAAAAGTCGCGATATCTCCGAAACTAGAAGAGATAGAGCAAATCTGGCAAAAATTCGTGATCATTTTTATAAAAGTCGCGATATCTCCGAAACTAGAAGAGATAGAGCAAATCTGGCAAAAATTCGTGATCATTTTTATAAAAGTCGCGATATCTCCGAAACTAGAAGAGATAGAGCAAATCTGGCAAAAATTCGTGATCATTTTTATAAAAGTCGCGATATCTCCGAAACTAGAAGAGATAGAGCAAATCTGGCAAAAATTCGTGATCATTTTTTATAAAAGTCGCGATATCTCCGAAACTAGAAGAGATAGAGCAAATCTGGCAAAAATTCGTGATCATTTTTATAAAAGTCGCGATATCTCCGAAACTAGAAGAGATAGAGCAAATCTGGCAAAAATTCGTGATCATTTTTATAAAAGTCGCGATATCTCCGAAACTAGAAGAGATAGAGCAAATCTGGCAAAAATTCGTGATCATTTTTATAAAAGTCGCGATATCTCCGAAACTAGAAGAGATAGAGCAAATCTGGCAAAAATTCGAGATAATTTTTATAAAAGTCGCGATATCTCCGAAACTAGAAGAGATAGAGCAAATCTGGCAAAAATTCGTGATCATTTTTATAAAAGTCGCGATATCTCCGAAACTAGAAGAGATAGAGCAAATCTGGCAAAAATTCGTGATCATTTTTATAAAAGTCGCGATATCTCCGAAACTAGAAGAGATAGAGCAAATCTGGCAAAAATTCGTGATCATTTTTATAAAAGTCGCGATATCTCCGAAACTAGAAGAGATAGAGCAAATCTGGCAAAAATTCGAGATCATTTTTATAAAAGTCGCGATATCTCCGAAACTAGAAGAGATAGAGCAAATCTGGCAAAAATTCGAGATCATTTTTATAAAAGTCGCGATATCTCCGAAACTAGAAGAGATAGAGCAAATCTGGCAAAAATTCGAGATAATTTTTATAAAAGTCGCGATATCTCCGAAACTAGAAGAGATAGAGCAAATCTGGCAAAAATTCGTGATCATTTTTATAAAAGTCGCGATATCTCCGAAACTAGAAGAGATAGAGCAAATCTGGCAAAAATTCGTGATCATTTTTATAAAAGTCGCGATATCTCCGAAACTAGAAGAGATAGAGCAAATCTGGCAAAAATTCGAGATCATTTTTATAAAAGTCGCGATATCTCCGAAACTAGAAGAGATAGAGCAAATCTGGCAAAAATTCGAGATCATTTTTATAAAAGTCGCGATATCTCCGAAACTAGAAGAGATAGAGCAAATCTGGCAAAAATTCGTGATCATTTTTATAAAAGTCGCGATATCTCCGAAACTAGAAGAGATAGAGCAAATCTGGCAAAAATTCGTGATCATTTTTATAAAAGTCGCGATATCTCCGAAACTAGAAGAGATAGAGCAAATCTGGCAAAAATTCGTGATCATTTTTATAAAAGTCGCGATATCTCCGAAACTAGAAGAGATAGAGCAAATCTGGCAAAAATTCGAGATAATTTTTATAAAAGTCGCGATATCTCCGAAACTAGAAGAGATAGAGCAAATCTGGCAAAAATTCGTGATCATTTTTATAAAAGTCGCGATATCTCCGAAACTAGAAGAGATAGAGCAAATCTGGCAAAAATTCGTGATCATTTTTATAAAAGTCGCGATATCTCCGAAACTAGAAGAGATAGAGCAAATCTGGCAAAAATTCGAGAATACTCATGTTTATAAAAAGTCTCTCCGAAACTAGAAGAGATAGAGCAAATCTGGCAAAATTCGTGATCATTTTTATAAAAGTCGCGAATCTCCGAAACTAGAAGAGATAGAGCAAATCTGGCAAAATTCGAGATTAATTTTTATAAAGTCGCGATATCTCCGAAACTAGAAGAGATAGAGCAAATCTGGCAAAAATTCGTGATCATTTTTTAAAAGTCGCGATATCTCCGAAACTAGAAGAGATAGAGCATCTGGCAAAAATTCGTGATCATTTTATAAAGTCGCGATATCTCCGAAACTAGAAGAAAATCTGGCAAAATTCGAGATAATTTTTTATAAAAGTCGCGATATCTCCGAACTAGAAGAGATAGAGCA